>NC_041391.1:304742873-304774954 GCF_002162155.2 Triticum dicoccoides
TCTTCTTCTTCTTCTTCTTCTTCTTCTTCTTCTTCTTCTTCTTCCTCCTCCTCCTCCTCCTCTGCAAATCACTGCTTCCCTCTGCGAAGGGACTATCTATTTACTGTTATGTTGTGTCACCACCTTCTAGAACAAGCGCCAGAAATGGAGTAGAGCACAACTGTCATGATTTATGCATTATGTGTAGCTAATGTTGGGTGCATCATGACTGGATCTTTTCTACCATGAATTACAATGTTTAGTCGCTGCTTGAACTTTCGAGGTGCTTTGCATTTATGTTTTGCGGTCTCAGAAAGGGCTAGCGAGATACCACTATTGTCATATTATATCATGGTTGTTTTGACAACGTGTTGCTGTTTGAGATATTTTATTATTGCTCGCTAGCTGATTATGTCATTGATATGAGTCATTATAATCTTTAAATGTTATTGTTGACATGGTTAGTAATAATGTTGGCTGAAAACTTGGGAGTTGTTTAAGCTTGTTTATGCAAACAAGAGCAAAAGAGTTCGTAAAACTTTTACTTTGTCACTTTTAGTTTATCAACTGAGTTGCGTGAGGACAGGCAAAGGTTTAAGCTTGGGGGAGTTGATACGTCTCCAACGTATCTACTTTTTCTCACGCTTTTCCTCTTGTTTGGACTCTAATTTGCATGATTTTAATGAAACTAACCCTGGACTGACGTTGTTTTCAGTATAACTACCATGGTGTTGTTTTTGTGCAGAAATAAAAGTTCTTGGAATGGAATGAAACTTTGCAAGGATTTTTTATATCGTTAAAAACAATTTCTGGAGCCAAGACCCGCTGGAGAGGGGCACCTGGGTGGGCACAACCCAGCAGGGCGCCCGCCCTTCTCTTGGGGAGCCCAGGTGGGTTGTACCCACCTGGTGGCTCCGCAGACGACCCCCCTGATACTATAAAATCACATATTTTCAAAAAAAATCAGGGAGAAAGAATTATCCTAATCCACGAGATGGAGCCGCCGCCAAGCCCTGTTCTTCCTCGGGAGGGCAGATCTGGAGTCCGTTTGGGGCTCCGGAGAGGGGGATCTTCGTTCTTCATCATCACCAACCCATCTCCATCGCCAATTCCATGATGCTCCCCATCGGGAGTGAGTAATTCCTTCGTGGGCTTGCTGGTCAGTGAGGAGTTGGATGAGATTCATCATATAATCAAGTTAGTTTTGTTAGGGCCTTATCCCTAGTATCCACTATGTTGTTAGATTGATGTTGCTATGACTTTGCTATGCTTAATGCTTGTCATTTTGGGCCCGGGTGCCATGAACTCAGATCTGAACCGTTTATGAATTCATCATTATATCCATGTTTTAGATACGATCTTGCAAGTTATAGTCACCTACTACGGTTATGATCCGACAACCCCGGAGTGACAACAACTGGGCCCACTCTCAATAATGACCGTAGTTTGAGGAGTTCATGTATTCACTATGTGTTGATGCTTTGTTCCGGTTCTCTATTAAAATGAGGCCCTAATATCTGTGATGCCCGATAATTAAGCTACTGTAACCCTATACTAATGATGCCACGTCACCACGATTACTGTTGATAAACTTGCGTTGTTTCAAACCCCGTTCAAATTCAAATTTTAAAATCAAGTCAAACTATAAAGGTTTTCAAACTTCAAAACTAAAATGTTCACATTGTCATAAATAATCTTTTGTTAATATTGGTGGTGAGCCAACCTTTTTGTAAAGTGTTGAAATGCACAAAAATAACTAAAACAGTGGCTTAAACAATTAATTAAAAGCCTTTTATAATTTATAAAATAACAAACTAAGTTATTTGAGTACCAAACTTTTTGGGGCAGTGGTATAGTATGTAACACTTTTTATGGTGCATGTTTCCTATTTTATAAAACAGAAACACTAGTGAAGTTTAATACAAAATAGAGTTAAAACAAAAGAAGACAGAAAAGCAAATATATAAAAAGGGGAAAAGGCCTAACTAGCTTTGTACTAGTGGGCTCTATGTGCAACAACTAGCCCACCTTCACCTCTCGTGCTACCTCCCACTACAGTTGTCTCAAAAAAAAAAACTCCCGCTACAGTGGTAGCAGAGGGATCGTTGCGGCCATCCACGCCTCCATGGCCGCCGTTGTCGCCGTGTCGAGCATCCAGTGCATACCCGAGGTGAATAAGCTCGTCCCCGTCCCCGTCGACAAACCCTAGCCCCTCACTTCTCCCTGCTCGCGCCGCCTCTTTCTCCCCCCGCGACGACCCAAGACGTCATAGCCTTCATCGCCGACGCGCCGCCGTCAATCCCGTGGCCACCAGCCACCCCACGTCGCACGAACACGTCCAGGGGGTCTGCCACAGTCGCCTTCGACCGTCCTGGGCGTCAATTCAAGCAGGGACGCCGCGACGCCGTCGCCATCGCCATCATCTCCGTTCGGCCGCCGCCATATTGCCGTCGACCTGCACTGCTCCGACCGTCCCCGGCCTCGCCGAGCTCGTCTAAGGCCTCTCTGTGAGCCACTCTTCCGAAACCCCGTCTCCCCGTTGTCGATTCGTCGCGGTAGCCATCGTCCGTGACGTCCCAAGGTTGCGTTTGTAACTCTGCTTATACTCATGCTCGCTCGCGTATGGCCGAGCCCTGCAGCGATGCCCGCTCGCCTGCTGCCACACCGACCCGCTGCCGCGCGCCCACGCCCGCTCGCCACTGCCGTCTGCGCCCGCGCGCCCCACGCCCACCCGTGCACGCTCGGCCACCCTTGACCGAGCCGTCGCCCAAGCTCCTGTGCTGCTCCTTGCGCTGCCTTGCAAGTTGCTTGCGGCGCTGCTCTGCTGCTCTTGGACTGCTAGCCGCCGCCGCCGCCGCTTTGCTGCTGCCGCTGCTACTACTGCAGCCGGCTACTGCTCCCGCTGGCCATGGCTATGGCCATGTCCCTATGCGTGTGTCTGTGTGTGGCCGGCCTACATCTAGTGGTACAGCCGGCCGTCTCTAATTAGTTAGTAAGTACTAATTAGGTTAGCTAGCTTAGTTGATTATTTAGTCTAATGCGCATATGTCATGTGGACCCCATTAAGTAAGTTAGTTTTTATTTATTTATTTGGATGTATTCCATGACAGATGGGCCCATTGACCTTGTTGACCAGTCAACCCTTAGTGGTCAACTATTGACTGGACACCTTGGCCCCCACCTGTCATGCTAATAGCTAGCTGCTGCTATGTACAGAAGTATTTTCCATCAAAATCAAATTAATAAATAATTCTAGAATATTATTAAAAGTTTGAAAATTAATATAAAATAATTCGTAACTTGGATGAAAATGTTTTTTATATGAAAAACGTTTAGAAAAGCAAGACGATTCTGAATACACGGTCCGTTTGTCCGCCACGCGAATTTAGCATAGAAAACAAGCAACAACCCCCCTTTGGTTCGTCTGTCCGAAAATGTCAAACACCGGGAATACCTTCCCGAATGTTTTTCCCCCTTCGCCGGTAACACCTAGTACTGCGTTAGGTCACCCATAGCACCGCGTATTACCATGTTATGCTTTGTGATGCTTTGATTGCTCTATTATTTATTGTGTTCCCATTCCATTACTTCTTTCTGGTAGACCCCGAGACTACTGCCGATACCCCCATGATCTACTACATCAACGATGACCCTTCCTTCTTGCCAGAGCAACCAGGCAAGCCCCCCCTTGATCACGTGATATTGCCTATTCCTCCTCTCTACTGCTTGCATTAGAGTAGTGTAGCATGTTACTGCTTTCGGTTAATCCTATTCTGATGCATAGCCTGTCATTGTTGCTACAACTGTTGATACCTTACCTGCAATTGTAAATGCTTAGTATAGGATGCTAGTTTATAATCAGTGGCCCTACATTCTTGTCCATCTGCCATGCTATACTATCGGGCCGTGATCACTCGGGAGGTGATCACGGGTATATATTATACATACTTACATACTATACAGATGGTGACTAAAGTCGGGTCGGCTCGTAGAGTACTCGCAAGTAATTCAGATATGGGGGCTGAAAGGACAGGTGGCTCCATCCAGTTAGTGGTGGGCCTGGGTTCCCGACGGCCCCCGTGTGCTACTTTGAGGCAGAGCGACAGGGCAGGTTGTGACCACCTAGGAGATGGTGGGCCTAGTCCTGGTTGGCGTCCGCGTTTACTTCATAATAACACGCTTAATGAGAACTTGGTATTTGATCTGAGTCTGGCCACTGGCCTATACGCACTAACCAACTATGCATGAACAGTTATGGGCTCTCGACGTCGTGGTATCAGCTGAAGCCTTCTTGACGTAAGCGACTGAGCGGCGCACGCCGGGTTGGACCGCGTAACACAACTTCCTTTGTAATGGAGGTTGCTAGGTATGCTCACCGGCCGCCCTCGCAACATGCAGGTGTGCAATGGCAATGGGCCCAGACCCCTGTGCACATAGGATTTAGACCGGCGTGCTGACCTCTTTGTTGTGCTAGGTAGGACTGCGAGATGTTGATCTTCCGAGGTCGGGCATGACCCAGGAAAGTGTGTCCGGCCAGAGGGATCGAGCGTGTTGGGTTATGTGGTGCACCCCTGCAGGGAAGTTTATCTATTCGAATAGCCATGTCCCTCTGTAAAAGGACGACCCGGAATTGTACCTCGACCTTATGGCAACTAGAACCGGATACTTAATAACACACCCAGACAAGTTCCAGAGACAACCCGGTGATTGCTTTCTCACAGGGCGATGAGGAGAGGATCGCTGATTAGGATTATGCTATGCGATGATACTTGGTGAACTTACCTTCTACTCTCTTCTACATGCTGCAAGATGGAGGCTGCCAGAAGCGTAGTCTTCGACAGGCCTAGCTATCCCCTTCTTATTCTGGCATTCTGCAGTTCAGTCCACCAATATTGCCCCTTTACACAGATACCCATGCATATATAGTGTAGATCCTTTCTTGCGAGTACTTTGGATGAGTACTCACGGTTGCATTGCTCCCTTTTCCCCCTTTCCCTCTTCTTTTCGGATGTCCAACCAGATGATGGAGCCCAGGAGCCAGACGCCACTGTCGATGACGACCCCTACTACACCGAGGGTGCCTACTACTACGTTCAAGCTGCCGACGACTAGGAGTAGTTTAGGAGGATCCCAGGCAGGAGGCCTGCTCCTCTTTTGATCTGTATCCTAGTTGTGCTAGCCATCTTATGGCAACTTGTTAACTTATGTCTGTACTTAGATTTTGTTGCTTCCGCTGACTCGTTTATATTCGAGCACTTGTATTCGAGCCCCTCGAGGCCCCTGGCTTGTAATATGATGCTTGTATAACTTATTTTACTTTTAGAGTTGTGTTGTGATATCTTCCCGTGAGTCCCTAATCTCGATCGTACACGTTTGCGTGCATGATTAGTGTACGATTGAATCAGGGGCATCACAAGTTGGTATCAGTGCCAACTGCCTGTAGGAATCCCACTTCCACACTCCTTGGCCGAAGTCAAGTCTAGTCACTACAATACTTTTACTAACATGGCTGTGTGTCTTATGGGCCCACGTCGCCATTGGGTGGTATTAAGATCTTTTATTACTTGTCTATACTCTGGGACTCTGATCTCTCTTCTACTCGGGCTAAATGATTTTACTAACTCTGATTCTAGGTTCTTGTAACTACTTCCTCCCGGAGAGCCCCTCACTTAAGATGATTGGTCGATGCACCAGAAGATTCCGAAGATACTCTACGAGGTTCTCTTGAGACTTTGTGCCATCGCTTTTGCACTTCCCTTCCATTGATAAACCCCCTATGGATAACCATGTACACTTGCCATTCATACAATCATTCCCCGTTGATCTTGTTATTACGCGATACCGCAAAATTCTCTCTATTGTTCCGAGAATACTTGCTGCCTACTGCCTTGCAGTTTTTTGCCACCTGAATACCCCTACGGATAATTTCTCGCACTTACCGAGTATCTTCTCATTCCCAATTGCTCATGTGTTTCACGGAAGTATTTGAAATACCATTCGATCTTCCAAAAATCCCGAGCAGCCTATTACTCTTGAAATTCTTGCTTGCTTGCATTATGGTTAATCCCATAAGTCCCGTAATCTTATTGGCATCCTTTGTCATTATCATTTTTAGTCCATTGATTCAATATGATGCGAATGCTCGCAATCCTTAAGGGTTCATAGAATTCATCCTTCCTGCTTAGGCGTCATTTAAACATGAGCTGGATCTCGACCAATAAAATTTCCATAGATTGTACCCCCAAGCCTACTCAACTTATCCATCCCTAAACAGAGGGGTTGATTCTGATCACTTGATTTGGAAATCACAATTCCTTTGCATTTGAGTTTTGAATTAGTTAGTTGTTTCTATAATCCAATGCCTTTGCATTGTTTCTTCCTCTAGTTGAGTACCAATGCTTACATCAGATCCCTTGAGGACCATCGGATCCTTGTTGGATTTTATCCAACAATGTCCTTCATATTCAATCACTTTGGAAGTTCTTTCCCTGATACATAATGCCATTGGTAAATTGTGACGCCTCCGATTCAATCGTACACTAATCATGCACGCAAACGTGTACGATCAAGATCAGGGACTCATGGGAAGATATCACAACATAACTCTAAAACATAAATAAGTCATACAAGCATCATAATACAAGCAGGGGCCTCGAGGGCTCGAATACAAGTGCTCGACATAAATGAGTCAGCGGAAGCAACAATATCTGAGTACAGACATAAGTTAAACAAGTTGCCATAAGATGGCTAGCACAAACTGGGATACAGATCAAAAGAGGCGCATGCCTCCTGCCTGGGATCCTCCTAGCTACTCCTGGTCATCGTCAGCGTCCTGCACGTAGTAGTAGGCACCTCCAGTGTAGTAGGAGTCGTCGTCGATGGTGGCGTCTGGCTCCTGGGCTCCAACGTCTGGTTGCAGCATCCAGGAAGAAGAGGGAAAAGGGGAAAAGAGGGAGCAAAGCAACCGTGAGTACTCATCCAAAGTACTCGCAAGCAAGGATCTACACTACATATGCATGGGTATATGTGTAAAGAGGCAATATCGGTGGACTAAACTGCAGAATGCCAGAATAATAGGGGGATAGCTAGTCCTATCAAAGACGACACTTCTCGCAGCCTCCGTGTTGTAGCATGTAGAAGAGAGTAGATTGAAGTCCTCCAAGTAGCATCGTATAGCATACTCCTACCCGGCGATCCTCCCCTCGTCGCCCTGTGGAAAAGCGATCACCGGGTTGTTTGTGGAACTTGTCTGGGTGTGTTTTATTAAGTATCCGGTTCTAGTTGTCATAAGGTCAAGGTACAACTCCGGGTCGTCCTTTTACCGAGGGACACGACTATTCTAATAGATAAACTTCCCTGCAGGGGTGCACCACATAACCCAACACGCTCGATCCCATTTGGCCGGACACACTTTTCTGGGTCATGCCCGGCCTCGGAAGATCAACACGTCGCAACCCCACCTAGGCACAACAGAGAGGTCAGCACGCCGGTCTAACTCCTATGGCGCAGGGGTCTGGGCCCATCGCCCATTGCACACCTGCACGTTGCGAGGGCGGCCGAAAGCATACCTAGCCTCCCTAATACAAGAGCAGGCGTTCCAGTCCAATCCGGCGCGTGCCGCTCAGTCGCTGACGTCACGAAGGCTTCGGCTGATACCACGACGTCGAGTGCCCATATCTTTCCCGCATAGTTGGTTAGTGCATATAGGCCAGTGGCCAGACTCAGATCAAATACCAAGATCTCATTAAGCGTGTTATTATGAAGCAACCGCGAACGCTGACCAGGGAAAGGCCCGCCTCTCGCCTAGGTGGTCTCAACCTGCCCTGTCGCTCCGCCACAAAGATCCACACATAGGGCCGTCGGGACAAAGGTCCTTTCAGCCCCCAATCCTTGAATCACTCGCAGGCACTCAACGAGCCGACCCGACTTTAGTCACCATCTGTATAATATGTATATATATATATATATATAGTATATATCCGTGATCACCTCCCGAGTGATCACGGTCCAATAGTATAGCAAGGCAGACTGACAAGAATGTAGGGCCAATGATGATATACTAGCATCCTATACTAAGCATTTAGGATTGCGGGTAAGGTATCAATGGCTGTAGAAACAATGACAGGCTATGCAATAGAATAGGAGTAACCGAACAGTAACATGCTAGACTACTCTAATGCAAGCAGTATAGAGAAGAATAGACGATATCTGGTGATCAGGAGGTGGGGCTTTCCTGGTTGTTCTGGCAAGGAGGGGTCATCGTTGATGTAGTCGATCACAGGGTATCGACGGCGGTCTCGAGGTCTACCAGAAAGAAGTAACGGAGGGGGAACACAAATAAATAATAGAGCAATCAAAACAATACAAAGCGTAACATGGCAATACGCGGTGCTAGGTGTACCCTAACGCGTAGTAGGTGATACCTATGAAGGGGGTAAACATCCGGGAGAGTATTCCCAGTGTTTCGCGTTTCCGGGCAGATGAACCGGAGGGGGGAAGTTGCGTGTTTGCTATGCTAGGGGTGTGTGGCGGACGAACGGGCTACATATTCAGATTCATCTCGTCGTTCTGAGCAACTTTCATGTAGAAAACATTTTCATCTTAGCTACAATTTATTTTCTATGTTTTTCTAAAGTTTTAATCATTTTCTAAATTTATTTATCTATTTAATTCTAACATTATCCAGAATAGTGTATGCTGATGTCATGATGACATCAGCATGACGTCAGCAGTCAAACGGGCATTGACTGGGTCAAACTGACGTGTGGGTCCCACATGCCATTGACTGTTTAGTTAATTAACAATAGTTAATTAGGTTAATTAGCTAATTAGGTTAATTAAACATGATTAATTTAGTTAATTAATTAATTGAATTTATTATTATTATTATTATTATTATTATTATTATATAATCGTTCTGGGGGCTAGGCCCCACATGTCATTGGCACATGTGTCAATAAATCATCTAACTAATTTAATCAGGGGGGTCCCACTTGCCATGGACTACAAGCTAACTTATCACTAAGTACACCTAACAATCTTTTAATTAGGCCCTTGTTTTGTGGGTTGGCCGCATGTACAGAGAGCCAACCGGCCTCACACACGGCCGTGCACATAGCACAGGCAAGCCATGGCCATGGCACGGGAGCGTACAGGAGCACTCGAAATTGCGCGTGGGCTGGGCGGCAACGACGTGAGCAACAATAGTGGGGTAGGAGAAGGCAGAAGAAGCAGCAAAGCAGCAGCTAGGCAGCACGCAGGCAGCAACAAGGAGGCAGCAGCGCAAAACACCAAAGTAGCAGCAGTACAAGGAGCAGCAGAGCAACGACAGGGCCGCGGGTGGCTGCGGTGTGGCACGCGTGGGCGCGCGGTATGTGCGGTCATTGATGGGGGGAGAGGGAGGAGATAAGGCCGGAGCCTCACCGCAGGCCGTAGGGACAAGGCAGCGGGTGTCAAGGAGGAGGACGGGGACGACACACGGTGGGGAAGAGGTCCGGCGAGGAAGCGTTCCGACGACGTGGTGGTCATGGCCGGCGTCCTGCCGGCGTTGGAGGGCGTCAGAGCGGGGCGACTCGCCGGGAGCAGCCGTGGCCGGGTTTGGTACGCGCCGGCGGGACCCTGCCGGCATGGTCTGGTGACGAGGTGGGCTCGGCGAGAGGCGCCAGCCTGGTGGCGGGGACGGGAGGCGCCCGCCGAGGTGGGCAGCGGGGTGCTGCCCCGATCCAGTCGGTGGAGGTGAGAGGAGGAGCACGGAGGAGTCCGGGAGGGGCGGCGACCTTAGCGGAACGGCGGTGAGGGGGCGCTGTTGCGCCCCGATCCGGATCGGGAGGGAGCGAGAGGAGCGAGGCATGAGGGGAGAGTGGAGGGGTCGATCTCGATCCAGGGGGAATCGGGGGAGGGAGTGGGCGAGTGGGTAGCGGTTTAGGGTTTCGGGGGATAGAGGCCATATAGGCCAGGGGAGGTGCGGGGTGGGCCAGCCGAAGTGGCCTAGGCCTGCCTATTGGGTCGGTTGGCCGGGAGGGAGGGTCTTTTCAATTTCTTTCTTTTTTCCTTTCTATTTATTCCCTTTTTTGTTTCTTTCAAATTTTAATTTTATTACGATTTTTATAAAATGTGAGAACAACATCTAAATTTAGTATGTTTAAATATACCATTGCCACCTAATTTTTGGACAACTAAATAAAATAATTTAATATTTTAAATCATTGAAAAAGGTACTCAATTAAAGGTTTTGCTGTTGTTTTAATTATTTTGATGACCTTAGCACTTCTTAATAATGTGGTTTCTTCACCAATGTTAATCAGGATTTATTTGCTACAACTAGAACATTTTTATTTTGATATTTGAAAACTTTCATTGTTTGACTTTATTCCAAATTTGAATTTGAACCGGTTTCGAACTAACACGAGATTAGCAACAGTAATCGAGGTGACGTGGCATCATTAGCAGAGGTTCACTGTAGCTTGATTATCCGGGCATTATAAATAGCGAGATTTTGTCTTTCAAGTTCTTCATAGTGATCAACAGATATAATCCCAAGTGACTTAGAGAATAGAGCTATGCTCCCCGGCAACGGCGCCAGAAATTAGTCTTCATAACCCACAAGTGTAGGGGATCGCAACAACTTTCGAGGATAAAGTATTCAACCCAAATTTATTGATTCGACACAAAGGGGGCCAAAGAATATTCTTGAGTATTAGCAGTTGAGTTGTCAATTCAACCACACCTAGATAACTTAGTATCTGTAGCAAAGTATTTAGTAGCAAAGTAATATGATAATAAAGGTAACAGTAGCAAAAGTAATATTTTTGGGTTTTGTAGTGATTTAACAATAGCAACAGAAAGGTAAATAAGCGAACAACAATATGTGAAAAGCTCGTAGGCAATGGATCAGTGATGGATAATTATGCCGGATGTGATTCCTCATGTAATAGCTATAACATAGGGTGACACAGAACTAGCTCCAGTTCATCAATGTAATGTAGGCATGTATTCCGTAAATAGTCATACGTGCTTATGGAAAAGAACTTGCATGACATCTTTTGTCCTACCCTCCCGTGGTAGCGGGGTCCTAGCGGAAACTAAGGGATATTAAGGCCTCCTTTTAATAGAGAACCGGAACAAAGCATTAGCACATAGTGAATACATGAACTCCTCAAACTACGGTCATCACCGAGTAGTATCCCAATTATTGTCACTTCGGGGTTGTCGGATCATAACACATAATAGGTGACTATAGACTTACAAGATCGGATCAAGAACACACATATATTCATGAAAACATAATAGGTTCAGATATGAAATCATGGCACTCAGGCCCTAGTGACAAGCATTAAGCATAGCAAAGTCATAGCAACATCAATCTCAGAACATAGTGGATACTAGGGATCAAACCCTAACAAAACTAACTTGATTACATGGTAAATCTCATCCAACCCATCACCGTCCAGCAAGCCTACGATGGAATTACTCACACACGGCGGTGAGCATCATGAAATTGGTGATGGAGGTTGGTTGATGATGACGACGGCGACGAATCCCCCTCTCCAGAGCCCCGAACGAACTCCAGATCAGCCCTCCCGAGAAATACTAGGGCTTGGCAGCGGCTCCGTGTCGTAAAACATGATGAAACTTTCTCTCTAAATTTTTCTCCCCGAACATGAATATATGGAGTTGGCGTTGAGGTCGGTGGAGGTCCAGGGGGCCCACGAGATAGGGGGGCGCGCCTAGGGGGAGGGGGCGCGCCCCCCAGTCTAGTGGACAGGGTGTGGGCCCCCTGGTCTTGATTCTTTCGCCAATATTTTTTATATTTTCCAAAAAGTCCCTCCGTGGATTTTCAGGTCATTCTGAGAACTTTTCTTTTTCTACACATAAAACAACATCATGGTTCTGCTGAAAACATCGTCAGTCCAGGTTAGTTTCATTCAAATCATGCAAGTTAGAGTCCAAAACAAGGGCAAAAGTGTTTGGAAAAGTAGATACGTTGGAGACGTATCAACTCCCCCAAGCTTAAACCTTTGCTTGTCCTGAAGCAATTCAGTTGATAAACTGAAAGTGATAAAGGAAAACTTTTACAAACTTTGTTTGCTCTTGTTGTTGTAAACATGAAAAGCCAACATTCAAGTTTCAGCAAATACTATGAACTAGCCATACTCACAATAACACTTAGGTCTCACAGTTACTCATATCAATAGTATAATCAGCTAGCGAGCCATAATAATAAAACTCGGATGACAACACTTCCTCAAAACGATCATAACATGATATAACAAAACGGTATCTCGCCAACCCTTTCTGAGACCGCAAAACATAAATGCAGAGCACCTTTAAAGATAAAGGACTGACTAAACATTGTAATTCATGGTAAAAGAGATCCAGTCAAGTCATACCCAATATAAACCAATGGTAATGAATGCAAATGACAGTGTGCTCTCCAGCGGGTGCTTTTTAATAAGAAGGGTGATGACTCAAAGTAAATAGATAGGCCCTTCGCAGAGGGAAGCAGGGATTTGTAGAGGTGCCAGAGCTCGATTTTAAAATAGAGATTGAATAACATTTTGAGCGGCATACTTTTGCTGTCGATGCAACAACTATGTGATGGCTATATCTTCCAGACTACATGCATTATAAGCAGTTCCCAAACAGAATGGTAAAGGTTTATACTCCCCCAAACCACCAACAAGCATCAATCCATGGCTTGCTCGAAACAACGAGTGCCTCCAACTAACAACAGCACTGGGGGAGTTTTGTTTAAGTATTTTGATTTTCTTTGATCTTTTTGGATCATGAGACTGGGCATCCCGGTTACCGGCCCTTTCTCGTGAATGAGGAGCGGAGTCCACTCCTCTTGAGAATAACCCACCTAGCATGGAAGATATAGGCAGCCCTAGTTGACACATGAGCTGCTCGAGCATACAAAACAGAATTTCATTTGAAGGTTTGGAGTTTGGCACATACAAATTTACTTGGAACGGCAGGTAAATACCGCATATAGGAAGGTATAGTGGACTCATATGGAAAAACTTTGGGGTTTAAGGAGTTTGGAAGCACAAGCAGTATTCCCGCTTAGTACAGGTGAAGGCTAGCAAAAGACTAGGAAGCGACCAACCGAGAGAGCGACAACAGTCATAAACATGCATTAAAATTAATTCACACCAAATACAAGCATGAGTAGGATATAATCCACCATGAACATAAATATCATGAAGGCTATGTTGATTTGTTTAAACTACATGCGTAAATATGTGCCAAGTCGAGTCACTCAATACATTCAAAGGAGGATACCATCCCATCATACCACATCATAATCATTCTAATAGCATGTTGGCACGCAAGGTAAACCATTATAACTCATAGCTAATCAAGCATGGCACAAGCAACTATAATCTCTAAATGTCATTGCAAATATGTTTACCTCATAATAGGCTGACTCAGAAATGATGAACTCATCATATTTACAAAAACAAGAGAGGTCGAGTTCATACCAGCTTTTCTCATCTCAATAAGTCCATCATATATCGTCATTATTGACTTTCACTTGCACGACCGAACGATGTGTATAATAATAATAGTGCACGTGCATTGAACCAAGCTGGAATCTGCAAGCATTCAACTCAAGAGAGAAGACAAGTAATATGGGCTCTAAGTTAAATAAACAATCATGCATATGAGAGCCACTAAACATTTTCAATATGGTCTTCTCGACCCCCAAAGGAAACAAAAGAAAATAAAACTATTTACACGGGAAAGCTCCCAACAAGTAAGAAGAAGAACTAGAAATCTTTTTGGGTTTTCATTTTAATTTATACTACAAGCATGGAAATTAAACTAACTAATTTTTTTGGTTTTTCTTAAGGTTTATCAAGCACACAAGAAGAAAGTGAAAAAGAAAATTTAAACTAGCATGGATAATACAATGAAAGAGTATGAGCACCGATGACTAGTGTGTGAATATGAATGTAAGGTCGGTGAGAAATACGTACTCCCCCAAGCTTAGGCTTTTGGCCTAAGTTGGTCTAGTACCAAGGATCGCCTGGCTGATATCCGTAAGTGAAACTGGGGTCGTACTGAGATGCGGCGGCAACCGCCTCCTGAGCCGCGGCGTGTTGGTGAGCTGCCTCCGCTCTCCCCCCATGTTCAGATGCTTCCTTCCTGGTGACAACATATCTTCCTTTTGCCTAATAATCAAAAAGGTGGGGAGCAGGAAGAGTAACATGGACGACGTTAAGTCTGTCATAGATTAGTCGATATTGGAGGAATTGTTCATTCCTCCTTAAAAAATGATGATTGACCATAGCTTCATAATCCAAATAAACAGGAGGTATCAACATATCTCCCTCTCGTGGGGCTATACCAAGATAATTAGCCACACGGGTTGCATAAATTCCTCCAAATAAATCTCCCTTTCTACTATTATTCTGCAACCTACGTGCAACTATTGCCCCCAAGTTATAACCTTTATAACCTGACACATCACTCTTGAGGACACAAAGATCAGGGACGCACATGTGACATGCTTCGTCTTTACCGTTAATGCATCTACCAATAAAGAGAGCAAAATAATGTATAGCAGGAAAATGAATGCTCCCTATGGTAGCTTGTGCAATATCCCTGGATTCTCCCATAGTAATACTAGCAAGAAAATCTCTAAATTCAGATTTGTGAGGATCATTAATATTACCCCACTGTGGGAGTTTGCAAGCAGTTGTGAAATCCTCTAAGTCCATGGTATAAGATGTATCATAAATATCAAATATGACACTAGGAGAATTACGTGCACAGTTATATTTAAACCTCCGCACGAAGGAGTCACTCAATTGATAGTACTGAGGACACTTATCTTGTAAGAAGTCCTCCAGCTCTTCATTATGCACAAACGCGTCAAACTCCTCCTTAAAGCCTGCTTCGACCATAAAATTATCAGATGGCCACTCACAAGCTCGTACATTCGCGTCCCTCGGCAATTCAACATCTTGCTCACGTATGGCAATCCTGGGCCTTTTCTTCACCGAGGAACCACCTTAGTACATTCTTCTAAGCATAATTCTTTTTTTGAAATAATTCTGAAATATTAGTAACTTCAAAATAAAAGTGAATAAAACTAAACAAGATTGGTAGCAACTACTCCTACAAGTGCCTAGAGCCTATATCATGCATTAGAATTGCTTGGGACCTCATAAATTTAACATGCAAGGTCAAGAACATGGTCACCTATGCAGCAAAAATTTGCAATGAATGAAGCACTAGAACAAAAACTAATTGGACCAATGGAGGAGTCACATACCAAGCAACAATCTCCCAAAGCAGTTTTGTGAATGGAGCTTTGAGCAAGGGATTGAAAATTGCAGCAAAATGAGCTAGAACTCGTGCTTGAGCTGGATGGGGATTTTTTTGGGTAGAAGATGAAGTGTGTGGGTGCTGGCATAAGTGGAGGGGGGCCACCAGGGGCCCATGAGACAGGGGGACGCGCCCAGGGGGGGTGGGCGCGCCCTCCACTCTCGTGGCCTGGTGCTTGACCCTCCTGAAGTGTTTTCAGTGCCTAAAATCCTCAAATATTCCATAAAAAATCATACTAAATTTGCAGGGCATTTGGAGCACTTTTATTTTCAAGATATTTTTTAATGCACGGATAATTCAGAAAACAGACAGATAATACTATTTTTGCTTTATTTATTCTAAATAACAGAAAGTAAAAAGAGGGTACGGAAGGTTGTGCCTTCTAGTTTCATCCATCTCATGATCATCAAAATGAATCCACTAACAAGGTTGATCAAGTCTTGTTAACAAACTCATTCCGAATAACACGGAACCGGAGAAATTTCGAATAACACTAAGTTACCTCAACACGGATATGAAAAATCCCCAACAATTAGAATATCATACTTTTTCTTGACAATAGGGAGAGGAAATTCAAAACCTCCAATAATAATAGTTGGAACTTTTCCAATAGAATTGATGCTATGAACTTGAGATTGTTTCCTCGAAAAGTGTACCGTATGCTCATTACCATTAACATGAAAAGTGACATTGCCTTTGTTGCAATCAATAACAGACCCTGCAGTATTCAAAAAAGGTCTACCAAGCATAATCGACATACTATCATCCTCGGGAATATCAAGAATAACAAAGTCCATTAAGATAGTGACATTTGCAACCACAACAGGCACATCCTCACAAATACCGACAGGTATAGCAGTT
Organism: Triticum dicoccoides; assembly: GCF_002162155.2. Taxonomy (NCBI): domain Eukaryota; kingdom Viridiplantae; phylum Streptophyta; class Magnoliopsida; order Poales; family Poaceae; genus Triticum; species Triticum dicoccoides. The sequence goes on from NC_041391.1 coordinate 304,759,050, forward strand.
GATTTATCAGCCATCTGCAAAGATATTTCAGCAGGTGTCAACTTATTCAATTCAAGTCTACGATATAAAGAGAGAGGCATAACACTAACACCGTCTCCAAGATCACATAGAGCAGTTCTAACATAATTTCTTTTAATGGAGCATGGTATAGTTGGTACACCCGGATATCCGAGTTTCTTTGGTATTCCACCCTTAAAAGTGTAATTAGCAAGCATGGTGGAAATTTCGGCTTTTGGTATCTTTCTTTTATTTGTGATGATATCCTTCATATATTTAGCATAAGGATTTACTTTAAGCATATCAGTTAAGCGCATACATAAGAAAATAGGTCTAATCATTTCAGCAAAGCGCTCAAAATCCTCCTGATCCTTTGTCTTGGATGGTTTAGGAGGAAAGGGCATGGGTTTCTGAACCCATGGTTCTCTTTCTCTACCGTGTTTCCTAGCAACAAAATCTTTCTTATCATAACGTTGATTCTTTGATTGTGGGTATCAAGATCAACAGCAGGTTCAATCTCTACTTCATTGTTTTTGCTAGGTTGAGTACCAACATGAACATTATCATTAACATTATCACTAGGTTCATGTTCATCACCTGATTGTGTTTCAGCATCAGAGATAGAAATATCATTGGGATTCTTAGGTGTGTCTACAGTAGGTTCACTAGAAGCATGCAAAGTTCAATCGTTTTTCTTTTTTCTTCTTTTTAGAAGAACTAGGTGCCTCTAAATTATTTCTCTAAGAATCTTGCTCGATTCTCTTAGGGTGGCCTTTAGGATACAAAGGTTCCTGAGTCATTCTACCAGTTCTAGTAGCCACTCTAACAGCAAAGTCATTTTTATTATTTAATTCATCAAGCAAATAATTTTGAGCTTTGAGTACTTGCTCAGCTTGAGTAGCAACCACAGAAGTATATTTGCTAATGAGTTTGAGTTCACCTTTAACTCTAGCCATATTATCGCTCACGCGTCCTATCTCGAAAGCGTTATTCTTTAACTCTCTACCAACATAAGCATTAAAACTTTCTTGTCTAGCCATAAAGTCATCAAATTCATCTAAGCATGGGCTATGAAATTTAGTAGAGGGGATTTCAACTTTATCATATCTATAGAGAGAATTTACCTTTACTACCTGTGTCGGGTTATCAAGACAATGTAGTTCTTCAACAGGCGGTGTATTAAGACCATGTATTTCTTCAATAGGAGGTAAATTGTTAACATCTTCAGCTTTAATACCTTTTTCTTTCATTGATTTCTTTTCCTCTTGCATATCTTCGGGACTGAGAAATAAAACAACTCTCTTCTTCGGAGTGGGTTTAGGAATAGGCTCAGGAGTTGGCTCAATTGGTTCAGGAATTGCCTCAGGAATTGGCTCAGGAAGAGTCCAATTATTTTCATTAGTCAACATATTATTCAATAGTAATTCATCTTCGTCGACTGTTCTTAACCTGAAAACACAACCAACACAACTATCCAAGTAGTCCTTGGAAGCATCGGCTAGTCCATTATAAAAGATATCAAGTATTTCATTTTTCTTGAGAGGATGATCAGGCAAAGCATTAAGTAACCGGAGAAGCCTCCCCCAAGCTTGTGGGAGACTCTCTTCTTTGATTTGCACAAAATTATATATTTCCCGCAAGGCAGCTTGTTTCTTATGAGCAGGGAAATATTTAGCAGAGAAGTAATAAATCATATCCTGGGGACTACGCACACAACCAGGAGCAAGAGAATTGTACCAAGTCTTAGCATCACCCTTTAACGAGAACGGAAATATCTTAAGGATATAAAAATAGCGAGATTTATCATCATGAGTAAACAGGGTAGCTATATCATTCAACTTGGTAAGATGTGCCACAACAGTTTTAGATTCAAGGCCATAAAAAGGATCAGATTCAACTAAAGTAACAATTTCAGGATCAACAGAGAATTCATAATCCTTATCAGTAACACAGATAGGTGAAGTAGCAAAAGCATGGTCAGGTTTCATTCTAGCATGAAGAGACTGCTGCTTCCATTTAGCTAATAATTTCTTAAGATCATATCTATCATTGCAAGCAAACATAGCTCTAGCAGCTTCTTCATTCATACCATAACACTCAGGAACAACAGGCAATTCATAATCATTGGGAGAACTTTCATCATCACTATCATCAATAATAGCATCTTCAATAATTTCATTCCCCCTAACTCTAGCAAGTTGTTCATCAAGAAATTCACCTAATGGCAAAGTAGTATCACGCACAGAAGTAGTTTCATCATAAGTATCATGCATAGCAGAAGTGGCATCATCAATAACATGCGACATATCGGAGTTCATAGCAGTAGCAGGTTTAGGTGTTGCAAGCTTACTCAAAACAGAAGGAGAATCTAGTGCAGAGCTAGATGGCAGTTCCTTACCTCCCCTCGTATAGCAGTAGCAGGTTTAGGTGTCGCAAGCTTACTCAAAACAGAAGGAGAATCTAGTGCAGAGCTAGATGGCAGTTCCTTACCTCCCCTTGTAGTTGAGGGAAAAATCATAGTTATATAGTCTTTCAAGTTGTTCATAGTGATCAACAGATATAAATCCCAAGTGACTCAGAGAGTAGAGCTATGCTCCTCGGCAACGGTGCCAGAAATTAGTCTTGATAACCCACAAGTGTAGGGGATCGCAACAACTTTCGAGGGTAAAGTATTCAACCCAAATTTATCGATTCAACACAAGGGGAGCCAAAGAATATTCTTGAGTATTAGCAGTTGAGTTGTCAATTCAACCACACCTGGATAACTTAGTATCTGCAACAAAGTATTTAGTAGCAAAGAAATATGATAATAAAGGTAACAGTAGCAAAAGTAATATTTTTGGGTTTTGTAGTGATTGTAACAATAGCAACAGAAAAGTAAATAAGCGAAGAACAATATGTGAAAAGCCCGTAGGCAATGGATCAGTGATGGATAATTATGTCGGATGCGATTCCTCATGTAATAGCTATAACATAGGGTGACGCAGAACTAGCTCCAGTTCATTAATGTAATGTAGGCATGTATTCCGTAAATAGTCATACGTGCTTATGGAAAAAAACTTGCATGACATCTTTTGTCCTACCCTCCCGTGGCAGCGGGGTCCTAGTGGAAACTAAAGGATATTAAGGCCTCCTTTTAATAGAGAACCAGAACAAAGCATTAGCACATAGTGAATACATGAACTCCTCAAACTACGGTCATCACCGAGAATTATCCTGATTATTGTCACTTCGGGGTTGTCGGATCATAACACATAATAGGTGACTATAGACTTGCAAGATAGGATCAAGAACACACATATATTCATGAAAACATAATAGGTTCAGATCTGAAATCATGGCACTTGGGCCCTAGTGACAAGCATTAAGCATAGCAAAGTCATAGCAACATCAATCTCAGAACATAGTGGATACTAGGGATCAAACCCTAACAAAACTAACTTGATTACATGGTAAATCTCATCCAACCCATCACCGTCCAGCAAGCCTACAATGGAATTACCCACGCACGGCGGTGAGCATCATGAAATTTGTGATGGAGGATGGTTGATGATGACGATGGCGACGAATCCCCCTCTCCGGAGCCCCGAACGGACTCCAGATCAGCCCTCCTGAGAGAGATTAGGGCTTGATGGCGGTCCGTGTCGTAAAATGCGATGAAACTTTCTCTCTGATTTTTTGTCTCCCCGAACGTGAATATATGGAGTTGGAGTTGAGGTCGGTGGAGGTCTAGGGGGCCCACGAGATAGGGGGCGCGCCCAGGGGGAGGGGGCGCGCCCCCTGTCTCGTGGACAGGGTGTGGGACCCCTGGTCTTGATTCTTTCGCCAATATTTTTTATATTTTCCAAAAAGTCCCTCTGTGGATTTTCAGCTTATTCCGAGAACTTCTCTTTTCTACACATAAAACAACATCATGGCAGTTCTGCTGATAACATCGTCAGTCCGGGTTAGTTTCATGCAAATCATGCAAGTTAGAGTCCAAAACAAGGGCAAAGTGTTTGGAAAAGTAGATACGTTGGAGACGTATCATCATCGACAACATTCTTGCCTTCCCCCAACACAAACTTGTTAATGTTTTGAGTTGTATCTTGATTTCCTTGTTATCTAGCTTATATTGTGTTCTACCTTGAAATATTACCATTTGTATGTCGAGGATGTTGTGAGAATTGTTCCATATCTTGAGAATACTAGACATGGTAATACTTCTCGCCATCTTTGTTCATTTCTTGGTCCTCGTGTTGATTCTAACCGGGATACCAACAAGTGAGCGGTGTTGTTTGGATTCTGTACTTCTAGCAACCCTATTGCTTTGAAGTTAATGATTGATAGTTCATTCTTAGACTATTGGTTATCGAACCACCATTCTAACATTGATCATGCTACCTAAGCCCATATTTCAGGTGCACCTTTCAGCCAATGTTTAATTGTGTATGTTTTCCTCGAGCATACATCCTTATATCATTTGATCGGACAAATGTTATCTCTTTGTTCACATAATTATGGAAATCCATCTTTTGGAAATATCAATGAATTGTCGCTGAGTTCATCAGCCACCTCCTCATCTTCTCCTTGGTTTAATGATGAACTCACGATTCAGAACTTCCTTCCATAGTTCATTTCTTGAGAATCTTGCAACTCCATCTCGTCAAATTGTGTTGCACCCCTTCCTTCTCAGGCATCATGAGTCTGAGGTATCCTAACACCAATCAGATCTGAATCTCAGTCAGATATAATGGTTGGAACATATTTGCAAAGAGTTATAACATTGGTCTTTATATAACCCGGTAAGGTGGTGTCAAGCCTAGCACACCTGGCCGGAGGACCTATTGTTACAGTTTCCTTTTTAGCAAGGTTAGCCATTCTTCCATGAGAAAATTGTAAGAATTATTCTATAAGTTGTTCCTAATGGATCCTTTGTGTATCCAAAGTCTAACCTTTGCTTCAAGCCCATGTCAATGCTATCTCAAAGCTTGTCTGTGGTACTCCGATCTTTAATAAGAACATTGGAAGCACAATGTTAATTGTTTCGATTATCCAAACACCGTTGTATGGGTAACATCATGAAATCCCTTGCCTCTTTACTTAATTGGTCCTCTACTTGCTGTCCTGACATTGACGGGGAAGATATACTCTCGATACTCGAGTATAACCTCTTTTTCCTTTCCATTTGATCTGATTATTATACTAATCACTTTTCCTTTCCATTTTTTGTCTAACCTTTCTTATAATCTGACTTAATTGAGCAATGTTAATTCCTTGCTTAGGTAAGCACCTCGTTGTACCACTCTGTCAATAAGACCCTTTTACTATTGTTGATGACATTCCGGTAACTACCGATGGACGCGAACTTTGCCTATTGGTCCACCTCGTTCAACAAGCAGGAAAATGGTTCTCTTCGTTCTCGCCCTTGGTACCGATGTTGTTGCCGACATAAATGACACGCTATCCTCTGACATGCCTTGCTTACATGATAACGCAAGACATCTCGGCCCTTCCTACTTTTAACCCACATGGTGGACCCATAACCCACAGTTCCGCTGGATCAAGACCTGACTCTATCCGACCCCAGCACCACCTCACTTAACGGGCACTTGTTGATATATCTATCATATAATTCCTATTAAACCTTGTTGATGTCTAGGACTTTCTTCATGTTTATGAGTATGATGAAATTTTGAAAAATATTTCAAACTTCCCGGTCAGATTAGGTATCATATTTTGAAAAAAAAAATCCAAAAAAAAATTCGAAACCAATTTTTTTTTCTGTTACTAGTGGCGCACCTAGCAAATGGTGCGCCACTAGTAAGTTTGATTTTTTTTCCATTTTCCCCCCTCTAGATCTTAAAAGCCCTGCAACTTTTTTCTGTTAGGTTTTTGAGGATTCTGAAAATGTTTAACGGGTTTTCCCGGTTAAATTCGGATGTAACTTTTCGAGTAGATGATTTTTCATATAAAAAACTTTTTAATCCGAGTTCGTATGCAAAAGTTATGCCCATTTTACAAATTCCAGAGAGATTTTGCAAATAAAGTCGAAATTCATATTTGTAAATTTTCCCAACAAGTAGACCACATATCACATGGGAAACTTATTTTCTTTTATTTTTTTGACATTTCCATCATTTTTTTTAAAACTAAAAAGGCGGTCCCGGGGGGTGCATTCGGTGGATTTTTTGGGCCAAGTTAGTAATGGCGCACCGTGGGAGTGGTGCACCATTACTAGTTCAACTAGTAATGATGCACCACACACACGGTGCGCCATTACTAGTTATGAAAAAAGATAAAAAAATTTAAAAAAAATTGATTTTTTTTACTAGTGGCTCATCGTGGGTGTGGTGCGCCATTACTAGTTTAACTGGTAATGGTGCACTATCCCCTGGTGCGCCATTACTAGTTTTGAGAAAAAAAATTGTTACTAGTGGCGCACCGTGGATGTGGTGCGCCATTAGTATATAGTAGTGGCGCACCACATGTGTGGTGCGCCATTAGTGTCCATATTATCTATAGCCCTTTTCCTAGTAGTGCCCCCTTGTTCCCAAAGTTATTCCTCGCGCATGACCTCATATGTAATTCACGAGCCACCTTCCGAGAGATCATCAATTCTGATATCAGACGCAATACTTATTCTCGTTGCTCTGGACCCCTTTCACACTTTGTTTCAGGCATCGAACAATTGCCTGTCCGCTTGAAACTTCTTATTGTACCTTCTTGCTCTTGATGTGTTTCATTTGTCCAACTCGAGAGGTACACATGAGTTCATTCATGGGATAATCCCATATGAATACCCCTTATATCATCCTATCATTGTCAAGCTACCCCTTGCCTATTCGTAAGTACGACGAAGACTCCAAAGAAAGGATGACGATTTCATCATGATGACATGGAGCGGAGAAACAAAGAAATACACGTAGTGGATTGATGTCTACTACACAACCTTCTTCTTGTAGATGTTGTTGGGGCTGCAAGTGCACAAGTTCCTAGGACAGTAGCAAATTTCCCTCAAGTGGATGACCTAAGGTTTATCAATCCGTGGGAGGCGTAGGATGAAGATGGTCTCTCTCAAACAACCCTACAACCAAATAACAAAGAATCTCTTGTGTCCCCAACACACCCAATACAATGGTAAATTGTATAGGTGCACTAGTTCGGCAAAGAGATGGTGATACAAGTGCAATATGGATGATAGATAAAGGTTTTTGTAATCTGAAATTATAAAAACAGCAAGGTAATTAATGATAAAAGTGAGCGTAAACGGTGTTGCAATGGTAGGAAACAAGGCCTAGGGTTCATACTTTCACTAGTGCAAGTTCTCTCAACAATAATAACATAGATAGATCATATAACAATCCCTCAACATGCAACAAAGAGTCACTCCAAAGCCACTAATAGCGGAGAAGAAACAAAGAGATTATGGTAGGGTATGAAACCACCTCAAAGTTATTCTTTTGCATCGATCTATTCAAGAGTTCATACTAGAATAACACCTTAAGACACAAATCAACCAAAACCCTAATGTCACCTAGATACTCCATTGTCACCTCAAGTATCCGTGGGCATGATTATACGATATGCATCACACAATCTCAGATTCATCTATTCAACCAACACAAAGTACTTCAAAGAGTGCCCCAAAGTTTCTACCGGAGAGTCAAGACGAAAACATGTACCAACCCCTATGCATAGCTTCATGGGAGGAACCCGCAAGTTGATCACCAAAACATACATCAAGTGGATCACGTGATATCCCATTGTCACCACAGATAAGCATGGCAAGACATACATCAAGTGTTCTCAAATCCTTAAAGACTCAATCCGATAAGATAACTTCAAGAGGAAAACTCAATTCATCAAAAGAGAGTAGAGGGGGAGAAACATCATAAGATCCAACTATAATAGCAAAGCTCGCGATACATCAAGATCGTGCCGTAGAGAGAACACGAGAGAGAGAGAGATCAAACACATAGCTACTGGTACATACCCTTGGCCCCGAGGGTGAACTACTCCCTCCTCGTCATGGAGAGCTCTGGGATGATGAAGATGGCCATCGGTGATGGGTTCCCCCTCCGGCAGGGTGCCAGAACAGGCTCCCGAGAGGTTTTAGGTGGCTAAAGAGGCTTGCGGCAGCGGAACTCCCGATCTATCTTCGCCTTTGATGTTTTTAGGGTACATGGACTTATATAGGCGAAAGAAGTCGGTCGGGGGAGCCTCGAGGGGCCCAGGAGACAGGGGGCGCGCCCAGGGGGGTTGGCGCGCCCTCCTATCTCCTGGCTTCCTCGAACACTCCCTGGCTTGAACTCCAAGTCTCCCGGATCATATCCTTCCCAAAAATCACGCTCCCGAAGGTTTCATTCCGTTTCGACTCTGTTTGATATTCCTTTTCTTCGAAATACTGAAACAGGCAATAAAACAATAATATAGGCTGGGCCTCCGGTTAATAGGTTAGTCCCAAAAGTAATATAAAAGTGTATAATAAAGCCCGTAAGCATTCAAAACAGATAATAAAATAGCATGAATGCTTCATAAATTATAGATACGTTGGAGACGTATCAGCATCCCCAAGCTTAATTCCTACTCGTCCTCGAGTAGGTAAATGATAAAAGAAAGAATTTATGAAGTGTGAATGCTAGAAGGTGCACAAGTTTAATCAATGATAATTTCAATCACCTTTTCTAGCATGATTATATGTCATAACAGTAGTTCATCTCATAAAACTTCTCCAGATCAAGTAACAAGCTATTCACATGTTAAAGCATAGACCATAAACTTTCTTGAAAACTAGCAAACTTCATTCTTAGTCATCAAACAATTACAATTCATCTTATTTTCAGGAGGGGTCTATGTCAGAGCTTTGATTTAGCAAACTCCACATACTCAACTATCATATAGTCTTCTACAATTGCTAACACTCACGCAATACTAATGGTTATAGAGTTTTAATCGGACATTGAGAAAGATAGGGGCTTATAGTGTTGCCTCCCAACGTATTCACCTTTGGGTGATGTCAACAATAATAATTCATGCTAACTTACATCCAGTTGGATATATATATCATGATGTTTCCAACACGAGGTGCTTGCCACAGGATAAAATGAAAAAGGGAAAGGTGAAGATCACCTTGACTCTTGCATAAAGTTAAAGATAGGCCCTTCGCAGAGGGAAGCAGAGGTTGTCATGTGCTTTTATGGTTGGATGCACAAAATCTTAATGCAAAAGAACGTCACTTTATATTGCCACTTGTATATGGACCTTTATTATGCAGTCCGTCGCTTTTATTGCTTCCATAACAAGATCGTATAAAGCTTATTTTCTTCACACTAATAGATCATACATATTTACAGAGCAATTTTTATTTCTTGCACCGATGACAACTTACTTGAAGGATTTTACTCAATCCATAGGTAGATATGGTGGACTCTCATGGCAAAACTGGGTTTAAGGATATTTGGAAGCACAAGTAGTATCTCTACTTGGTGCAAGGAATTTGGCTAGCATGAGGGGGAAAGGCAAGATCAACATGTTTGAATGATCCATGACAATATACTTTAACTGAGATGTGAGAAAACATAACCCATTATGTTGTCTTCCTTGTCCAACATCAACTCTTTAGCATGTCATACTTAATGAGTACTCACAATTATAAAAGATGTCTAAGATAGTATATTTATATGTGAAATCTCTCTTCCTTCAATATTCTTTCATGAATTGTTCAAATGACCAATACAATGCTTGCTAACCTTCAATAAATTTACAACCTCTACTTTTTAGATGTGAAGTCATTACTCCCCATGGGATAAGCAAATGAAACATATATAATTTCAGATTTATGACATTCAACTCATTCAACCATTTACTCATAGGATATAAGTGAATCACACGAGTAAATGACAAACTACTCCAAAAAGATATAAGTGAAGATCAAAGAGTAGCTAAATAATTATGTAGCTATGTGAAGACTCTCTCTCATAAAAGAATTTCAAATCTTGGTATTTTATTCAAACATCAAGCAAAACAAAATAAAATAACATTGCAAGGATAGCACAACTTATGTGAAGAAGCAAAAAACTTGGGTTCAACCGATACTAACCGGTAATTGTTGAAGAAGAAAGGTGGGATGCCTACCGGGGAATCCCCAAGCTTAGATGCTTGAGACTTCTTGAAATATTATCTTGGGGTGCCTTGTGCATCCCCAAGCTTGAACTTTTGTGTCTCCTTAATTCCTCTCATATCATGGTTTCTCTTTTTATCAAAAGCTTCATCCACACCAAACTCAACAATAACTCGTGAGATAAGTTAGTATAAACCAATGCAAACCTTATCATTTTCTACTGTAACAAATCACTAAAATTATTATTCAACATTTCATACTAAATGCCTCTGCATATTTAACACTCCTATCCTCAAATAGAATCATTAAACAAGCAAACATATGCAAACAATGCAACCATAACAGCAATCTGCCAAAACAGTATAGTCTGTAAAGAATGCAAGATTCATCATACTTACCTAACTCTAAAAATTATTAAAGGAAATTCCCACTGTAGTAAAATTATCAGAGATCAATATGCAATTTTTTTTAACATTATATCATTCTCTGACTTTTCTAGGTAATTTTTGCAACAGCGGTAAACTTTCTGTTTTCAAACAGCAACATGTATACTAGCAAAATAAGCATGGTAAAGGCTATCCTTGACATTTTTATTGAAAATAAAGATGCAAAACATTATTCTAAATAACAGAAAGCAAATACTAAAAAAAGAAAATGACGCTCCAAGAAAAACACATATCATGTGGTGAATAAAAATATAGCTCCAAGTAAAGTTACCGATGAACGAGGACGAAAGAGGGGATGCCTTCCGGGGCATCCCCAAGCTTAGGCTCTTGGTTGTCCTTGAATATTGCCTTGGGGTGCCTTGGGAATCCCCAGGCTTAGGCTCTTGCCACTCCTTATTCCATAGTCCATCGAATCTTTACCCAAAACTTGAAAACTCCACAACACAAAACTCAACAGAAAACTCGTAAGCTCCGTTAGTATAAGAAAATAAAACCACCACTTAGGTACTGTTGTGAACTCATTCTAAATTCATATTTGTGTAATATCTACTGTACTCCAACTTATCTATGGTTCATACCCTCCGATACTACTCATAGATTCATCAAAATAAGCAAACAACACATAGAAAACAGAATCTGTCAAAAATAGAACAGTCTGGAGTAATCTGTATCAAACGTATATTCTGGAACTCCAAAAATCCCACAAAATTAGGAAGTCCTAAGAAATTTGTTTACAAATCCAGAGCAAAACAAATCAGATCAAAATCACGTTCCTGTGAATTAACAAAACTAATTTACTGGGTGCAAAAGTTTCTGATTCTCAGCAGGATCAACACAACTATCACCGTAAGCTATCCTAAAGGTCTTACTTGGCACTTTATTGAAACAAAAGCTATAAGACATGATTATTACAGTAGCATAATCATGTGTACACACAAAAACAGTAAGGGTAGATATTGGGTTGTCTCCCAACAAGCGCTTTTGTTTAATGCCTTTCTAGCTAGGCATGATAATGGCAATGATGCTCGCATAAAAGATAAGAATTGAAATATAACAGGAGCATCATGAAGCATATGGCTAGCACATTTAAGCCTAACCCACTTCCTATGCATAGGGATTTTGTGAGCAAACAACTTATGGGAACAATAATCAACAAGCATAGGAAGGTAACACAAGTATAGCTTCAAGATTTTAAGCACATAGGGAGGAAACTTGATATTATTGCAATTCCTACAAGCATATGTTCCTCCCTCATAATAATTTTCAGTAGCATGATGAATGAATTAAACAATATAACCAGCACCTAAAGCATTCTTTTCATGATCTACATGCATAGAAAATTTACTACTCTCCACATAAGCAAAATTCTTCTCATTCGGAATAGTGGGAGTATCATAAGAGACTTGAATACTAAAAATTATTTCCACATTAAAAGAGTAATGTTCAGAAAAATGGTAACCATAACCATGACAAGTTTTATAAACATAATCATTACTACTTTTTATAGCATAAGTTTCATCACAATAATCATCATAAGTAGCAACTTTGTTCTCATCATAATCGATTGAAACCTCTCCCAAGATAGTGGAATCACTAAGTAAAGTTGACACTCTTCCAAATCCACTTTCATATTAATCACAATAAAATTCAATATTCCCCAAAATAGTGGGATCACTACTTCCTAAAGTTGACACTCTTCCAAACCCACTTTCATCAGTATAATCATCATAGGTAAGAGGCATGCTATCATCATAAAAACTTTGCTTATCAAAACTTGGGATGCTAAAAATATCATCTTCATTAAACGTAGCATCCCCAAGCTTTGGACAAACATTAATTTTAGTAAATATATTCTCAAATATGTCACCCTCATCAAACATAGCTTCCCCAAGCTTGGGCCTTTTCATATCATAAGCATAATCACTCTCATCATTAATAGTATGGATAGCACTAATAGTATAGCAATTATCATCATCACAATGAGTAGTAGGAGCAAATCATTCGAGAGAGATACCTTTTTACGTTTGTTGCTCCCTTTTTTCTTTCTCTTCTTCACATTATGTGTGGGTTCAACCTTCTTCTTTGAGCTCTTTATTGACGAGACTGGTTGAATAGAAAGCTCCTCTTTGTTACCTGACTCATCATAAGAAATAATAGGAGGATATTGGGAAGTCTCTTCCCTTTCATTAGTATTATCATCATCTTCCATTTGCTTTCTTTTCTTTAGGTGATTGGTAATATAAGGATTTTCAATGCAATGCACCGCACAAAACAAATAAATCTCCTCTAAATCAATATCAAGGAAATGCGCAAGATTAAATTTTGGAATAAGCTTAGTTGCACGTTTCAATTCTTCATAACCCAAAAGCGAACTAAGTTCATTATAATGAGCAAGGGAAATCAAATCATCACAGTTTTTGGACACGATTCGATCCTGAAACAATTTGCATTGGAGATGTAAATGACCACGTTCATTGGAAAGTTCACAACGGTAAAGAAATCTTAAATTCTCAGCACTCTTATCTAGCCTTTCTTGCAACCCTTTAGTTTCTAAATACTTATGTCTCTTTGCAATATCTATTTTCCCTATTTGGGGTGTACTTGCAAACCCAATCTACTCCACAAAAATCGACATGCTTATAAGAGATATTTTCATCATAACTAGTGCAATCATCATTAGTACTATGGATATTCAAAGAGTTCATACTAACAACATTGCAATCATGCTCATCATTCAAAGATTTAGTATCAAACATTCTATAGATTTCTTCTTCTAGCACTTGTGCACAATTTTCCTTTTCATCAAACTCACGAAAGATATTAAAAAGATGAAGCGTATGAGACAAACTTAACTCCATTTTTTGTAGTTTTCTTTTATAAACTAAACTAGTGATAAAACAAGAAACAAAAAGATTCAATTGTAAGATCTAAAGATATACCTTCAAGCACTCACCTCCCCGGCAACGGCGCCAGAAAAGAGCTTGATGTCTACTACACAACCTTCTTCTTATAGACGTTGTTGGGCCTGCAAGTGCACAGGTTTGTAGGATAATAGCAAATTTCCCTCAAGTGGATGACCTAAGGTTTATCAATCCGTGGGAGGCGTAGGATGAAGATGGTCTCTCTCAAAGAACCATGCAACCAAATAACAAAGAGTCTCTTGTGTCCCCAACACACCCAATACAATGTTCGGCGAAGAGATGGTGATACAAGTGCAATATGGATGATAGATAAAGGTTTTTGTAATCTAAAATAATAAAAACAGCAAGGTAACTAATGATAAAAGTGAGCGTAAACGGTATTGCAATGGTAGGAAACAAGGCCTAGGGTTCATACTTTCACTAGTGCAAGTTCTCTCAACAATAATAACATAGATAGATCATATAACAATCCCTCAACATGCAACAAAGAGTCACTCCAAAGCCATCAATAGTGGAGAACAAACAAAGAGATTATGGTAGGGTACGAAAGCACCTCAAAGTTATTCTTTCGGATCGATCTATTCAAGAGTTCGTACTAGAATAACACCTTAAGACACAAATCAACCAAAACCCTAATGTCACCTAGATACTCCATTGTCACCTCAAGTATCCGTGGGCATGATTATACGATATGCATCACATAATCTCAGATTCATCTATTCAACCAACACAAAGTACTTCAAAGAGTGCCCCAAAGTTTCTACCGGAGAGTCAAGACGAAAATGTGTGCCAACCCCTATGCATAGGTTCATGGGCGGAACCCGCAAGTTGATCACCAAAACATACATCAAGTGGATCATGTGATATCCCATTGTCAGCACAGATAAGCACGGCAAGACATACATCAAGTGTTCTCAAATCCTTAAAGACTCAATTCGATAAGATAACTTCAAGAGGAAAACTCATTTCATCACAAGAGAGTAGAGGGGGAGAAACATCATAAGATCCAACTATAATAGCAAAGCTCACGATATATCAAGATCGTGCCATAGAGAGAACACGAGAGAGAGAGATCAAACACGTAGCTACTGGTACATACCCTCAGCCCCGAGGGTGAACTACTCCCTCCTGGTCATGGAGAGCTCCGGGATAATGAAGATGGCCACCGGTGATGGGTTCCCCCTCCGGCAGGGTGTCGGAACAGGCTCCCGAAAGGTTTTTGGTGGCTACAGAGGCTTGCGGCGGCGGAACTCCTGACCTATCTTCGTCTTTGATGTTTTTAGGGTACGTGGACTTATATAGGCGAAAGAAGTCGATCGGGGGAGCCTCGAGGGGCCCAGGAGACAGGGGGCGCGACCAGGGGGGTGGGCGCGCCCTCCTATCTCCTGGCTTCCTCGAACCTTCCCTGGTTTGAACTCCAAGTCTCCCGGATCATATCCTTTCCAAAAATCACGCTCCCGAAGGTTTCATTCCGTTTGGACTCCGTTTGATATTTCTTTTCTTCGAAATATTGAAACAGGCAATAAAACGACAATATGGGATGGGCCTCCGGTTAATAGGTTAGTCCCAAAAGTAATATAAAAGTGTATAATAAATCCCGTAACCATTCAAAATAGATAATAAAATAGCATGAATGCTTCATAAATTATAGATACGTTGGAGACGTATCATGGATCGACCTCTTCAAGGAGGGCAACCAAGGCCGAGAAGACTCGATAGAATTTCGTACCCAAAATTCCCCCCTTGCTCCCCCTCCTAAATCTCGGGACGAGATTTCTTGTAGTGGAGGAGAATTGTGACGCCCAGATAATTTAGCTACAATAACCCTCTACTAATGATGCCATGTCACCACGATTACTGTTGATAAACTCGCGTTGTTTCAAACCCCGTTCAAATTCAAAATTTAAAATCAAGTCAAACTAAGTTTTCAAACTTTAAAAGTAAAATGTTCAAGTTGTCGCAAATAATCTTTTGTTAATATTGGTGGTGAGCCAACCTTTTTTTAAAGTGTTTAAATGCACAAAAATAACTAAAACAGTGGCTTAAACAATTAATTAAAAGCCTTTTATAATTTTAAAAATAACAACCTAAGTTATTTGAGTACCAAACTTTTTGGGGCAGTGGTATAGTATGTAACACTTTTTATGGCGCAAGTTTCCTATTTTATAAAACTGAAACACTACTGAAGTTTAATACAAAACATAGTTAAAACAAAAGAACACAGAAAAGCAAATATATAAAAAAAGGGGGAAAGGCCTAATTAGGTTTGTACTAGTGGGTTCTATGTGCAACAACCAGCCCACCTCCACCTCTCGTGCTAGCAGAGGGATCGTGGCGGCCATGCACACCTCCATGGCCGCCGTTGTCGCCGTGTCGAGCTCGTCCCCGACCCCGTTGACAAACCCTAGCCCCTCATTCTCCCTCCTCGCGCCGCCTCTT
>NC_041391.1:304775377-304888108 GCF_002162155.2 Triticum dicoccoides
CATCGCCGACGCGCCGCCGTCGATTCCGCGTCGCACGAACACGTCCAGGGTGTTCTGCCACGGTCACCTTCATCCGTCCCGGGCGTCGATTCAAGCAGGGACGCAGGGACGCCGCGACGCCGTCTCCATCGCCATCATCTCCGTTCGGCCGCCGCCATCTTTGCCGTCGACCTGCACTGCTCCGATCGTCCCCGGATTCGCCGAGCTCGTCTACGGCCTCTTTGTGAGCCACTCTTCCGAAACCCCGTCTCCCCGTTGTCGATTCGTCGCGGTAGCCATCGTCCGCGACCTCCCATGGCTGCGTCTGTAACTCTGCTTACACTCATGCTCGCTCACGTATGGCCGAGCCCTGCAGTGATGCCCGCTCCCCAGCTGCCACACTGACCCGCTACCGCGCGCCCCACGCCCGCTCGCCGCTGCCGCCTGCGCCCGCGCGCCCCACGCCCACCCGTGCCCTCTCGGCCACCCTTGACCTAGCCGTCGCCCGAGCTCCTGTACTCCTGTGCTGCTCCTTGCGCTGCCTTGCAAGTTACTTGCCGCGCTGCTCTGCTGCTCTTGGACTGCTAGCCGCCGCCGCCGCTACTTTGCTGCTGCTCGTGTTAGCTACCGCTGCTGTTGTTGCGTGCTGCTGCCGCTGGTAGCGCTGCTACTACTGCAGCCGGCTACTGCTGCCGCTGGCCATGGCTATGGCCATGGCCGTGTGCGTGTGTTTGTGTGTGGCCGACCTCACATCTAGTGGTACAGCCGGCTGTCTCTAATTAGTTAGTAAGTAGTACTCCTTAGTTAGCTAGCTTAGTTGATTATTCAGTCTAATGCGTATATGTCATGTGGACCCCATTAAGTAAGTTAGTTTTTATTTATTTATTTCGATGTATTCTATGATAGATGGGCCAATTGACCCTGTAGACCAGTCAACCCTTAGTGGTCAACTATTGACTGGACCCCTTGGCCCCCACCTGTCAAGCTAATAACTAGCTGCTGCTGTGTACAGAAGTATTTTCTGTCAAAATCAAATTAATAAATAATTCTGAAATATTATTAAAACTTCGAAAATTAATATAAAATAATTTGTAACTCGGATGAAAATGTTTTTTATATGAAAAACGTTCAGAAAAGCAAGACGAATCTGAATACGCAGTTTGTTTGTCCGCCACGCGTCTCTAGCATAGCAAACATGCAACAACCCCCCTCCGGTTCGTTTGTCCCAAAACGTCAAACACCGGGAATACCTCCCGGATGTTTTTACCTCTTCGCCAGTAACACCTAGTACCGCGTTAGGTCACCCATAGAACCGCGTATTGCCATGTTATGTTTTTTGATGCTTTGATTGCTCTGTTATTTATTGTGTTCCCCTTCCGTTACTTCTTTCCGGTAGACCCTGACACTGCTGCCGATACCCCCATGATCTACTACATCCACGATGACCCTCCTTCTTGCCAGAGCAACCAGACAAGCCCCCCTTGATCACCCGATATCGCCTATTCCTTCTCTCTACTGCTTGCATTAGAGTAGTGTAGCATGTTACTGCTTTCGGTTAATCCTATTCTGATGCATAGCCTGTCATTCTTGCTACAACTGTTGATACCTTATCTGCAATCCTAAATGCTTAGTATAGGATGCTTGTTTATCATCAGTGGCCCTACATTCTTGTCTGTCTGCCATGCTATACTATCGGGTCGTGATCACTCAGGAGGTGATCACGGGTATATATTGTACATACTTACATCCTATACAGATGATGACTAAAGTCGGGTCGGCTCGTAGAGTACCTGCAAGTGATTCAGATATGGGGGCTGAAGGACATGTGGCTCCATCCAGGTAGTGGTGGGCCTGGGTTCCCGACGGCCCCCGTGTGCTACTTTGAGGCAGAGCAACAGGACAGGTTGTGACCACCTAGGAGACAGGTGGGCCTGGTCCTAGTCGGTGTCCGCGGTTACTTCATAATAACACGCTTAACAACATCTTGGTATTTGATCTGAGTCTGGCCACTGGCCTATACGCACTAACCAACTATGCGGGAAAAGTTATGGGCACTCAACGTCGTGGTATCAGCCGAAGCCTTCTTGACGTCAGCGACTAAGCGGCGCGCGCCGGGTTGGACCGCATAACGCAACTTCCTTTGTAATGGAGATTGCTAGGTCTGCTCACCGGCCGCCCTCGCAACGTGCATGTGTGCAATGAGCAATGGGCCCAGACCCCTGCGTGCATAGGATTTAGACCGGCGTGCTGACCTCTCTATTGTGCCTAGGTAGGGCTGCGACGTGTTAATCTTCCGAGGCCTATCATGTCCTAGGAAAGTGTGTCCGGCCAGAGGGATCGAGCGTGTTGGGTTATGTGGTGTACCCCTCTAGGGAAGTTTATCTATTCAAATAGCCATGTCCCTCGGTAAAAGGACGACCTGGAGTTGTACCTCGACCTTATGACAACTAGAACCAGATACTTAATAATACACCCAGACAAGTTCCAGAGACAACCCGGAGATCGCTTTCTCACAGCGACGAGGAGAGGATCGCCGGGTAGGATTATGCTATGCGATGATACTTGGTGAACTTACCTTCTCTTCTCTTCTATATGCTGCAAGATGGAGGCTGCCAGAAGTGTACTCTTCGACAGGCCTAGCTATCCCCCTCTTATTCTGGCATTTTGTAGTTCAGTCCACCGATATTGCCCCTTTACACAGATACCCATGCATATGTAGTGTAGATCCTTGCTTGCGAGTACTTTGGATGAGTACTCACGGTTGCTTTGCTCCCTCTTTCCCCCTTTCCCTCTTCTTCTCAGACGTCGCAACCAGATGATGGAGTACAGGAGCCAGACGCCATTGTCTATGATGACCCCTACTACACCGAGGGTGCCTACTACTACGTTCAGGCCGCCGATGACCAGGAGTAGTTTAGGAGGATCCCAAGCAGGAGGCCTGTTCCTCTTTCGATCTGTATCCCAGTTGTGCTAGCCATCTTATGGCAACTTGTTTAACTTATGTCTGTACTCAGATTTTGTTGCTTCCCCTGACTCGTTTATGTCGAGCACTTGTATTCGAGCCCCTCGATGCCCCTGGCTTGTAATATGATGCTCGTATGACTTATTTTACTTTTAGAGTTGTGTTGTGATATCTTCCCGTGAGTCCCTGATCTTGACCGTACACGTTTGCGTGCATGATTAGTGTATGATTGAATCAGGGGCGTCACAATATCCCTTAGTTTCCAATATGGACCCCGCTGCCACGGGAGGGTAGGACAAAAGATGTCATGCAAATTCTTTTAATAAAGCATGTATGACTATTTACGGAATACATGCCTACATTATATCGATGAACTGGAGCTAGTGTCGTATCGCCCTATGTTATAACTGTCACATGATGAATATCATCCAACAAGTCACTGATCCAATTCTTACGAATTTATCTTATATTGTTTTTGCCAAGTTACTACTGTTGCTACTGCTATCGTTACTACTACAATATCACTGATATCACTGTTACTATTACCGTTGCTACTACTGCTATCATCAAAACTATCATACTATTGTGCTATTAATCACTTTGCTGCAGATAATTAATCTCCAGGTGCGGTTGAATTAACAACTTAGCTACTAATACCTTCAAATATTCTTTGGCTCCCCTTGTGTCGAATCTATAAATTTGTGTTGAATACTCTACCCTCGAAAACTGTTGCGATCCCCTATACTTGTGGGTTATCACTTGTCACTTTGGGTCTGGTTGCCATAATTTCAGATCTGAACCCTTTATAATATCACCATTATATCCATGTTCTAGATCCTTTCTTGCAAGTTATAGTCACCTACTATGTGTTATGATCCGGCAACCCCGGAGTGACAATAGTCGGGGCCACTCCCGGTGATGACCGTAGTTTTAGGAGTTCATGTACTCACCGTGTGCTAATGCTTTGTTTCGGTTCTCTATTAAAAGGAGGCCTTAATATCCCTTAGTTTCCAATAGGACCCCACTGCCACGGGAGGGTAGGACAAAAGATGGCATGCAAGTTCTTTCCATAAGCACGTATGACTATTTACGGAATACATGCCTACCTTATATTTATGAACGGGGGCTAGTGCCGTATCGCCCTAGTTTATAACCGTCTCATGATGAATATCATCCAACGAGTCACCGATCCAATGCCTACGAATTTATCTTATATTGTTCTTGCTAAGTTACTACTATTGCTACTGCTATAGTTACTGCTACAATATCACTGATATCACTATTACTGTTATCGTTACTACTGCTGCTATCATCAAAACTATCATACTACTGTGTTACTAATCACTTTGCTGTAGATAACTAATCTCCGGGTGTGGTTGAATTGACAACTCAACTGCTAATACCTTCAAATATTCTTTGGCTCCCCTTGTGTCGAATCTATAAATTTGGGTTGAATACTCTACCCTCGAAAACTGTTGCGATCCCCTATACATGTGGGTTCTCAATGGTCACTACAGTAAATATGTAGCACATGGTTATTGTGGCCTAGTTTTAAAAAATAGGTTATTGCAGCCACTAGCAAACCACGGGAAAAGAACTGCACTGACTACAAGCAAACAAATAAACAAGACAACAAGGAAATGAATAAGCAAGCAACTTACGCTAGGCTATCACGGCTATTACATATATTACATCCACTGGGCATCAAAGTTCGCCACCAGTGCAAATATAGGGAACAAAGCAGCATATCACATACACTGGTTGTCAAAGTTGGCGACCAGTGCAAATAAACGCCGCAGCAAAACAAGTCTAGAACTGAAACCACTTCAGAAGAGCTCAAGAAACAATATCCTGGGTACCCATAATGCTGGCAAGACGCTTAGCAAGCTTATTAACTTTGTCTTGTTTGGCGCTTAAATCCTCCAGCACTTGTTGTTGCACCAGAAAGTATGCATCTGGATTCTGCAGGGACTTCCTCGGTCCTTCGGCTTCCTGTCGCAGAACATCTGATCGATGTCTTTCAACTTGAAGTTGAGACTAAAGAAGCCGAACTGATTCAGGCAGCGAGTTTGAAGAGCTGGTGCTAGCAGTAGTGGCCAGTAACTCGAACACTACATCAAGACAGGGCTTTGGGGTTGTCTCAGTGTCTTCAATATAGTTTTTATTAGCTTTCTTGGAGACTAATAGGGATGTCTTACTATCTTGAACCTTATCTGCGTTACTTCCTTTACCATTGCATAACGGGGTACTCTTCTCCAATATTTTATCCGCATTCTAAAAGAGAAACAAACAGACACATCACATGCTCTGTTGGAAAAGGCAGTGCCTAGGAGGCGCTTAGGCACGCTTAGGCGCAAGGCAATGACCAAATGCCTCGCCTAGGGCATAAGCTAAACTTTAGGCAGGACAAGCAAGAAATTGTCCGCTCGAATGAGGAATCATACCTTATTTCCCAAACATGCCAACAGGGTCATATTCCAATTGCATTAGTTGGTAGTTTACTCATTTATATGCCTTAAATCAATATAAGTACAAATTATAGAACCCAAATGCACCCTGATATCTAAGATATACATACGCCTATGCTGCGCCTGGCGCACTTAAGCACCGCCTAGGCGCTAGGCGAAGCCAAACGCCTCCATTACGCCTAGTGCTTATTCCAACCTTGATCACAGGTTTACCATGTTGTATATGAAACTCATTTTGGTAAACCAGTTCAGTAGTAAGGTGGACACAATAACAGCATGAAACAAACATATATCTATGTAGTTTGGTCACTGTATGGTCTATATCATTCTAGTTCATGTTACCAAATCAAGATAGAGATAGTTCAAATCATATGTATTTAAGACAAAGCAACATAGACATAATATAAGTGTGGGAAACTACACAACACTTGTAATGTGCATGGCATGAGAACATAACTGTTTATTCAATTGAAACTGAAATCAACATAGAGCAAGTTACAACAGCAAACACGTTAAAGAAACAGGTTTAAAACATACCTGTTGCGCCATTGGATTTTTAGTTGCATCCTTCAAATTTGAAATTAGTTGGTATTAGTAAATACAGTGATGCAAGAGCAAATAAGTATGAACCATAGCTACGGAACTTGACCTGAGAACAATTCTTCTTCTGCTTTGAGCGTTGACTTGGGGTTCAGAGTGGTGGTCCTCGTGCTTTGGGCACTGCAGTTGCCTTACTAACTGCTCGCGTTTGGGTGCTTTGTGGTGGAGATGGTGTTGTGTCAATTGGAACTGGGTTACTAATTGCTGGGGTTGGGGTTAGAAGGGGTGTAGCTGGTTCTCTGTCCAACTGGTTAGGGGCACAATCTGCATGAGCCTGGGTTATGTGTGGTGGGGCTGGTTCATGGGCAAGTACAACCATGGTTCTATCTGCATCGACAGGTAGCACGATCTTTTCTAAAGACCGTGTTTTTACTCCCACAGATACTGCCATCACCCCCTTCAAATGGATGATAAACAAGAAAAGTAATTGAATGTACAGACATTGTAAGATAGACACATGCGATGGATAGTAGGTAAGAAATCAGGGCATGAAATAATTCACATTTATGTTGTCTAACCAAACAGAATAGCATGACATAGTTTCACATATATGATGGCTAATTAAATAGGATAGCATGACACAATTTCACATGTATGATGGCTAACTAAACATGATAGAATGACATACTTCATAATATGATGACTATGTAGACATGATGACATGATATAACTATACGATGTGTCTATTAAAGTGGTTGGCATGCCATAATTCACAAATATGCCATCGATGGAAACAGGATGGCATGATATAATTCATAGATAGAATGACATAATTCAAAATATGATGACTATATAAACAGGATGAGATGATATAACTATATTATGTCTTTAGAAAATGGGTTGGCGTGCCATAATTCAGATACATGCTGTGTATGTAAATATCGTGGCATGATATAATTCAAATATATGATTTATATACTAAGCAAGTGAGCAGAGTGCAATCGCATATATGATGTGTCAACTAAGGAGATGTCATTCAATATTGTGTATATGATGTAAAAACTAAGCATTGCAAGACAACATATGCATGATATGAGTAATATAACCCTGCCAAGTTTGAGCATACACCTCAGGGGGATAATAGGACTGGTCATCTGCCTCTGAATCCTCCTCTGAGGAGCTATCTGTAACCAGTAAGATATCTGCTTCAGTAGGTAGCATTGTCTACTCTGAAAAACCTTGTTTTCACTCCAGATACTTCCATCACCGCTTCAAATGGCTGATGCACAGGAAGAGTAGTTAAATATACAAATGTTGTCGACAAATGCAATGAGTAATACAAAAAAGGATGGCATGATATAATTCACATATATGATGCTTGGCTAAACAACATGGCATTGCATAATTCACATACATAATGCCTTGCAACAAGATAGCATTGCATAATTCACGTATATAATGTCTTGCAACAAGATGGCATTGCAAAATTCACATACATGGTAACTAGACACTAAAGAGGTGGCATTCACACAAAGCATGTCTAAACTAAGCAAGTGACATGCCAATGCAAGACACGATATGAGCAATATAACCCTGCCAAGTTAGAGCATGCACCTCGGGGGGTGGGATAGGACAGGTCATCTATCTCTGAATCCTCCTTTGAAGAGCTATTCATAACCAGCAAGACATGTGTTTCGTCAGATATCATTGTCTGCTCTGAAGACCTTGTTTCCACTCCAGATTTTTCCATGACTATGTTGAATGGCTAATGCACAGGAAGAGTAATTGAATGTACTAAAATCATTGACAAAATTAATATGTAATAAAAAATGATGGCATGATATAATTCACATATAAGATGACTGGCTAACCAGGGTGGCATTGCAAAATTCACATATATGATGCCTGGCGAAACAAGATGGCATTGCATGATTCACATATATGATAAAGAAACTAAACGGATGGCATTCACATAAAGCATGTCTAAACTAAGCAGATGACATATTTGATGTATAAAGTAAGCAATGCAAGGCACCATATGCATGATATTACCACCATCAGCATGCCAAGTTAGATCGAAGACCTCAGAGGGTAAATAGGAGTGGTCTTCTCCTTCTGAATCCCCCTCAGAACAGTTATCTTCCTCTTGAAACAATCTGAAATGGGATGAGGGGGGCTGCCTTTACACCCACCATGGAGCAACGTCTGCATGAAATTTTATTGCCACGCAAGGCTCGTCTCTTTTTCTCTACATGTTCAGTCCGATTGTGTAAAATTACTGACATGCATAGGAATAAAACATAGTGAGATTATGTAAGGAGTGCATGCAGAAATCCAGAGTGATGGTAGCAACCTATGGATAGACCCAAAACCAATGATAGCAGGCAGATAATGGCTTTAGTTAAAAAATACAAATAATGGCTTCTTTACTGTTTGTTTCACACCCAACATGAAACTCATAGTAGACACCAGACATTAACCAAATAGTAGATATATACTATTGATTGCGGCCTCGATATGTACCCCACAACCATTTAAAAACTCAAGTTTGAGCATTAGTTTGGAGCTGACTCAGAGTCTAATCGGTGAACAGGACGATAAAGTAGCATGTAATATTAAGCGATGCATAACATAAGCATACACGATAGAGTGCGACCTCTCTTGCGACCCGTGTAGTCCTCGAGGTCATCTGCTTGGTTGATGATGGTAATCCAATTGTCGTGGCTGCCGGCAGTGGGGAAGAAGATCTGAGGCGGTGAAAGACAGTCTGGAGGGAGGATCCCTGCTATGCTGAACCCTTCCTTCGTTGGAGCAGCTGAGCTAGGGTGGACCACAGTGCAGCAGGAGCGGGACAAACCACACAAGGTTTTCTTTGACACATATCTGTAATAGAAGTAATTGTGTAAGGGCTTGTTTGAATTTGAGGATTCTAAAAATGCAGGGATAGGAAATACACAGGAATAGGATAGGAATGCATGTGCAAAACAAAGAATTTAAAAACATAGGATTTCCGCCAATCTGGGTGTTTGGTTGACAAGAATTGGAAGATCACAGGATGTAAATAAGCATGGTGAGATTACGTCAAACCACAAGAAAATGTACGGTTATAATGCTATTATGGCACAATCTCTTAGTGTCGTGCTTCATGAATAGGAATTTGAAAAGGAGGACAAGTGGATATTAAAATTCCTATGGTTTTTCTTTCAAGGAGACACTAAAGGAACAAATCCTACAGTTTCCTTTGCTCCATTCCTTTGAACCAAATGCATGAATACTAGTACCACAGGAAACTTCCCTATTCCTCTGTTTTTCCTTCACTTTTCCTTTCAAGCACTGGCGATTCTAGTAGGTAGGCTTGAGCAGGGAAAAGCCTACACTCAAAAAATGTTTTTGTGCTACTTCTACTACCTTGGACCTAGACCACTGCCCTACTAGCTCAACTCCCACTCCCATCTACAAATGCAGAACTCAAACACGCAGAGATAAATAATGATGTCGTTCAAGAGAGTCCATCACAGATAGCTGAGTTGCCTGGTACCTCACTGCTTGTCATATAGTAGGAGAAACTATTCGTATTTCACGTTACTACATGTGCTCAGTGGACAATAATAACATGTAGAGTAAAAAAGTGATGCAACAAGTGTACAACCTCTTTGGTGAAGCCATGTCGATCTCAGCGTGATTGGGTTGGTCGGTGAGGATGGTCCGACTGAGTTGGCTGTTGGAGGAGGGGAAGAAGATCTTAGACGTCTGGAGATGGAGCCCCGGGTACCGCTCCACTGTGATGGAGGGTTTCATCGTTGGAGCAGCTCCGCTGAGTTGTATGATGGCGGGGCTAAAGCAGGACAAAAGAGACAACATTAGCCTGAGTGGAATTCTAGTAGCATCTCCAATAGATTATGTAAAACACGTAACCACAAAGTGCTAGATGTAAAATATATCAGCGGATCATCTCTGAACTTAACTGTCGAAACTGAATTTAACTGTTGAAGCTGAATTTAACTGTCAAAACTGAATTTTGCTGTTGAAACTGAATTTTACTGTCAAAATTGAATGCACTAGTAGCAGCATCAGCGCCCAGAGCAGCAGCGCGTGTGAGAGCCGGGGCAGCTGGTCGTGTAGCAGCATCTTGGGTAGCAGCTGTAGGGGCTCGAGCGAGAGTAGGATCTGCTGCTCGTGTAGCAGCAGTGCACGCAAGAGCAGCAGCGCAATCAGGAGCAAGAGCAAGAGCAGCAGCTCAAGAAAGAGCGAGATTAGCAGCACGAGCAAGAGCAAGAGGAAGAGCAGACCAGGCAGGGGACCGAGAGCAAGAGCAGAGCAACAGCGCGAGCAAGAGCCAAAGCAGCAGCAGCTCCTACTAATGTGGATGTCGCCGCTGAAGGAGCGACGCCGTGGAGGAAGTGGTCGGCGACGCCGCCGTGGATGAAGCCACACCATGTCGGCTCGGGACCGAGCGCCAGCAGCAGCGTGAGATCCAAGAAGAAAATGCGGCGATTAGTGTAGAACCTCTTTGGTGGCGCCGATTAGGCCTTAGCTTCATTTGCGGAATCGGTGATGATGCTGCACTTCCGGTGGTGCAGGTGAAGACGGCAATGTGGGAATGGAGGTGGTGCGAAAGACAAGGGGAACGTCAGGCAGCTCCTTGAAGGTGGAGGACGGGGTGGCTGAACCGTTGGGACGATGAGATCGACGACGGATCCTCATCTAGTGCGGTGGATGAGGGACGTCGAGGTGTTGCTATGGACGACGTCGTTGGGGAAGAGGCTCCGGCTGGGTGGCGGATGGAGGAGGGTGTGGGGCTTCGCGGGTTTTTGCAGCCTCGGTGTATGAATGGGTCGACAGATGGGATGTGAGGAGGGAACCATGGCTTAGGGACGCGCTTGTCTGAAATATGGGGTAAGTCACGAAAGTACCACCACCGATTTGAGCTAGGCGGTTCTTTCGATTCAGGGGTATCACGGGCATTTCGCGTGTCGAGATTTCATAGGAGGTGGGAGTTTTTGCGCGCGTTGTAATTTTGGGATAGCAAGGCGCAGGTTGAGATTGAGGGAGTTTTCGGAGCACAACAAGACAAAGATATATCTTAAATATTTTGGGGTAACAAGGCGCGGGTTGAAGAGGCGGGAGTTTCGCAACATGATAGACAGATATGCTAGCTTGAAATTTCGGCATAACAAGGCGCGACTTGAAATTTCAGGAGAACAAGCTTAACATGTACAAAAAAGACAATTCGCACTTCATCACTAGAGAGAGCCATGTCCTGTTTTACTATATTACCATAAATGCATTGAAATACAACAACAAGAAAACTAAAAAAATCAGGACAACAAACACAACGTGTACATTACCAAATCAATTTGCACTTCCCTCAACAATAAAAAAACAATTCGTGTTGTCTAGCATATGGACTAAATTTGAGTACATTTTCCTGGTTTGAATGGGATTGTACTCGATATTATCTTCACAACACATGACATGAATATAGGACTAGTAAATTCCTATATAAATACGAACAACATTTACATATGATCTCAGATTCAAATATATGTATCCATTTTATGTTGAATTCAAATCATAGTACATGTATGCTCTAGCTAGATGTTCAGAATCTAAAGCATGTATGATACTACATACAATGTGTTTAACACACACAACACACACACAAACACCATTTAGACTAGTAAGGTACACGTGCATTGCACGCATGAGATTTGGCAACTAAATTATAAATAAATAACACATTATAGCATGTAAGTTTTGAGTCATATATGCATGATGTGGATGTTCATTTAATTATTATAGTTCATCTCATTCAAAATCAATTAATTTTTATAAAAAAGCTAATCTATTTTAAGATTCATGGAATTCTGCGTTGTAAAGCATAATGTAAAAACAAATCATGGCAATTCATGTAGAATTTTTTTGGGCAATTATGATACAGAAGATTCTAGAACAAAGGAGAAGTGCTTGTGTTTTGAGGTTTGTGCATTATGCTTAAGTTCAACCATGAGTCTTCTAGATTGTACATGTGGCAAAATCTGGTGCATTGTAGATGATATCCAACAGCCAGTAGTGCTAGGATGAAGGCTCCACACCTTCCCTTTTCATGTAGATTTAATGATAATAAAACCTTGGCTTCTTATGCTAATGGTATATATGATTACTGTGATGTGGAACGAATAGAAGAATTTGTTGCTTTTAAGGGTGCTTATGAAATTGAATCTTTGTTTGAAAAGTGTGAAAATTATGATGATGATGTTTATAGACCTAAAAATTATGCTTAACTTAAATATTTCTATGAGAATTATGAATAAAA
This sequence comes from Triticum dicoccoides, assembly GCF_002162155.2. Lineage (NCBI taxonomy): Eukaryota > Viridiplantae > Streptophyta > Magnoliopsida > Poales > Poaceae > Triticum > Triticum dicoccoides. Next base: position 304,787,643 of record NC_041391.1, read on the forward strand.
TTCTGATATTGATGCATTTTATTGAGAAAGTCTCCGTTGTCCAAGAAGAGACTAATATTTTGCAGGAATCTATGGAATAAGAAATAGATGACACTGTGAGCTCATTAGATGAAAAAGATGACGAGGAGAGCGAAGAACAAAAGGAGGAAGAGCAGATTAGCTACCCGTGCCATTCTAATGAGAGTAACTCTTCAACTCATACATTGTTTAATTTCCCTTCGTGCTTACCGAAGGATGATTTCTATGATGATTGCTATGATCCCTTGGATTTGTTTGAAATATCCCTTTTTGATGAACTTGATGCTTGCTATGCTTGTGGCCATGATGCCTTTATGAATTATGCTTATGGAGGTGAACTTGCTATAGTTCCTTATGTTAACAATGAAATTGTTGCTATTGCACCCACGCATGATAGTCCTATTATCTTTTGGAATTCTCCCAACAACACTATATCGAAGCAGTTTGCGCTTATTAAGGACTATATTGATGGGTTGCATTCTACTTGCACATGATGATTTTGATAAATATAATATGCATGTGCTTGCTGCTCCTACTTGCAATTATTTTGAGAGAGGAACTACATCTCTGCCTCTCTATGTTTCCAATACGATAAAATTACAAGAAACTATTTATACTATGCATTGGCCTTTACTTCGTGTGCCTGAATTGTTCTAATGACATGCGGATGCATAGGAAGAGAGTTAGACTTCATTTGTGCATGATATATGTTACTTTGTGCTCACTGCTAAATCAAAAATCATTGTTAATTAAAATTGGCTTTGATATACCTTGGGATCCGGGTGGATCCATTACTTGAGCACTATATGCCTAGCTTAATGGCTTTAAAGCAAGCACTGCCAGGGAGACAACCCGAAAGTTTTAGAGAGTCATTTTTTCTGTTGTGTGCTTTCAAAAAGCTTATAAAAACAAAAAAATATAGAGAGGAACCTAAAAATTTTCAAAAAGAAAAGCGAACGTGAGAAAGACGAGCATTGTTAAAGTGGGAGCTGGCCTTGAACTTTGTTCATGCCCATGGAAACTTTGTGAACCTTGATACAGAAACTTTTCAACAAAAATCCCTTGTAGAAATCCTTTGTACTATAAAAATAATGTGCCAAGATTTGCCTTTAGGATGATTAGATTGCTTGTTCGGTTTGTGCAATGCAAAAACAGAAATTTTGGCTGCAGTGCTTGAATTTTGTTAGTTATTTTTTTGGTCAAAAATTGGCACAAAATAAAAAGGGGGCCAATAAACAAGGACGGATGCAGGATGATCAATTTTTTCCTGGGTTACTGTTGATGGCCTTTGTACTACTCCCTCCATTTCTTTTTAGTTTGCATATAAGATTTGGTCAAAGTCAAACTTTGTATAATTTGACTAGCTTTGTAGGAAAAGATATCAACATCCACACCATGAAATTAATAATATTAGATGCATGATGAAATTAATTTTCATAACATATAATTTTAGTATTGGAGATGTTAATATTTTTTCTATAAATTAGTCAAACTTTACAAAGTTTGACTTTGACCAAAGCTTATATGCAGACTGAAAAGAAATGGAGAGAGTATTTAAATATAGACGGAGTGGAGTAGTACTATATTTATCTTAGCCTCGTAGGGCTCTCCTGGCGCCTACGCTTGCCTCCCTGCCTCGCCCACCAGATCCCGCCATGAAGGATCCTGCCATGGATAATCCCTTAGATCCTAGGATCCCGCGGGCTGCCCTCTCACTGCCGCCCGCAACACTGCCACCTTTGAGCGAAACCCACATGTGTTTCAGAGGGGATCCATTATTCTGGAATCACATATCGGTGGGGCCGGAGGACATGCCAGGCATGCGTTTCAGGTGGTGGGAAGCAAGGGGAAAATCAGATCAACGAATGGTCGCATCGATTAGAGACATGTTCGAAGGACCTGTGCCTGGCGAAGCACAAGGCAGATGCGTAAATCGATCTCAGCGGAGAGATGCTGAGGGATGTCCGTATCTGGAAGCGTCGCATTGATTTCGAGCGCTAATGGCAGAGATCATATTCACGGAGTCGATTGCGGAGGAAAGAACACGCATGCCTGCGGAATGGCATGAGTAGCCGGTGCAACTGTTCAAATGGGCGGTAGGAGAAGCCGAATCCTGAGACCAGCTGTGGCGGTGCCGCTGGGCATGCATCGCAGGCGAGGTGAGCTGTCCTCCTTGCCCGCCAGCGTTGCAGTGACCTACTCGGTTGCTGCTGTAGTGACCTTGCAACACCATGTAGGTTTTCAACCTTGACAATCACTCCATCTATATGTGTTGTATTCCTTGAAAATACTTGGTCGTTTGGAAAAAGATGGTAATTGATTTATCACTAGTTTTTGAATGCTTGGTCGTGACAATCAACCGAAGCCACAACCAGAAGTCTCCATCACGTAATACTTACGGTCGGTCGCACCAACAGACGGTCGGTCCGACCCGCATCTCACCGAAGGGATACGCATCGGCTTGGTCTAACATGTACGACCGGTTACATCACTGACTTGTGCGACCGCATTTGAGCAGTAGTACTTGAAATTTATGTTCCACTAAACTCATCGGGGACCGTTTCGGGCCTCGAAACCAAAACCATCAATTAATCTTTAGCTAGTTCCCATCACATTCCAAAGTACTACCATGCTATAATTAAGTGCAAACCTGCTTACACCTACTACCTCCGTCCTGGTTTTATTAGTCCTCTTTGTAATTTGTGCTATTTTTACCAACGATTTAACTGATGAAATGTTAGTGCATGTTAATAAAATTATATCGTTCGATTCATACTACAACATAATTTTTAATGATATAATTTTTTATGACATGCATGAATATTTTGTTAGTTAAATTTGTGGTCAAGCTTTGGCATAGATTACAATGGATACCAATAAACCAGGACACAAGTAGTAGTACGTACCAAACCTGAACGTGTTCCCACTATGAAGGTTTTAGTACTAGTGCTAGTACTAGGTTATAAAAAGGGGAACTACCTAGCCAAAAATTACTCTACCTTCCTCCTCATAATTAAGTGTTTGTGTTTGTCCGTCCTTGCAATGGACGGTGTGTAGAGGTCTAGGTCGAGTACTACTCGTAACAAGGCAGCGACGACCAAGGCTGTGTGTCAGGACCCCGACTCAATGCCACACCAATCTAGCATGTAACACCTCATATCACTTTGCGTCCTCACGCACGGTATTCCCACGGGCGTTGCCTTACCAGGCCCGGGACCGTTTGCGCCTTTTGGCACACGTATATGATAGTGTCGCTAGCATCCATATGACAAGGAGCCCGGGCTGACATGGCTAGTCATGAACCCAAAGTGGCACTAACTTACAGGGATAGGCATACATGACCCAGCAACGAACATGTCGGTCATCAGCGGGTGAATCTGGGCTGGAGCAACTGGGCTAGCAGGGCTCCGGTAAACCGGCCTGTAGCAGGCTAACAGGACTCCGGTAGACACCACATGACATCTCCCGAAGGGACAGACACCGGAACGAAGAAGGACACATGCCGGCCAGCCTAAGTGTTCCGGAGCAGTAGCAAGCTACCAAGGCTCAGTGGAAGCACCAGGAGACATTTCCCGGTAAGAGAGGCTACCAAGGATAAACAACTAGATAGTCAGATCCCACACATACCAAGCATTTCAATAACATACACACAATATGCTCGATATGTGCAAATACAACATGGCATCACAACATGACTCTACAACTCAAGTATTTTATTCAATAGGCTCCGAGGAGCGAGATATTACAAACATGGGTCTCATGACCCAACATTCAGAGCATACAAGTCAAAGCACAAGCGGAAGCTGACATGTCTGAGTACAGACAACTACAAATGAAAAAGGCTGAGAAGCCTGACTAACTACCAGATCCTGCCGAGGGCACAAGATCATAGCTAAGGTAACAAGCTAAGCGTCGAAGTCCACGTGGAACTACTAGTGAGACTGAAGTCTCTCTGCAAAAACATAAAATAGGCAAACGTGAGTACAAATGTACCCAACAAGACTTACATCAGAACTAACTCATATGCATCATTATCAACGAAGGGGGTGGTGGGGTTTAACTGCAGCAAGCCAGCTTTGACTCGGTGGCTATCCTGAACTACAACTGCAAGTAACTCTTTTGAGGTGGCGCACACGAGTCCACATATTCACCATATCAATACACCACTATGGATCCGCTCCCGTCTCCCTACGAGAACGCCATCCATAGCACTCACGCTTATCTTGCATATTTTAGAGTATCCACTTCCACTTGTCTTTGAACTGTTATACGCAACCCAGAAGTCCTTTACCGCGGACACGGCTATTCGAATAGATGATGTTAACCATGCAGGGGTGTACTTCTTCATACATGTTTCCACCACTTAGAGTCTGCACACGACATGTGCTCGGCAGACTTCAAGCGAAAGCCGACGTGGGTGTAGACCACGACCTACCTAAACACTCAAGTCTCTAGTCCAGGTTTATCGCTTATTCAGGTTCCATCCACAGGGAGTCCGGCCGAAGTTTCCACATACGGCCCCGAACGATGTGTGCAGGGTTCCCGAGACACCAAACGGGCGCCCGGTACACCGTGCCACGTGCCTACCGCATCACAGCCCACCCCTCCGGTCAGCGCTGCGCACGGCCTCCAGCATACTACAAACTCCAGAAACTACTTGCAACTCCTGGACAGAGGACAGGGGTGATTAAGAAGTCGAGCGGGGTCATATTTCAGGGCCCAATGCATGGTAGTAGCTGTTTCATGGATCACAAACACGGAACTCAGTTCTTGAGGACGGCTTCAATGAGACAACCCACCATGTACTCCTATATGGCCTCTCACCGCTACCTTTACCAAATCATGTTCACACACTTAGCTCACGCACAGTAGGACATGTTCACACACCTCTAATTCATCCCCGATGAATCAGACCTGACTCAACTCTAAGCAGTAGAAGGCATGACAAACAAGCATGAATGAGTAGGCACAACAGGGCTCAAACAACTCCTACTCATGCTAGTGGGTTTCATCTATTTACTGTGGCAATGACAGGTCATGCAGAGGATAAAGGGGTTCAGCTACCGCAACAAGTAACAGATGAATCGTTGTTGTCATAATGCAGTAAAAGAGAGCAGGAGCGAGAGAGTGGGATTGTATTGGAATGAACAAGGGGTTTTTGCCTGCCTGGCACTTCTGAAGATAGTATTGAGTCTTCATCAGTGTCAACGATCACAACGTCGGTACAACGTCTACCGAGGGGGAACAACACTGACAAACAGAGAAGAAACACGATCAATGCAATGCACAATATGATGCATGCTATGACATGGCAATAAGAATGTGTTTTGGCTAATGCAAGCTAGAACAGATTGAGATGAGTCCATTTGAACCAAAGATTCAAATGCAAACCCATTTTAAGAGGTCATAATAGAGCATTAAATTGTTTCACCTAAACAGCAAGATTAATGTGTTCTAACATGCATGAAACAAGTGCAGATGGATAGATTGGATTTTTCTGATCATTTTTCATATATAATTTATTTGATTTGGAGCTGCGGTTGATTTTCTATGATTTTTAGAAGTTTTGGTTATTTTTTGGAATTTCCTGTATAAGAATAATTCCAGTAATTGAATTAATGCGTCAGCACTACGTCAGGGTGACATCAGTGATCAACTGGGTTGGCCAGGTCAAACCCGACCTGTGGGACCCACGTGTCAGTGGTTAGTTAACTAACTAAACAGAGTTAGTTAGTGTTAGGTTAAGCACTAATCTAGGTTAATTAGCGCTAAACTAACCTAACTAGTAATTAACAAGGGTGGCCCACACGTCAGTGAGTCAGGGAGGGAAGTCAAACCCCCGGTCAAGTGTGGTCAAACCCGCCGGACTTGGTCCACGGCTTGTCGCCGGTGAAGCCTGAGACGGCAGAGGGGCTCGGAATTTGCCCAAGGTCGACCAAATCGACCGCGGTTTGGTCCTACGCGTAGCTGGGGCTCGCGCACATTTGGTAGGCCAAGCGGGAGGAGCTGGGGTGGTCTAAGTCGACGGCGGCGACCACGAATGCGGCGGTCGGAGTTCGGGTCTCGGCGGTTTCAGTGTTGCGAAGCACGGCAGGAGCAGCTGGAGAGGGTTTTGGGCTTCTGGTGTTGCGCTGAGCACGACTATGTGCTCGGTTGCAGCTCTATGTGACAGTAGCCACGGCGGCGACATGGCCGGCGGAGCCGAGCTCTCGGGATCGATGGAAACGGCGGCTAGAGAGGGAAATAGAGCACGGGGAGAAGGGGGGAAAGGCGGCGGAGCTCACATGGATTCCAATGGAGGGATCAGCAGGCTCGGGGAGGCACCGTGGACGATGGATGGCGCCGGCATCTCTTGCCCGAGGTAGAAGACGACCACGGTGACGACATTCGGGGGCGTCCGGTGCCGCGTGGCTCGGCTGAGAGGATGAGGGCGACGAGGCGTAGCTCTTGAGCCAGTCAGGGAAGTGAGGGGGAGGCGGTGGCCGCGGTGGTGCACGTCGGCGGCGGCGGGCGCATTCGGGTGGTGCGAGGGACAGAGCCAGAGGAGGGGAGGAGGTCCAGCGAGAGAGGGGAGAGGTGCATAGGGTCCGGGGGTGTCGTGGCGTTCATAGCTGAAAGTGCGTTATGACGACTAGAGGGGGGTGAATAGGCGATTTTTATGAATTCTTCAATGAGGAATTTGCCGGTGAGGAAATTCCTTAGCGAAGAACTATTAGCAGCGGAATAAGTACTCAGAAGTAAGCATAACAGAATACAAGCATGGTCATCATGATGAAATGAAGACTAGCACAGAGTACAAAAAGCGTAATCACAGGATAACACAAGATGAAGACAAACAGACTGAAGAAATTGAACTGAGGAAATTGAGAAAGTCTTCAGTCAAAGTCTTCAAACACAGATATGAACAAACACTCAACACAGTAATGAGGAAATGAAAGGGTTGAGGAAATAGAACCAGTAGGTTGGTGAAGACAATGATTTGGTAGACCAGTTCCAACTGCTGTCTCAGTTGTACGTCTGGTTGGAGCGGCTGAGTATTTAAACTCGAGGACACAGAGTCCCGGACACCCAGTCGCTGAGCACGCAGCTCAGGACACCCAGTCCTCACCGTATTCTCCTTGAACTAAGGTCACGCAGACCTCGTCCAATCACTCGTGGTAAGTCTTCAGGCAACTTCCAAACCTTCACAGACTTGGTCACTCGGCGATCCACAATTCCTCTTGGATGCTCTAGACCTTGACACCTAACCGTCTGGAAGAAGCACAGTCTTCAAAGGTAACAAGCGTCGGATCCACGCAGGATCAATTTCTTCAGTGATGCTCAATCACTTTGGGTTTGTAGGGGTTGGTTTTGGGTTTTCCTCACTTGATGATTTTTGCTCATAGTCCTCGGAGGATGGGTTGCTCTCAAATGACAAGTGTCAAGTTCTCTCGGAGTAGCCAACCAGCTAGTGGTTGTAGGGGGCGGCTATTTATAGCCTAGGGAGCAGCCCGACATGATAAGACATAAATGCCCCTCAATGATATGACTGTTAGGTGGATAAGATATTTTGGGACAGCTGGCGCGCAGCACAGCAACGGTCGGAAATTTGACTCTCAAATTCCTCAGGGCTATCATGTTCCTCACTGTGTAGGTAATTCGCACTGGCGAATTCCTAACTCCTCAGTCAGAACAAATTCATCAGCGACCATAAGAACTTCGTCTCTGTCACTGAAGAAAGTGACTGAACTGTATGAGATTTCCAAAGGCTTCACTCAAAGGGATTGGTAGGTGTAGGATTTTGAGTTGAGCATCACATGGAAATTTTTCCTTAGTATTTCCTCGACCCCCTTTAACAGTACAGTCTTTCCTATGAATCAAGAAGGAGAAAATGAAACTACGAAAAAAAAGTCTTCACGCTTCATGTTCCACAAACGAATACCAAATCTTCAAGGTCACACCAATTTCTTCACTTTCAAAGTCTTCAGAAAGTCTTCAGAATATCAAAGTCTTCAGTTGAAGAACTTCATTTTTAGGGGCCGACTTTCTCTGTAAGTATCAAACTCCTCATAGACTTATAGACCTGTGTACACTCACAAACGCATTAGTCCCTTAACCTATAAGTCTTCAATACACCAAAATCACTAAGGGGCACTAGATGCAATTACAATCTCCCCCTTTTTGGTGATTGATGACAACATAGGTTAAGTTTTCAACGGGGATAAACATATGAAGTGTATACACTGATATTGAGGAATTTGATTACAAGATATGGTAGAACTCCCCCTGAAGATGTGCATAGTGAGGAATTTGCTTTTGAGGCAATGCACATTTGAAGAGTTGAATCATGGAGATCTCCCCTATATCTTGTAATTCATACACGCATTTGATATATAATATGAGGAATTTGAAATGCATGATGAAATATGGTGCCTGATGTGATTCAGCATGCGTGCAATGTCATTAACGAGGAATAAGCATGCAAAGCATAATGCAATAAAAGTATCAGCGCACCATCGGGTTTAAGATTACAACTCGATCCAAATAAAAGTCTCAGAAGACGAGAGTTGTAACTTAAAAAAATGCCCTTAATATAAACCCGCTTGAAGACTAAATCAGATTTCTCCCCCTTTGTCATCAAATGACCAAAAGGATTGAAACTGAGGACTAACGCCCCTGAAAAATATCAAGTTGATGGAGGAGCACCAGCGTTGTTGGGGTCGGTTGTTGTAGTAGGGCCTGCTGCAGTGTCGTCCAAGTCTTCATACTCATCAGTGTCACGCGATGAAGAATAAGAGCTGGCCACCAAGGAAGGAACTTTGACCTTCTTGAATTTCTTCGGTGGAGGTGCAGACCAGTCAAATTCTTCCTTGAGACCCATATTCTTCAGATCTACAGCATTGTAGACATGAGAGAGAACAGCCCAGGTATGGTTGAAGGTTTCATGGAGGTAGTATTGGTTTTTCTTCACTGCATTATGTGTTGAGGTCATGTTGTGAAGAATTGAACCAAACTGACGCTTAAACCTTCTGATGAAGACTGAGGAGTAACTCACGGTCAGTCATCACCCTGGGTGCTGTGGCTTGAGGATTTTTCTTGGCTGAGGTATTTGCGGCAGAGTCATGTGTGGCAGAATCGTCATTGGTAGAGTAAGATGCAGCCTTGCGAAATTGACCATCCAATGGACGAATGCCTTCATCGATCACAGCAGCGGCATTGCCTTTATCATCAGCTGATGAAACTGTCCGTTTGAGGACTTCAATGGGAGGCAAGTAGCTACCGTGGTTTAGAGTGTCAACTTCGTAATTCAGTGAAGATCTTGCCCTGATGAATCTCATAATCCAAGGAGCATAGGGCTTCAGCTTGAATGGTGACATAGCAATATTGGCCAGAGTCCTCATGAAGAAATCATGGAAGTTGACGGGAACGCCATGAATGATGTTGAAAAGCATATTCTTCATGATGCCAACGACTTCTTCATCATTTGAGTCGTGGCCTTTGATGGGACTCATTGTCTTCGTCAGAATTCGATAGACAGTCCGAGGCACATACAGTAATTCCTTGACGAGGAATTTGGTTCGTGGGGCCTGCCTTGGCTTCAAAGGCTTCATCAACACTTGCATATAGTGATTTGAAAGTTCTGGTTCGTTGTATATACAACGAGCATCATCAAGTGGATGACTGAGTGGTAGAGCACGAAGCAATTCAGTTGCTGGTGCCTTGTAGTGAGTATTTTCAGACATCCAGTCTAATACCCAGGAGTTCACGTCTTCAGCGTCTCCGGTGATGTGCAGAGTTGCATAGAATTGAAGAATGATTTCTTCATTCCAGTCACAGATATCAATGCAGAAATTCAGAAGTCATGCGTCGTGAAGAACACTGAGGATTGGCTCAAAGCCGGGCAGAGACTCCATGTCCACATGAGGAATATGTGCATGATCGAAGACTTTGTCTTTGTTGAAGAGGACTGAGGAATAGAAATTGGCCTGGCTGGCAGTCTAGAAACGCCTCTTCCTTATGCGAGCAGAATCATATGGATTATAATCAGTGAAGAATACATGCTCGTCAAAGAAATCTTCAGCCTTGAACTTCTGTTTGCTTGAGAACGGATTCTTTTGCTTTGGCAGAGGGGTGTCAGTGAGTTGCATCACCACCTCAGGAATCGCGAGCTCAGGTTCTTCAGGCTGAGGAATTTCTTGTTCCTCAACAGGTGCAGTCTGAGGATCAGCAGCAACAGGTTCATCAGCACTAGTGGCTGGAATTTCTTCGTGCACAGAGAGAGTGGGTTGAGTTTCTTCAGAGCCCATTTGAACTGTTGGTGCAGGGGACTGAGGAATCTGTTGGATCGGGGTGAAGAGAGGAGTATTGGGATGCTGACTTTCCCAAAAGTCATCATTCATCACAGGTGTGGTGCACCCTATATCCACATCTTCATCTTCAATTTCCTCAACACCAGCCTCTTCAGCTGTGAACTAAGGCATAGGTGAGGAAATGACTGGCGTTGAAGGGATTGCATCCACTTCAATTTCTTCATCAATCTGCTCTGACGAAGCAGCAGAATGATGTTCTTCATCAGATCCGATTGGGATCTCATAGTCTTCTCCAAAAGGAACAAGGTCCTTTGATGGCATGGAGGAAATCGGAACAACATCAATTGGATTTTCGAGCGATCTGGTCATTGGCTTCATTTTCTTCGCAGCCGAAGAATTAGACACGGCTAATGCCTTCCTTTTCTTCACTGCAGCTCGCTCTGCAGCCTTGGTCTTCTTCACATCAAAGGCAGATGGAAGAATTGGTGTTGGTGTAGGTGCAGATGGAGCTGAGGAATCTGGTTGATTTTCTTCAGGCGCAACTGATGCAGTTGCCCTGACTTCTTCCGTTTCTTCAGGTGCACCACTAGTGGATGCCCTGGCAATTTCTTCAGCGGCTGGAATGGGATCATCAGCCCTGGAACTAGCATTTTCATCAGCAGCCTGAACTTCATCAGCGGTGCTGGCATGTTCTTCAGTCGGCTGAGCTGAGACTTCAGCCTGAGGAATTTCATGTTGCGTTGGGGCAGCAACATTGGTGAATTTCTTCGTCAGGTTGATGAATCTGACTTTGGCTCCTTGCCAATCAGCATAGTAGGCATCAAAGTCATTGCTGAGGGCTTGAATTTCAGACTGAGCCTGGAGAAGTTCCTCAGGTGTCATTCTAACAACGTTTTTCTTCAGGAGCTTCTCCTTTCTGTATTGAGCTTTCTTAATCTCTCTTGCCTTTTCAAACTTCCATTTCTCTTCAGTGATGAAATGGGTCAACATATGACTTTGTCCAGGAGTCAGATGAAAATCAGGCATTGGGGAGTTTAGATCCTTGTGCCAGAGATCAATATAATCGAGGATTTTCCTCGGATCCAACAGCAGTGGCACAGATGTGCCTTTGGCTCTAGCGGCCTTCACTTGTCTGTCTCTGATGATTTCTGCAAGTTCATCATCAGAAGCTTCATCATCAGAAGGTACATGGAATATGACCTGTTTCTTCTTTGGACTTGGCTGAGGACCTCGTTCAGCTGTTGCTTTGGTCTTGAGCAGAGTCGGGCCAGATGATGACTTTGGTGCAGCTGAGGAACTTGCTGAAACACCAGAGGCAATCGAGAAACCAGAAGTCCTTTGACATGTAGTCAGATGCACAGGAGTTGAGGACTTGGGTGGAGCAGTAGCAGTGTGAGGAATTTGCCGTGAGGGCGCTGCTGAGGAACTTGGCCGTGAGGGCGCTGCTGAGGAACTTGGCCGTGAGGGCGCTGTTGGTGAAGCACTTGGCTTACGAGCAGGCTTCTTTGGCTTGGATTTCCTCGGTTTGACCGAGGCCTCAGTAGCAGTAGCAGTGACATAATCCTCATTGAATTTCTTCACTGCCTCCTTGGCTTGTCTTGCCAATTTAGCTTGGCGCTTAGCCCATTCTTCAGGAAAGTCCTCACCACGTTTGATGCTTGTGGGGTCAGCTACTTGGCTAGGTGCCAATGGAGCTCTTGGGCATGGAGGATTGAGGGCGAATTTCTTCATGTACTTTGGAGTCACATATCTGTATTCCCTCCATTCCCTTGCCCATCTTCGTTCAATCTTCTGAATGCGCACCTTGCGCTGATTTTTTGTTTTCTTTGCCAAATTTTGCTTCATCAGGTGTGCAATAGTCAGCATAAATTTCCTCAGGGATTTCAAACGCAGTCATAACCTCAGGTTTCTTTCCTCCTTTCTGCGGCTTCTTACCGTCTGCCATATTCTTGAGTTGAGGAATTTGAACAATTGAGTTCTCTGAAGAAGTATGCAGTCTTTCTTCGAGGAACGCTGCAAATGAGTTAAGTTGATGAGAACCTAGTGATTCAGCAGCAGACATGAGTACCTGTGAACAGAGTACAGGTGCGAGGAATTCGGAGAGGTCATATGCGTTCTGAGAAGGTTTTTCGAAAAGAACAAGTTTTGAGGAATTTTGACCAGATGAACCTTGAGGAATTTCACTAAGCGTTCTTGTCTTAGGTTCCAGAGTTGTACAGATCGAAGATCCACACAATTAGGGAATCTTGAAGAAAATGATTGCTTAGAGAAACAGTTCATGATCATATGATGTGTGTGGTGTTCGTATGTGTGAAGATTTGAAGAATAAACACCTTTGAAGATTTTCAGGAAAGCTTGAGAATCAAAGCGAGTAATAAAAGTAACTTTTAATTACCCGAAGTGAAGAACACGACGAACTGAGAAGAACAGATGGGAAGTTCGTCAGGTTAGATCTTTCTTGCCCTAACTCGGCGGAGGAAGATAGCTACGGCGGCGGCGGAGTGAAGATTTCCGCGGTCGGCGTGAGTACGACGGCGACGAGGTCGAGGCAGCGAAGCTCTTCCTCACCGGCGACGATGGAGTAGCGGCGGCGCTAGGGTTTGAGGAGCTCGAGCGGGAGAGAGAGGTCGAGCGGAGTAAAAGAAGTGAGGATGGAGAGAGGGGTATTTATAGAGGCAGTGAAAAACTGTTCGCCCGAAGATTTAGGACGAACGTGCCCCTGACCATTCTCCTTCTCACGACATGTGTCACCCACATACTGTGTAGTGGAGATCGTGTACGATCGTGGGTGAATAGAATAATGCATCGTGGGATGCTGAACAGTTTGAGCGGCAAAACCGAAAATTTGGATAAGATTTGTTTTAAAGTTTCGTTCGCAATTTCTTCAGCTGACAAGGACACAGTGAAGATTTTGAACGAGTTTCAAATAGAACGCATATGAAGAATTTGTGAATAGATTGGGTTGAGTATAGCATAGAGGGGGAAGGGTCCGATCACATTCACTTAGCAGAAAAAGCAACTTGAAGAAATAGCTATAAGTGAATGCTGTAGAGGACATAAACTCATATATATATATATATATAGCCAATGAAGAAAAATGAAGGAAACATTGAAGATTTTGCAAAGTTGAAGAATTTGAAAAACTAAGGAATAACTCAAATTGAAGATTTTCAACTTTTTGTGGTGGTGTGACCCACCGTATAAGAATGATGATTTCAGACACCGCGTACAATTGTCGTAGGGTTCTGAGAATCAAATTCTTCATTAATTTCTTCACACTTAGAGTGTTATTCTTCATTGATTGAAGAAAAATGTTTCTTCATGTGTTGCACATCTAAGTCATCAATTTTGCATAAGTGTTAGGATGTGTGTCCTTTTCAAAGAACATTCGAAGATTCTAAGATATTTAGCTCACACCGCAACTTGCTAAATCTCTTCTCATCCAAGGGCTTAGTGTAGATATCAACTAGCTGTTCTTCAGTCTTCACGTGCTCGATGGAGATGTCGCCCTTCAACACATGACCACGAAGAAAATGATGACGAATCTGAATGTGCTTTGTCTTCGAGTGCTGAACTGGGTTGTGAGCAATCTTGATGGCACTCTCATTGTCGCAGAGGAGAGGCACATTCTTCACGTTGACGCCATAGTCCTTGAGCGTTTGCTTCATCCAAAGCAGTTGAGCACAGCAAGAGCCAGCAGCAATGTATTCAGCTTCCGCAGTAGACAGTGATACGCAGTTCTGTTTCTTCGAGGACCAACAGACCAAAGATCGTCCGAGGAAATTACAAGTGCCAGAAGTTGACTTGCGGTCCACACGATCACCAGCATAGTCAGAGTCAGAATATCCAATGAGATCAAAAACTGAGCCCTTGGGGTACCATAATCCTAGTGTTGGTGTGTGAGCTAGATATCGAAGAATATGCTTCACAGCCTTATGGTGTGATTCCTTCGGTGCAGCTTGAAATCGGGCACACATGCAAACACTAAGCATTATATCTGGCCTAGATGCACATAAGTACAATAAAGAACCAATCATGGAGCAGTATACCTTGTGATCGAAGTCAATACCATTTTCATCAGTGCATAGATGGCCTTTTATGGGCATAGGAATTTTGACGCCTTTGCAATCTTGCATGCCGAATTTCCTCAGTACATCTTTGAGGTATTTCTCCTGAGATATGAATATGCCATTGCGCTGTTGACGAATTTAAAGACCTAAGAAGAATTTCAACTCTCCCATCATAGACATTTGATATTATTCACTCATCATATAGGCAAATTCATCACTATAACGTTGGTCAGTACAGCCAAAAATAATATCATCAACATATATTTGGCACACAAACAGTTCACCATCATAAGATTTAGTAAAGAGAGTAGGGTCGAGTGAACCGGGTGTGAAGCCATTCTTCACGAAGAATTCCTTCAATGTATCATACCATGCCCGAGGGGCTTGCTTAAGGCCATAGAGGGCCTTATTAAGTCTGAAGACTTTGTCAGGATTCTTTGGATCTTCAAAACATGGGGGTTGAGCAACATATACTTCTTCCTCAAGCTTACCATTGAGGAATGCACTTTTCACATCCATTTGATATAAGATGATATCATGATGATTAGCATAAGCAAGTAATATGCGAATAGCCTCAAGTCTAGCAACAGGTGCAAAAGTTTCATCGAAATCAATTCCTTCAGCCTGTGTGTAGCCTTGAGCTAC
Source organism: Triticum dicoccoides (assembly GCF_002162155.2). NCBI lineage: Eukaryota > Viridiplantae > Streptophyta > Magnoliopsida > Poales > Poaceae > Triticum > Triticum dicoccoides. The sequence goes on from NC_041391.1 coordinate 304,802,665, forward strand.
CAGTCGTGCCTTATTCCTTACCACAAGGCCATTTTCATCTTGCTTGTTGCGGTAGATCCACTTTGTGCCAATGATATTATGCTTGCGAGGATCTGGACGTTTGACCAGTTCCCACACATTGTTGAGCTCGAACTGATGTAATTCTTCTTGCATAGCCTGAATCCACTCCGGCTCCAAAAATGCTTCATCTACCTTAGTGGGCTCTATGATAGAGACAAAAGCATAGTGCCCACAAAAGTTAGATAAATGTGAAGCTTTTGAGCGTGTGAGAGGACCTGGCGCTTCAATGTCATCAATGATCTTGTCAACTTGTACTTCTTTTGCAATGCGAGGATGAGCTGGTTGTTGTCGAGGTATTTGATCATTTTCCTCAGCACCATTGTCTTCAGCATTATCTTCAGGTGCGTCAGCTCGACGTTCTTCACGTACTGGAATGAATTCTTCAGCAAATTCTTCAGTAGGAATGACATCCTCAGTTGCCTTGAATTTGATAGAATCCTCAGGTGCTGGTTCATCTAACACAGAAGGTAGGTGCTCTCTTTGTTGGGGAACGTTGCAGAAAATTAAAATTTTTCCTACGGTTTCACCAAGATCCATCTATGAGTTCGTCTAAGCAAAGAGTCAAGGGAGAGAGTTTGCATCTACATACCACTTGTAGATCACGAGCGGAAGCTAGCCAAGGGGATGGTGATGATGGAGTCGTACTCGAACGTGATTCGGATCACCGATGTCCAAGTGCTGAACGGACAGCACCTCCGCGTTCAACACACGTACGGGACGGGAGACGTCTCCTCCTTCTTGATCCAGCAAGGGGGAAGGAGAGGTTGAGGAAGATTGCTCCAATGGCAGCACGACGGCGTGGTGTAGTTGGTGCAGCAGTACTCCGACAGGGCTTCGCCAAGCATATACGGAGGAGGAGAGGTGTTGGGGAGGGGAGGGGCTGCGCCTTGGCTTGTCTTAAGCTCCCATGCGCCTCCCCACTATATATAGGGGTGGAGGGGCTGGTTTCTTTCCCTCCAAGTCCATTGGGGCGTTGGCCAAGGTGGGAGGAAAGAAATCCCATCATTTCCTTCCCCACCGATTGTTATCCCCCCTTTTTAGGGATCTTGATCTTATCCCTTCGGGATATGATCTTATTCCTTCTAAGGGGGGATCTTGGTGCGCCTTGACCAGGGGTGTGGGGCCTTTCCCCCACTACTCACGTTCATGTGGGTCCCCCCATGCAGGTGGGCCCCACTCCAGAACCTTCTAGAACCTTCCCGGTACAATACCGAAAAATCCCGAACATTTTCCGGTGGCCAAAATAGGACTTCCCATATATAAATCTTTACCTCCGGACCATTCCGGAACTCCTCGTGACGTCCGGGATGTCATCCGGGACTCCGAACAACATTCAGTAACCACATACAAACTTCCTTTATAACCCTAGCGTCATCGAACCTTAAGTGTGTAGACCCTACGGGTTCGGGAGACATGTAGACATGACCGAGACGTTCTCCGGTCAATAACCAACAGCTGGATCTGGATACCCATGTTGGCTCCCACATGCTTCTCGATGTTGTCATCGGATGAACCACGATGTCGAGGATTCGATCAAACCCTGTATACAATTCCCTTTGTCAATCGGTACATTACTTGCCCGAGACTCGATCGTCGGTATCCCAATACCTTGTTCAGTCTCGTTACCGGCAAGTCACTTTACTCGTACCGTAATGCATGATCTCGTGGCCAACACTTTGGTCACCTTGAGCTCATTATGATGATGCATTACCGAGTGGGCCCAGAGATACCTCTCCGTCATATGGAGTGACAAATCCCAGTCTCGATCCGTGTCAACCCAACAGCTACTTTCGGAGATACCTGTAATGCACCTTTATAGTCACCCAGTTACGTTCTGACGTTTGATACACCCAAGGCACTCCTACGGTATCCGGGAGTTACACGATCTCATGGTCTAAGGAAGAGATACTTGACATTGGCAAAGCTCTAGCAAACGAACTAAACGACCTTTGTGCTATGCTTAGGATTGGGTCTTGTCCATCACATCATTCTCCTAATGATGTGATCCCGTTATCAACGACATCCAATGTCCATACCCAGGAAATCATGACTATCTGTTGATCACAACGAGCTAGTCAACTAGAGGCTCACTAGGGACATATTGAGGTCTATGTATTCACACGTGTATTACGATTTCCGGATAATACAGTTATAGCATGAATAAAAGACAATTATCATGAACAATGAAATATAATAATACTTTTATTATTGCCCCTAGGGCATATTTCCAACAGTCTCCCACTTGCACTAGAGTCACCAATCTAGTTACATTGTGATGAATCGAACACCCATAGAGTTCTGGTGTTGATCATGTTTAGCTCGCGAGAGAGGTTTAGTCAACGGATCTGCGACATTCAGATCCGTATGTACTTTGCAAATTTCTATGTCTCCATCTTGAACATTTTCACGGATGGAGTTGAAACGACGCTTGATGTGCCTGGTCTTCTTGTGAAACATGGGCTCCTTGGCAAGGGCAATAGCTCCAGTGTTGTCACAGAAGAGTTTGATTGGCCCCGACGCATTGGGTATGACTCCTAGGTCGTTGATGAACTCCTTCACCCAAATCGCTTCATGCGCTGCCTCCGAGGCTGCCATGTACTCCGCTTCACACGTAGATCCCGCCATGACGCTCTGCTTGCAGCTGCACCAGCTTACTGCTCCACCATTCAACGTATACACGTATCCGGTTTGTGACTTAGAGTCATCCGGATCTGAGTCGAAGCTAGCGTCGACGTAACCCTTTACGGCAAGCTCTTCGTCTCCTCCATAAACGAGAAACATGTCCTTTGTCCTTTTCAGGTACTTCAGGATATTCTTGACTGCTGTCCAGTGTTCCTTGCCGGGATTACTTTGGTATCTAGCTACCAAACTCATGGCAAGGTTTACATCAGGTCTGGTACACAGCATGGCATACATAATAGATCCTATGGCTGAAGCATAGGGGATGACACTCATCTCTTCTTTATCTTTTGCCGTGGTCGGTGACTGAGCCGAGCTCAATCTCACACCTTGTAACATAGGCAAGAACCCCTTCTTGGACTGATCCATTTTGAACCTCTTCAAAATCTTATCAAGGTATGTGCTTTGTGAAAGACCTATGAGGCGTCTCGATCTATCTCTATAGATCTTGATGCCTAATATGTAAGCAGCTTCTCCAAGGTCCTTCATTGAAAAACACTTATTCAAGTAGGCCTTAATGCTGTCCAGAAATTCTATATTATTTCCCATCAAGAGTATGTCATCTACATATAATATGAGAAATGCTACAGAGCTCCCACTCACTTTCTTGTAAACGCAGGCTTCTCCATAAGTCTGCATAAACCCAAACGCTTTGACCATCTCATGAAAGCGAATATTCCAACTCCGAGATGCTTGCACCAGCCCATAAATGGATCGCTGGAGCTTGCATACTTTGTTAGCGTTCTTAGGATCGACAAAACCTTCCGGCTGCATCATATACAGTTCTTCCTTAAGATGCCCGTTAAGGAATGCTGTTTTGACGTCCATCTGCCATATCTCATAATCATAGTATGCGGCAATTGCTAACATGATTCGGACGGACTTTAGCTTCGCTACGGGAGAGAATGTCTCGTCGTAGTCAATCCCTTGAACCTGTCGATAACCCTTAGCGACAAGTCGAGCTTTATAGATGGTGACATTACCATCCGCGTCTGTCTTCTTCTTAAAGATCCATTTGTTTTCTATCGCTCGCCGATCATCGGGCAAGTCTGTCAAAGTCCATACTTTGTTTTCATACATGGATTCTATCTCGGATTTCATGGCTTCAAGCCATTTGTTGGAATCTGGGCCCGCCATCGCTTCTTCATAGTTCGAAGGTTCACCGTTGTCTAACAACATGATTTCCAGGACGGGGTTGCCGTACCACTCTGGTGCAGAACGTGTCCTTGTGGACCTACGAAGTTAAGTAGCAACTTGATCCGAAGTACCTTGATCATCATCATTGGTTTCCTCTTCAGTTGGTGTGGGCATCACAGGAACATTTTCCTGAGCTGCACCACTTTCCTGTTCGAGAGGTAGTACTTCATCGAGTTCTACTTTCCTCCCACTTACTTCTTTCGAGAGAAACTTTTTTTCCAGAAAGCATCCATTCTTGGCAACAAAGATTTTGCCCTCGGATCTTAAGTAGAAGGTATACCCAACAGTTTCCTTAGGGTATCCTATGAAGACGCATTTTTCCGACTTGGGTTCGAGCTTTTCAGGTTGAAGTTTCTTGACATAAGCATCGCATCCCCAAACTTTTAGAAACGACAGCTTAGGTTTCTTCCCAAACCATAATTCATACGGTGTCGTCTCAACGGATTTAGACGGTGCCCTATTTAAAGTGAATGTAGCTGTCTCTAGAGCGTATCCCCAAAATGATAGCGGTAAATCAGTAAGAGACATCATAGACCGCACCATATCCAATAGAGTGCGATTACGACGTTCGGACACACCGTTTCGCTGAGGTGTTCCAGGCGGCGTGAGTTGTGAAACGATTCCACATTTCCTTAAGTGTGTGCCAAATTCGTGACTTAAATATTCTCCTCCACGATCTGATCGTAGACACTTTATCTTTCGGTCACGTTGATTCTCCACCTCATTCTGAAATTCCTTGAACTTTTCAAAGGTCTCAGACTTGTGTTTCATTAAGTAGACATACCCATATCTACTTAAGTCATCAGTGAGAGTGAGAACATAACGATATCCTCCGCGAGCCTCAACGCTCATTGGACCGCACACATCGGTATGTATGATTTCCAATAAGTTGGTTGCTCGCTCCATTGTTCCGGAGAACGGAGTCTTGGTCATCTTGCCCATGAGGCATGGTTCGCACGTGTCAAACGATTCACAATCAAGAGACTCTAAAAGTCCATCGGCATGGAGCTTCTTCATGCGCTTGACACCAATGTGACCAAGGCGGCAGTGCCACAAGTATGTGGGACTATCGTTATCAACTTTACATCTTTTGGCATCTACACTATGAACATGTGTAATATTACGCTCGAGATTCATTAAGAATAAACCATTGACCATCGGAGCATGACCATAAAACATATCTCTCATATAAATCGAACAACCATTATTCTCAGACTTAAATGAGTAGCCATCTCGTATTAAACGAGATCCAGATACAATGTTCATGCTCAAACTTGGCACTAAATAACAATTATTAAGGTTCAAAACTAATCCCGTAGGTAAATGTAGAGGCAGCGTGCCGACAGCGATCACATCGACTCTGGAACCATTCCCGACGCGCATCGTCACCTCGTCCTTCGCCAGTCTCCGTTTATTCCGCAGCTCCTGCTTTGGTTTTGCCGGCCTTCTTATCTGCTAAGTATTTGGGGCAGTTCCGCTTCCAGTGACCCTTCCCCTTGCAATAAAAGCACTCAGTCTCAGGCTTAGGTCCATTCTTTGACTTCTTCCCGGTAACTGGCTTACCAGGCGCGGCAACCTCCTTGCCGTCCTTCTTGAAGTTCTTCTTACCCTTGCCCTTCTTGAACTTAGTGGTCTTATTGACCATCAACACTTGATGTTCTTTCTTGATTTCAGCCTCTGCTGACTTCAGCATCGAGAACACTTCAGGAATGGTCTTTTCCATCCCCTGCATGTTGTAGTTCATCACAAAGCTCTTGTAGCTTGGTGGGAGCGACTGGAGGATTCTGTCAATGACCGCCTCATCTGGGAGGTTAATGTTCAGCTGGGTCATACGGTTGTGCAACCCAAACATCTTCAGGATGTGCTCACTGACAGAACTGTTTTCCTCCATCTTACAACTGTAGAACTTGTCGGAGACATCATATCTCTCGACCCGGGCATGAGCTTGGAAAACTAGTTTCAGCTCTTCGAACATCTCAAATGCTCCGTGATGCTCAAAACGCTTTTGGAGCCCCGGTTCTAAGCTGTAAAGCATGCTGCATTGAACGAGGGAGTAATCATCAGCGCGAGTTTGCCAAGCATTCATAATGTCTTGGTTCTCTGGGACGGGAGCGTCACCTAGCGGTCCTTCTAGGACATATTGTTTCCTGGCAGCTATGAGGATGATCCTCAGGTTCCGGACCCAGTCCGTATAGTTGCTGCCATCATCTTTCAGCTTGGTTTTCTCTAGGAACGCATTGAAGTTCATGTTGACATGAGCATTGGCCATTTGATCTACAAGACATATTTGCAAAGGTTTTAGACTAAGTTCATGATAATTAAGTTCTAATCAAATTATGAACTCCCACTTAGATTAGACATCCCTTTAGTCATCTAAGTGTTACACGATCCGAGTCGACTAGGCCGTGTCCGATCATCACGTGAGACGGACTAGTCATCGTCGGTGAACATTCTCATGTTGATCGTATCTTCCATACGACTCGTGTTCGACCTTTCGGTCTCCGTGTTCCGAGGCCATGTATGCACATGCTAGGCTCGTCAAGTTAACCCTAAGTGTTTTCGCTGTGTAAAACTGTCTTACACCCGTTGTATGTGAACGTAAGAATTCATCACACCCGATCATCACGTGGTGCTTAGAAGCGACGAACTGTAGCAACGGTGCACAGTTAGGGGAGAACACTTCTTGAAATTTTTTTAAGGGATCATCTTATTTACTACCGTCGTCCTAAGTAAACAAGATGCATAAACATAATAAACATCACATGCAATTATATAGTTGTGACATGATATGGCCAATATCATATAGCTCCATTGATCTTCATCTTCGGGGCTCCATGATCATCTTGTCACCGGCTTGACACCATGATATCCATCATCATGATCTCCATCATCGTGTCTTCATGAAGTTGTCACGCCAACGACTACTTCTACTTCTATGGCTAACGCGTTTAGCAATAAAGTAAAGTGAGTTACATGGCGTTCTTCAATGACACGCAGGTCATACAAAAAATAAAGACAACTCCTATGGCTCCTGCCGGTTGTCATACTCATCGACATGCAAGTCGTGAATCCTATTACAAAGAACATGATCTCATACATCACAATTCATCATTCATCACAACTTCTGGCCATATCACATCACATGATCAATCGCTGCAAAAACAAGTTAGACGTCCTCTAATTGTTGTTGCATCTTTTACGTGGCTGCAATTGGGTTCTAGCAAGAACGTTTTCTTACCTATGAATGACCACAACGTGATTTTGTCAACTTCTATTTACCCTTCATAAGGGCCCTTTTCATCGAATACGCTCCAACTAAAGTGGGAGAGACAGACACCCGCCAGCCACCTTATGCAACTAGTGCATGTCAGTCGGTGGAACCGGTCTCACGTAAGCGTACGTGTAAGGTTGGTCCAGGCCGCTTCATCCCACAATACCGCCGAAGCAAGATAAGACTAGTAGAGGCAAGTAAGATGACAAAATCCACGCCCACAACAAAATTGTGTTCTACTAGTGTAAAGAGAACTACGCATAGACCTAGCTCATGATGCCACTGTTGGGGAACGTTGCAGAAAATTAAAATTTTTCCTACGGTTTCACCAAGATCCATCTATGAGTTCATCTAAGCAACGAGTCAAGGGAGAGAGTTTGCATCTACATACCACTTGTAGATCACGAGCGGAAGCTAACCAAGGGGATGGTGATGATGGAGTCGTACTCGAACGTGATTCGGATCACCGATGTCCAAGTGCTGAACGGACAGCACCTCCGCGTTCAACACACGTACGGGACGGGAGACGTCTCCTCCTTCTTGATCCAGCAAGGGGGAAGGAGAGGTTGAGGAATATTGCTCCAACGGCAGCACGACGGCGTGGTGTAGTTGGTGCAGCAGTACTCCGACAGGGCTTCGCCAAGCATATACGGAGGAGGAGAGGTGTTGGGGAGGGGAGGGGCTGCGCCTTGGCTTGTGTTAAGATCCCATGCGCCTCCCCACTATATATAGGGGTGGAGGGGCTGGTTTCTTGCCCTCCAAGTCCATTGGGGCGTTGGCCAAGGTGGGAGGAAAGAAATCCCATCATTTCCTTCCCCACCGATTGTTATCCCCCTTTTTTAGGGATCTTGATCTTATCCCTTCGGGATATGATCTTATTCCTTCTAAGGGGGGATTTTGGTGCGCCTTGACCAGGGGTGTGGGGCCTTTCCCCCACTACTCACGTTCATGTGGGTCCCCCCATGCAGGTGGGCCCCACTCCAGAACCTTCTAGAACCTTCCCGGTACAATACCGAAAAATCCCGAACATTTTCCGGTGGCCAAAATAGGACTTCCCATATATAAATCTTTACCTCCGGACCATTCCGGAACTCCTCGTGACGTCCGGGATCTCATCCGGGACTCCGAACAACATTCGGTAACCACATACAAACTTCCTTTATAACCCTAGCGTCATCGAACCTTAAGTGTGTAGACCCTACGGGTTCGGGAGACATGTAGACATGACCGAGACGTTCTCCGGTCAATAACCAATAACGGGATCTGGATACCCATGTTGGCTCCCACATGCTTCTCGATGTTGTCATCGAATGAACCACGATGTCGAGGATTCGATCAAACCCTGTATACAATTCCCTTTGTCAATCGGTACGTTACTTGCCCGAGACTCGATCGTCGGTATCCCAATACCTTGTTCAGTCTCGTTACCGGCAAGTCACTTTACTCGTACCGTAATGCATGATCTCGTGGCCAACACTTTGGTCACCTTGAGCTCATTATGATGATGCATTACCGAGTGGGCCCAGAGATACCTCTCCGTCATACGGAGTGACAAATCCCAGTCTCGATCCGTGTCAACCCAACAGCTACTTTCGGAGATACCTGTAATGCACCTTTATAGTCACCCAGTTACGTTGTGACGTTTGATACACCCAAGGCACTCCTACGGTATCCGGGAGTTACACGATCTCATGGTCTAAGGAAGAGATACTTGACATTGGCAAAGCTCTAGCAAACGAACTAAACAACCTTTGTGCTATGCTTAGGATTGGGTCTTGTCCATCACATCATTCTCCTAATGATGTGATCCCGTTATCAACGACATCCAATGTCCATAGCCAGGAAATCATGACTATCTGTTGATCACAACGAGCTAGTCAACTAGAGGCTCACTAGGGACATATTGAGGTCTATGTATTCACACGTGTATTACGATTTCCGGATAATACGGTTATAGCATGAATAAAAGACAATTATCATGAACAATGAAATATAATAATACTTTTATTATTGCCTCTAGGGCATATTTCCAACACTCTTTGCGAAACATTAGTTTCATCGAACCGCACATCTACAGTTTCAACAATCTTGTGAAGAGCGATGTTGAAGACTCTGTAGGTGTGCGAGTCCTTTCCGTAACCAAGCATAAAACCTTCATGTGCTTTCGGTGCAAATTTAGAATTGTGGTGTGGATCTCTAATCCAACATTTAGCACCGAAGACTTTGAAATAACCCACATTGGGTTTCTTGTCAGTGAGGAGTTCATAGGCTGTCTTCTTGAAGAATTTGTGAAGATATACTCTGTTGATGATGTGACACGCAGTATCAATTGCATCAATCCAAAAACAATGAGGCGTTTTGAATTCATCAAGCATAGTGCGAGCCATCTCAACAAGAGTTCTGTTCTTGCGCTCCACGACGCCATTTTGCTGAGGAGTATAAGGAGCAGATAACTCATGAGTAATACCAAATTCATCAAGATAGTCATCAAGGCCGGAATTCTTGAACTCAGTTCCATTGTCACTTCTGATGTGCTTGATCTTCACACCAAAGTTGGTTGAAGCCCTCGAGGAAAATCGTTTGAAGACTTCCTGCACTTCATGTTTGTAAGTAACAATGTGTACCCATGTATATCAAGAGTAATCATCAACAATGACAAAACCATATGGAGATGCATCATTAGAGACTGCTGAGTAATGATTAGGTCCGAAGAGGTCCATGTGAAGCAATTCGAATGGACGAGTAGTGGTCATGATAGTCTTTGCTGGATGCTTGGCCTTGGTTATTTTTCCAGCTTCACAGGCTCCGCATAAGTGATCCTTGAGGAATTTGACATTCTCAATGCCAATGACATGCTTCTTCTTCGCAAGCGTGTGCAAATTCCTCATGCCTGCGTGACCAAGTCGTCGATGCCATAGCCAGCCTTCTGAAGCTTTTGCAAGTAGACACACGGCTGGTTGTGGTCCTGTAGAGAAATCAACAATATACAAATCTCCTCTCCTAAAGCGTTCGAAGACTTTGGAATTGTCAGCTTCCATAATCACAACACAACGATACTTGCCAAAGACAACAACCATATCAAGATCACAAAGCATTGAGACTGACATGAGGTTGTATCCTAAGGACTCAACAAGCATGACTTTGTCCATGTGTTTATCCTTAGAGATCGCAACCTTACCAAGACCCAATACCTGACTTTTGCCTTTGTCAGCAAAGATGATATGCTTCAGATGTGACGGTGATAAGGGAGCATCCATCAAAAGATTCTTGTCACCAGTCATGTGATTTGCACATCCACTATCGAGGACCCATTCAGTGGTTTTGGGTTGATCATCCTGCAGATGAATTAGTGTAACTTACAATCTCATATGCTTCATCAGTGAAGAATATGATATCAAGTTCATCAGATGAATTTCATCAAGCGGTAAACAGATATAGCAGTATGAGGACGTGTGAAATGAAAGTTCATTTCATCATGGTTAGCCTGCGTCCTTTCAGGCAATTTTGTCAGGTCCCCAGCAAATTCTTCAGACATTAAGGCACGTCTGGAGACCTGACCCTGCAGAAGAGATTAGTTCTTTTTCTTCACCACCCACATCTGAAGGGGTGGCGAAGAGTTCATCACTTTGCGAGCACCATACGAGAATGGTGGCATAGAAGCCAAACCATTTCGTTTCACATAAGAGGGGTTAGGGTAAGCATATGAATAAGCAGAGAAATTCTTCGAGGACTTATGAACATAATGATTTGAAGAATAATGTGCATATTCGTAGCCCTTAGCTCTACCCTGCGAAACAGAGTTGTTAGCACGATGATAGTCATATGAGGACTTTGATCCACGTGAGGAATTTGGTCCATATGAGGACTTGGATCCATATGAAGAATTAGGTCCATATGAAGAGTTTGTTCTGGGGTTCCTATTCTTCACAGGTGGTGTCATGAGGACATTCACCTGAAGACTTTCAACATAACTTTTGGGAACCCAGATTTTCTTCATAGGGGAACCGTTCCTGCAGTTAGTCCCAACATATCTAGCAAATACTTCACCATTCTGATTTTTGAACAGTTTATAGTTGGAGTCAAATGACTCATCAGAAGAATGAGGAGATTCACATGTAAAGCCAGATAACTTGGATGGATCAACTGGAGGTCCCTTTGCAGCAACCCATGAGGTTTTGGGGTACTGCTCAGGCTTCCAATATGTTCCATCAGCATTAAGTTTCCTCTCAAAGGCAATACCCTCTTTCCTAGGGTTTCTGTTGAGGATCTGCTTTTTGAGCACATCACAAAGAATCTGATGCCCTCTGAGGCTTTTGTACATGCCTGTCATGTACAACTCCTTCAGCCCTGCATCGTCAGTGATACTAGCAATGTCCTCAGATGAGGAATTAGTGATAGCAGAGGCAGGTGAAGAATTTGTAGCAGTTGAAGCATTTGAACATTCAGGTGAAGAATTAGCAGATTCATGTTCAATGCACTTTAAGCATGGAGGAACAAATTCTTCCTGAGAAGTGCTGATTTGTTGAGCAAGTAATGAATCGCGCTCGTTCTGAAGATCTTCATAACTCACTCTTAGCTTCTCAAGATCTTGCTTTCTTTGAGGAAATTCATAAGAAAGTTTCTCATGATCAGATAAGAGAGTGTTATGATGACTTTGAAGGGTATCAAACCTAGACTGAAGTCTCTGAAGATTTTCAGTCAGGGCTTTAGTGCGATCCATTTCTTCACCCAACATATCATCACTTCTATCTAGCATGTTTTGAACCTTTTCCAAGGCATGTTGTTGTTTGGTGGCAATGCAAACAAGTTTGGTATAGCTAGGTTCAATATCATCATCAGATTCATCATCATCAGATTCACTGTCACTAAATTCAGATGAGGAACATTCGGTTACCTCGACACCCTTTGCCATGAGACATGATGCAGAAGATGATGATTCTGGTTCGAACGTCATCGTTTTGAGAGATTCCTTGAAGTCCTCAAACCAAAGATCATGACGGGTTCGATGACCTTCATAGACGTCGGAGATTCGGTCCCAGATAAGCTTTGCATTGCAAAGATGCATAATATGCCTAAATTGATCTCTGGATAGGTAGGAACAGATGATATCCTTCGCCATGAAGTCAAGTCAAGTGTATTTGCGAATATCATCTGTGTTCGCCGACTTGCATAGATCAGTAAGACCAATCTCAGTGACGGTCCACAGTTCGCTGTCCCTTGCCATGAGGCGCTTCCTCATCATGGCCATCCACTTGGGATAATCATGACCGTCAAAGTAGGGCATGTCACTTTCTTCATACCTGCGGTCGACATAACTAAAACTCCAGGCGGTTAAACCAAAATCACACAGAACAAGGGAGTACCTTGCTCTGATACCAATTGAAAGTGCGTTATGACGACTAGAGGGGGGTGAATAGGCGATTTTTATGAATTCTTCAATGAGGAATTTGCCGGTGAGGAAATTCCTTAGCGAAGAACTATTAGCAGCGGAATAAGTACTCAAAAGTAAGCATAACAGAATACAAGCATGGTCATCATGATGAAATGAAGACTAGCACAGAGTACAGAAAGCGTAATCACAGGATAACACAAGATGAAGACAAACAGACTGAAGAAATTGAACTGAGGAAATTGAGAAAGTCTTCAGTCAAAGTCTTCAAACACAGATATGAACAAACACTCAACACAGTAATGAGGAAATGAAAGGGTTGAGGAAATAGAACCAGTAGGTTGGTGAAGACAATGATTTGGTAGACCAGTTCCAACTGCTGTCTCAGTTGTACGTCTGGTTGGAGCGGCTGAGTATTTAAACTCGAGGACACACAGTCCCGGACACCCAGTCGCTGAGCACGCAGCTCAGGACACCCAGTCCTCACCATATTCTCCTTGAACTAAGGTCACGCAGACCTTGTCCAATCACTCGTGGTAAGTCTTCAGGTGACTTCCAAACCTTCACAGACTTGGTCACTCGGTGATCCACAATTCCTCTTGGATGCTCTAGACCTTGACGCCTAACCGTCTGGAAGAAGCACAGTCTTCAAAGGTAACAAGCGTCAGATCCACGCAGGATCAATTTCTTCAGTGATGCTCAATCACTTTGGGTTTGTAGGGGTTTAGTTTTGGGTTTTCCTCACTTGATGATTTTCGCTCAAAGTCCTCGGAGGATGGGTTGCTCTCAAATTACAAGTGTCAAGTTCTCTCGGAGCAGCCAACCAGCTAGTGGTTGTAGGGGGCGGCTATTTATAGCCTAGGGAGCAGCCCGACATGATAAGACATAAATGCCCCTCAATGATATGACCATTAGGTGGATAAGATATTTTGGGACAGCTGGCGCACAGCACAGCAACGGTCGGAAATTTGACTCTCAAATTCCTCAGGGCTATCATGTTCCTCACTGTGTAGGTAATTCGCACTGGCGAATTCCTAACTCCTCAGTCAGAACAAATTCATCAGCGACTAGAAGAACTTCGTCTCTGTCACTAAAGAAAGTGACTGAACTGTATGAGATTTCCAAAGGCTTCACTCGAAGGGATTTGTAGGTGTAGGATTTTGAGTTGAGCATCACATGGAAATTTTTCCTTAGTATTTCCTCGACCCCCTTTAACAGTACGGTGTTTCCTATGACTCAAGAAGGAGAAAATGAAACTACAAAAAAAAAAGTCTTCACACTTCATGTTCCACAAACGAATACCAAATCTTCAAGGTCACACCAATTTCTTCACTTTCAAAGTCTTTAGAAAGTCTTCAGAATATCAAAGTCTTCAGTTGAAGAACTTCATTTTTAGGGGTCGACTTTCTCTGTAAGTATCAAACTCCTTATAGACTTATAGACCTGTGTACACTCACAAACGCATTAGTCCCTTAACCTATAAGTCTTCAATACACCGAAATCACTAAGGGGCACTAGATGCACTTACAACAGCCGCGTCGGGGAAGCGGCGGGAAGCAGGAGGTGGCAGACGGCGGTGCGCGCACATCGGGCACGCGCCCGTCCTCCTGGCAAGGAGGAAGACGACAGGGGAGGTGGCGCTGGTGGGCTGGGCCGGTCAGCTACAGTGCTGGGCCGGTTGGTGGGCTGCACAGGTGAGGCCAGGTAAGATTCTCTCTCTCTTTATTAGTTTCTGTTTTCAATTTTTCTTCCTCTGTTTTGATTTAGTTTAGCAACTAAATCATTTTAATGAATTATGTAGGTTATTATATGGCTTGCTAAAATATATACAAAGCCACTCACAAACTTCCAGAATTATTGGAGTCATATTTAATATATATTAAATATAAATCCAAAGCAAATAGTTATTGGATTAATTCAAATGGCCAAAATAAATATTTCTGTGACTCCAAAATATTGGTTTGAATTTTACCTCTTACCAATATTTCTATAGAATAACAGAAACATTTTCTTGGACTTATTTGAGAAGATTTAAATGTTGGTTATTTTTAGGGGTTTTCTGAGGCTTTGAAAATTCCTCAATTCAAATTTCATTTGAATTTAAACATGATGCTCACATGGAAGCTAGCATAGGTCAGACCAGAATTAGGGATGTGACAACTCACCCCCACTAAACAAGAATCTCGTCCCGAGATTCAAGACATGAGGTAAGAAGACAAAGGGGACACTAACTATCACGGTCTTCACGATCCAAATATCTTTCTCGAGGGTATTGACTCATTGCATCACCTTGATCTCGATGTCTTGCTTTGAGAACTACAACCAACATGACAAAGAGAATCCGTCTTCTTGGGGTCGGAGCAATTTAGGATCATCTTAATGATCACAAGATCAACTCACGGAATGAGACATAGGAACTTCTCTGGAGCTGAGAGGCAACACATACATCAGGAGCGACAGAAGAAACAATTTGACGAGGGTTTCAAAGTAGCAAGGGAAATTGCCATGATTCCAAAAACGGAGCACCTCAGGGAAGGTGACTCGAAGAGCTATTCCCTTAAGTGGCAAAAAGAATTACTTTTGATCCATAGATCATTGAAACTCTTCATACAATCTTAAGTCAATTTACAATTGATCGTTCGAAAGAGCTCGAAGGAATGGCATACTCGGACTAGGATGGATGATGTGGACTACCTTGTTGAAGACGATGCAATGGATGATTTTTGCTTATCATCGGGAATGGATGGGACCCATGGTAGGACCACTTTTGAGGATGATCCTGAACAAGAGTTACTAAGAAGGCAGCCCATAGTGAAATGGCACAAAGACGGTGCAAGCTAGGAACAAAATGCAAATGTTGGAATGTTCCAACCATCATATCTGCCTGAGATTCAGATCTGGTTAGTAACATGATACTTCAAACAACATGTCCGAAAAGGAAATGTTGCAACACAAATTGACGAGATGATAGTGCGAGATTCTCGGGAGATGAACTATGGTAGCAAGCTCCAAAACATGAGCTGGTTCTGCTACAAGCATGTGAACACGCTGTCCCAGACAAGCATGGTCACCTGGTAGTCTTACAACAAAATGCTACCGAGTTCAGGGAGGAACCATCAACGAGGATATCGAAGTCCTTGCATAAGTCTAGCTCTTAAGAAGAAACTTCTTCTCCTTGAACAAATCAATCAGTGGCTTGGTGTGCTACGGAATTCATATGGAACGAAGATGATCAGTCTAACAGACCACAGAATACTTCGCACGTGCATGACCGACTCGGGATGATTCCATAGGAAGTAAAAACATGCTTTCTCGAATTCACGGCGGCATCTTGCATCTAGTGCACATGAACTAGAGGAAGTCACTTCTTTCATCCAAGCATATTCTTCATGAATGAAACACGAAGATAATGCTTATATAAGTTTCCAATACTAGCTGAATGTTCAACACGAATCATGGAGGAGATAAAAATGTTGCTAATGGGCTCAACAGCAATTCATCTAGGTTTCCATATAAGTGGAATTCCACAATTATGTGAACAAGGCGATAGCATCGGTCAGACCAAAGGATATAACGGTGTATGCCCAAGGAAACAACCACGGGTAAGACAACATTATGAATATCATTGGTTCTGACTTGACTTGATGATAGCCCATACTTTTTGACAAGGCAATAGATCCAACAACTGATCACAGGGACCAATCGGTGAAGATATAATCTTTCTTCAACAACCACACAAACACAAGGATATCCCTTTGAAAATGAACTAAGTCGGACAAACTTTCATCTTCCAACTCTCCAAGTTGTTGTTCAGTTTACCAACTAGCTCAGGGTATCCAACCCAGATTTTTGGAGAAGGGGTGGTTTATGGAAAACCAACTTGATCACGAACCCAACATAAAGGTCAGGTGACAACTTGGTAATACTTCCGAGAAGATATTCGAAAAATTACGAACCACCAATATGTTATTAAGCTCGAGAACAATCTTGCTTCCGAGTCAAGATGATGTGATCAATTAAGCAAGGGATCGAAATCCTAACTCATTGATCGAAGAGTGCACTAGAAATAAGGACTAGGTAGCACGATCTATCTTAGAATGATGATTTAATAACCAACACGCTAAGTATGAGAATATTTTCCATTTACTACCAAGCAACGAGGTTGCTAGGAGTATTGATTTCACACATCACCTTCCATTTGTCGGTATTCCGGTTGCAACAACACAGGGACCGAGGAATAAAAAATGATGGCGAGAGTATCACTACGTCAAGAATTCATGAGAAATGGTGCAATCCTCATGACAATCCTGACATAAAGGGGGTAATACTCCAAGGCAGAACAGAATCAAAAGCTGGATTGGCATTTGATTTGCGAATTACAACTGCTTTGACCCAATCCTGGAAATGGATGAGGTACTGGAGTTTGTTTCTCCTAGTCATTCCAGAATAGAATGGCTCGACGGACCACAAGAATAATAGGCATCGATGAGCATGGTTGCACAACTACTCCCGTCTATCAATTGATAGACGAGGGTCAGAAGACAACTAAGAGGGACAACTCAAATGGACATATGTTTTTCTGAGTTGTGGATGCATAGATTAGTATGTCGAGCAAAGCTCAATATTTCTTTCGGACAATCCATGCAGAAAGGTAGGACTGGCAGATTCACAATGCAGAATGGAGAACTCATCAAGAGGACTCTAGTTGTGATCTTTTGGTTCAAAGAACTTCTGCCAAGAATGGTTCATGGTATTTGGAAGAAGGAAATACCACGGCCTCGAGGACTATCGCAAAGGTTACTAATAACCTAAAGGAACTAGCAAACACTATCAACATGAAATAAGTAGGGTGAATCTCGGGTTCAGAAACCCAGGAGTAGAATACCTACTACTAGGTAGCATCACAGGATGCTTTCGAGAATGATGGCCAGAATCATCACACGGGGAACACAAAACATGGCTAGATTACTAGATGATCCTCTAAGACACCTATGGTCATAATAATAGTTCCAACATATATACCGAGGCAATAGAGTACCTCAACGCACCGGTTAGTGTGCTTATTCTGACCAAAAAGGACATCAGGAACGGAAAGAAAGGATTTGCAAATGCATCAGACTATTTAGAGACCTGGGATGACTCGGACAACATAATGGCTGTAAATGCTCAAGATGATTTGAGACATCCTGCAAAAATGGTGGCATAACCACTCAGAAGCACAAAATTAAGGTTTCGAGACCAACTATGAATACACGGAGATAGTAGGAACTAAACTGAGGCTTAAATCCAACAATCTTATAAGTCTACGGATTAGTAACACGTGATCCTGATAGAAAGAAGAGAAAGCCTAGTTCCTTAACCCCGCAGGAAAAGATAAGATGACTCGGATCAGAGGGCATAAGGGATAAGGAGTAAAAAGAGCCTGACGTTCCATTCCACAATCAATTCCCCTACATATAACTAAAGCATTTCTAGACTCAACTTCGACCAGTTTGGCTTGGTAATCCTACAGGTAGTTAGGCTCTGATACCAAAGCTGTCAGGACCCCGACTCAATGCCACACTGATCTAGCATGTAACACCTCATATCACTTTGCGGCCTCACACACGGTATTCCCACGGGTGTCGCCTTACCAGGCCCGGGACCGTTTGCGCCTTTTGGCACACGTATATGATAGTGTCGCTAGCATCCATATGACAAGGAGCCCGGGCTGACATGGCTAGTCGTGAACCCAAAGTGGCGCTAACTTACAGGGACAGGCATACATGACCCAGCAACGAACGTGTCGGTCATCAGCGAGTGAATCCGGGCTGTAGCAACTGTGTTAGCAGGGCTCCGGTAAACCGGGCTGTAGCAGGCTAACAGGACTCCGGTAGACACCGCGTGACATTTCCCCGAAGGGACAGACACAGGAACGAAGAAGGACACATGCCGGCCAGCCTAAGTGTTCCGGAGCAGTAGCAAGCTACCAAGGCTCAGTGGAAGCACTAGGAGACAATTCCCGGTAAGAGAGGCTATCAAGGATAAACAACTAGATAGTCAGATCCCACACATACCAAGCATTTCAATAACATACACACAATATGCTCGATATGTGCAAATACAACATGGCATCACAACATGACTCTACAACTCAAGTATTTTATTTAATAGGCTCCGAGGAGCGAGATATTACAAACATGGGTCTCATGACCCAACATTCAGAGCATACAAGTCAAAGCACAAGCGGAAGCTAACATGTCTGAGTACAGACAACTACAAATGAAAAAGGCTGAGAAGCCTGACTAACTACCAGATCCTACCAAGGGCACAAGATCGTAGCTGAGGTAACAAGCTAAACGTTGAAGTCCACGTGGAACTACTAGTGAGACTGAAGTCTCTCTGCAAAAACATAAAATAGGCAAACGTGAGTACAAATGTCCCCAACAAGACTTACATCAGAACTAACTACATATGCATCATTATCAACGAAGGGGATGGTGGGTGAGGGAGTCCCGGACTAGGGGGTGTCCGGACAGCCGAACTATCATGATCGGCCGGACTCCAAGACTATGAAGATACAAGATTGAAGACTTCGTCCCGTGTCCGGATGGGACTTTCCTTGGCATGGAAGGCAAGCTTGGCGATACGGATATGTAGATCTCCTACCATTGTAACCGACTCTGTGTAACCCTAGCCCTCTCCGGTGTCTATATAAACCGGATGGCTTTAGTCCGTAGGACGAACAACAATCATACCATAGGCTAGCTTCTAGGGTTTAGCCTCCTTGATCTCGTGGTAGATCTACTCTTGTAACACACATCATCAATATTAATCAAGCAGGACGTAGGGTTTTACCTCCATCAAGAGGGCCCGAACCTGGGTAAAACATCGTGTCCCTTGTCTCCTGTTACCATCCGCCTAGACGCACAGTTCGGGACCCCCTACCCGAGATCCGCCGATTTTGACACCGACATTGGTGCTTTCATTGAGAGTTCCTCTGTGCCATCGCCATCAGGAAGGATGCCTTTTCCCGTCTTTAAAGACAGCACCGTCGTCAAGGGAGCTTTAGCCGCCGGCCAAACTATCCGGCTAGGCGGTTTTCTTATGACCGCTTGTTCGACCACCGCTCCGACAATGACCTCTCAGGTCATCAAAAGCGATCTTCACGTCAGCTCAGAATTCGCTGAGAAGCTAGATCCGATTGAGCTCTCCTCCGTAAACGAGCTCTTGGATCGCATCGCCGCCCTGGGAGTCGCTACCAACTACGATCAGATTGGGCTTAAAACCGATCGGAGAGAAATTAACTCTCCCGAGGTGACCCACCACGTTGTTGTGGTAGAGGAACAATGCGGCGACTCTTCTTCTATGTTAAAAACCAACTATGTCCGGATTCCCGATCCCTCCATGCCGGATTCCCGCGGAGGGACGGACGCCAATCAAATACTGAACCTAAAGTCAGGCATCAGACCAGATTTTTTGGAAAGCATCCAACAAACCAAGCTTCCAAATCCGGAAGCTTCTTGGCCTTTGAGCCTCAGATCGGGCGGGGTTCCGAACTTAATTCCACCCGCCCACGCAAACATAAGCAATCTATCTCAAATAAGGCAAGAGCCCGATGAAACAGTACATCATTACTGGGCCAGATTCCTCCTGGTTATGAACAGGATAAAGGACTGCCGTGAAGAAAGCGCTATTTCAATTTTCTGCAACAATTGCACGGACAAGGGAATCATAAACGCCATCAGTCGTCGCGAAGTTACACACTTCACCGACCTAGCGACCATTGTACAAAAATACTGCGTGATGGAGAGTGCCTGGAAAACCGAAACTAGGTTTTGGGACAATCCGACCCTGAATACAACCCCAGTCCGAAATAAAAGGGTGTGTCATACTCAAGCACCTGGGTTAAAAGCCAAAAAGCAAAAACCCCCTAAAGGGTACGGAACCGTACCGGAGGGATGGCTCAACGGACCCTGCAGAATCCACAGTACGGAGGGCGCCACTCCAACACATAGCCTTCGAGCATGTTGGATACTACGGTAGGTGGCCAAAAATGGCGAAGGCTTTTTAGCCCCGGGCAACCAGCCCAACAGTACCAGTACGGTATTAACAGTCTTCGAGACTTTCACATCAAATAACATGCAAAAGTGAACAATCCGCAGCCTCGCCGAAGTCTACAAAGTAGCAACAACGAATCCATGGAGCGACACAGCTATCAGCTTCAATACCAGCGATGCACCTAAATTCCGAACAGCTCGAGCACCAGCCGCATTGGTCCTCAGTCCGATAGTGGACGGCTTTCGTCTTACCAAGGTACTCATGGATGGCGGCAGCGGATTAAACCTCATCTATGAGGAAACCCTTCAAAAAAAATGGAAATTGACTGGAGCTGCATTGAGCGAAGTAGCACAACCTTCAGGGGAATAATCCCTAGTCGAGAAGTACGCTGCACAGGAAAAATCACACTAGATGTAGTGTTCGGCTCGCCGGACAATTACAGGTCCGAAGAGGTCACATTTCAAGTGGCCCCATTCGGCAGCGGATATCACACCTTGTTAGGGCGAGAGGCATTCACAATCTTCCAAGCTATACCCCATTACGGGTACATGAAGCTCAAAATGCCCGGCCCCAATGGAATATTCACTCTCGCCAGTGATCCAGATATAGCACTCTGCGCTGAAAATAAGACAGCCGCACTAGCCCTAGAGGCATTATCCGAAGCCCTAGCGGCAGAGGAACTCACTGCGCTGCGCTCCATGGTGGATAGGGACGATGTGATACTCGATAAGAGGTCCAAGTCCACTTCTTTCAAACCAGCAGACGAAATAGTCAAATTCCAGGTCCATCCAACGGACCCCACGAAGACGGCCTCCATTGGGGCACAATTAAATCCTGATGTAGAAGCCGCACTACGAGAATTCCTTCGGGAAAATTGGGACATTTTTGCCTGGCACCCTTCAGACATGCCAGGAATCCCACGCAGGCTGGCAGAGCACAGCCTAAACATCCTAAAAGGATTCAAGCCAGTCAAACAAGCTCTTCGGCGATTTTCCGAACCCAAAAGACAGGCAATGGGAGAGGAGCTAGCCAAACTCTTAGAAGCCGGATTCGTCAGAGATATAAAACATCGGGACTGGCTAGCCAACCTGGTAATGGTACCAAAAAAGGACAAATCCTGGCGCCTTTGCGTCGATTTCAAAGACCTTAACAAGGCCTGTCCAAAGGACCCTTTCCCTCTCCCTCGCATCGACCAAATCATCGATGCTACCGCAGGGCACGATTCATTGTGCTTCCTCGACGCATACTCCAGATACCATCAAATCAAGATGGCGGAAAAAGACCAGGCTGCAACGACATTCATTACTCCATATGGGCCATTCTGCTTCAACACAATGCCCTTCGGACTCAAAAACGCTGGCGCAATGTATCAGCGCATGATTCAGACATGTCTGGCTACCCAGATAGGCAAGACGGTAGAGGCTTACGTAGACGATGTGGTCGTCAGGACCAAACACGTCGAAACTCTAGTAGACGACTTGAGGGTGACATTCGACAACCTCTGAGCATATGACATTAAGCTCAACCCGGAAAAATGTGTGTTCGGCGTACCAGCCGGAAAGCTCTTGGGCTTCATTGTATTCGGTAGAGGAATTGAAGCAAACCCAGACAAGATCCGAGCTCTGTCACAATTGGATATCCCAAAAGACCTCAAGCAAATACAAAAACTAACTGGATGCATAGCGGCTCTAAGCCGCTTCATCTCCCGTTTGGGAGAAAAGGCACTGCCCCTCTATCGCCTCCTCCGGCGCACCGAACACTTTGAATGGACGGATGCTGCCACGGCCGGACTCGAAGAAATCAAGGCCATACTGGCAACAAATCCGGTCCTGGCCGCGCCCAACCTGGGCGAACCTATGTTATTATATATCGCAGCAACACATCAAGTTGTCAGCGCGGTACTCGTCGTCGAACGAGAAACAGAAGGGCACATATTCCCTCTTCAGAAACCAGTGTACTACGTATCCACTATCTTAACTCCATGCAAGTCCCGGTACCCACA
Source organism: Triticum dicoccoides (assembly GCF_002162155.2). Taxonomy (NCBI): domain Eukaryota; kingdom Viridiplantae; phylum Streptophyta; class Magnoliopsida; order Poales; family Poaceae; genus Triticum; species Triticum dicoccoides. The sequence continues at coordinate 304,825,303 of NC_041391.1, forward strand.
TTATCAAAAGATAGCGTATGCGGTGTTCATGGCATCCCGGAAGCTGCGACACTACTTTCAAGAGTGTTCCATAACGGTGGCCTCCGAAGTACCTCTCAATGATATTATAAACAATCACGACGCAACGGGCAGGATTGCAAAATGGGCCATTGAGCTCTTACCATTTGACATAATCTACAAACCACGGCGAGCTATAAAGTCGCAAGTTCTGGCTGACTTCGTGGCCGAATGGACCGAAGCCAAACTACCTAAAGAGTACGGCGCGTACTCCAATTGGATCATGCATTTTGACGGCTCCAAAATGTTGGCTGGCTTGGGGGCTGGCATCGTCTTGACGTCCCCAACCGAAGACACAGTCCAATACGTACTTCAAATAATGTACATGGACTCCAACAACGCAGCCGAATACGAGGCCCTTCTACATGGCCTCCGGATGGCAATCTCCATGGGCATTCAACTCCTAGAGGTGCGCGGGGATTCAAACCTCGCAATATCCCAAGTAAATGGAGACTTCGACGCCAAAGATCCGAAAATGGCAGCCTACCCCAATGCCATCTTAAAAATGTCAGCTCGGTTTGAAGGACTCGAATTCCACCATGTAGCCCGGGATAATAACCAGGCAGCAGACGTGTTGGCACGCATCAGTGCAAAACGCGACGCCTTCCTTCCAAACATCTTCCTGGAACGGCTCTTTAAGCCATCCGTATTATGGGAAGAGAGAGTCCGGAAATAACAATCTGGAACCAGCTGCATCACCTAACTCAGACCATTCTGACACAATCGGCAGCTCAGCCAATGAAATAACACCTTCAACGCACGAAATAATGGCAGTAATTGCCCCATGGACAGAACCATTCCTAGCGTACTTAATCAGGCAGGAACTTCCCGAAGACCAAAATGAGGCCCGCTGCATAGTTCGGCGATCTAAAGCATACAAGCCCATGAGGGAGAACTTTATAAGAAAAGCACAACCGGAGTCCTTCAAAGGTGTATCTCCGAAGAGGAAGGGCAAAATATCCTGGCTGAAATTCACGCCGGACTCGGCGGGCACCACGCTGCAGCCCGGGCCCTTGTAGGCAAGGCCTTTCGTACAGGATTTTATTGGCCGACAGCCCGAGCAGATGCTCAGGACTTAGTCCAACGATGCCTCAGTTGCCAGCTCTTTGCTAATCAGAGCCACATGCCACCCACCGCCCTCAAAACTATACCCATCACCTGGCCGTTCGCGGTCTGGGGGCTTGACATGGTTGGACCCCTTAAAGGGGGAACCCACAAGCACAAATACTTATTGGTCATGGTGGACAAATTCACCAAATGGATAGAGGCCAAGCCGGTTAAAACGGCAGAATCCGGACCTGTGATAGACTTCATATCCGGGGTAGTACACCGTTTCGGCGTCCCCCACAGCATCATCACTGATAACGACACGAATTTCACGGCCGACGAGGTTAAAATCTGGTGCAAAAACATGGGCATCAAGCTCGAATACGCTTCAGTCTACCACCCTCAAACTAACGGTCAAGTGGAACGGGCAAATGGTCTAATCATGAGCGGCATCAAACCCAGATTAGTGCGGTCCCTCACGGAATCTAACATGCACTGGGTAGAGGAGCTTGACTCCATACTCTGGGGGCTGCGGACCACGCCAAACCGCACAACCGGATTCACACCATTCTTTATGGTATACGGCGCTGAAGTAGTTTTGCCCTGTGATATAATTCATGACTCACCTCGCGTGCGCATGTACGAGGAAAGGGAAGCCGAGTTGGATCGGCAGGACAGTTTGGACACTTTGGAGGAGGAGCGCGACGTGGCAAAATCCCGTTCCGCATTCTATCAACAGCAGGCTCGAAGATATCAAAGCAGAGAAGTACGGGCCAAAACTTACAATGTTGGCGAGCTAGTTCTACGCCTGCCGGACAAGAAAAAGGACAAACTTAAGCCCAAATGGGAAGGTCCCTTCATCATCGACCAAGTCCTTACCGGCGGTGCATACCGTCTACGCAACGCATCTGACAACCGACTCGAGCCAAACCCATGGAACGCAGCCCGTCTCCAAAGATTTTACGCCTAGCGCCGGACTCAGGGTTCGTCTCCTTCCTCCGTCCACCTTTCATTTTTCTTTTCGCTGTCTTTGTTTTCCCTCCTTTTTCCTCCCTCTTTCAGTACAAACCCCTTGAGGGCTGATATGCGCTTTGTTCGCACTTACTCGATGTGCTACTCGCACTCGTTATACCTGGGGGCTTCTTTAACAGAAGCTTATTTTTATGGGATTCATGCCCAACACATGTGTCATACTTCCGCATGTACCTTTTGATCGCCATTATATGCATCGATATGACTTAAGTTTTGGCCAAGCCGGGTTGCCTGGCTCCTGTGCTTACCCCTACGTTCCCGATTGTTCGGCTAGGAGGTAAAGGGAGCACCTCTGCGATTGTTACTGCCGGGTCAGCCGGATGTGTACCTCAGACTGGGTGAAGCCGAAGGCTAGCATTCTTAAGGGAATATTCGGTCAGGTGACCTGAAAGATGATTTATTACTTACTTATTTATCTGCCCCCAGATGCTTTTTCTGCTATTTTCACAGTCTGGACATGCACTTTAGGGCATGCCTCCCAGGGAAAGGAACCCTTAACAGAACTATTCTCCCTGGAAGATGTTTCTTACTAACCATGTAATATAACATAGCTAGTTGGGCACTTGTCTGATAAAGCAATTATGACCCCTACGCCTTGTCTCCATGCACGCCCCAGTTCTTTTATAACCATAAGGGTATTCGGACACACTCCAGACTATTGGGTCCCGAGTTGAAGCGAAAAGATCCGCAAAGACAAACGATCTACAATCCGGCTAGAAGGCATTCTATATGTCATTTTAAAATTACATCGTCAAACTGACTGATTGTACTCCTCTTCAATCCCATCTAACAGGCTGTCTAATTTACAGTCCTGTTGGGAATATTTCGCGGCCAGCTCTACTTGGCCTTACATCAAGCTCACAGGGATCTCCTTCCCATCAGGCCCCACAGGTCCGACCTCGGCCATGTGGTTTGGGTCAGCCTTCGGGTACCACGTCTTCACCATGGCCCAGGCCTCCCTGGCGCCTTGACGGCAGGCCAATATCTTCCACAGACGGAGACGTCGGCGTACTCCCTGAAGCTTCTCAGCAAGCCCTCCAAGGCCCTCAGGTAGGGAGATGGAAGGCCATAAGGCCTGAACGACGCCACTCATCGCCTGCCGAACACGTTCGAGCAGTTGCACCAGCTCGGGAAGTTGGTCACCCGTTGAACCGGGCATTTCCTTCGTAGGGCGACCTGTGAGCACACCTACAGACATATTTCTGTCAATCGACTGCCTCGCCGAACTCTTCTTTTCAAAAGAGTTTGCTCAAGCACTTACAATAGATGCCGCGACGAAGCCGCTGATTCTCCTTCACGGAGCCAGACAGCTGGGCCCGAACACCTTTTATCTCTTCTCCAAGCTGGGTGTGGGCATCTTGGAGTTTGTTCCTCTCCTGCTGCACCTTCATAAGCACCCTCTCGCCGGCCTTCAACTGGCGAAGTAGCTGTTGCTTGTCCGGATCAAGTCCGGCAACATCTACAATATTATTGTCAGATTTATACGCACGCCGCACGCCATAAAACATTTTTGAAATATGTGTTGCCGGAGGGGGTCTCTGTGTCTCCTCCTGCGGCGGTCAGTGCGGCCTCAAGTTGGGCCTTGCACTCTTGAAGCTCTTGAGACAATTGGGTATTCTTCTCCGTAAGATCCTGCATATTGAATGATCCTTAAATCAGTTATTCTACACTACTTTAAGTCTCGGGGGCTACTGGCATACATAACTATCAAAATTCCTTACCCGTATGTCCTTCACATACTGCTCCGTGGCTCTGGTCAAACCATCTTGAGAGGCACGGAGGTGCACGTCTCCCGCATTAAAGGCATTTAACGCCTCTGGGAGAAACACGCGTTACGAAGAGCTGTTCGGCGGCGCCTATGATTCATGGCGCTCTCCACCTCAGACCCGGTGGCGGACAGCCTGTCGGCATCCTCCGTGGGAGGAGTATCCGGCTCGCGCCTTGCGCTCGCCTCCCCCTCCGGACCAGGTGTTGGAGCCTGGCTGGCGGAGGCTTGGTTGGCAACCTCTCCGGACACAGTCCGGCGAGAGCTCTTTATCCTGGAAAAGTCATGAGCATTAATACACCTCCCAGGAATCTTTTCCTTAAACAACGGTGGCGAGCTATACCGTTGCGGCGACATTTCGATTCGCACCGCACCCCTCTTCCGCCTGCCGGGCTGAGCTGACCCTCGTTGGTCAGCCGCCGCGGGTTTGGCTTCTCGCCTTGAAGGCACCTCCTGCAAGACACCGTTGGTATACGATGATCAGAAATATGCAAGGACGAAATAATGGTGTCAGAACTCCGGTCATAATTACCTGAGAAGCCGGAGATAACCCGGGGTAGTCAGCCGTAATGGCGACTAGAGCATTGTCCATGCTGAGTTGGTGGAACACCCCGTCAATTTGCTCCACCTTTATGTCTGGATCCTCTTCGGAGGCCGGATCAAGTGATCTTCCCGGATCCTCGGGTTGTGGAGCCGGACTGTGTATGCCCTCCACATCCCGACGCAGTTCCTGCGTCAAAATCATAAAGTAAGGCATTTAACTTTGAAAGAACGGGTCGGATGAATAAACGTCCGCTTACCCAGCGCCAAGGGTTATTCATAGAGAACCCATTCAATGGGCTCGTCTGGAGGAAGTCCTCCTTCTCCCCCTTGTACAAGCCGGACAGGATCTTCACCAAATCCGCGGCCGATCCTGGCCCCTTGCGGCCATGACGGGTGGCGTCATTCTCCCCGTTGAAATTCCACATGGGGTGGCCCCTGTACTGGAGCGGCTGCACCCCTCGCATAATGCACGTGGCCATGAGTCCAATCATGGTCAATTCCGAATGGACTAGCAACCTTATCCGGCCCATCAAGTTGTGAACGCTCCTATCATCTTCCCGTTGAGGGCTCCGCGGGCACTGCCAACTCAGGTGTTTCTTCAGCGGAGCAGTGCTGAACTCCGAGAGGCCGATTCGAACTGGGTCCGGCAGTGGAGCGTCGTCTATGTAAAACCATTCCGAGGGCCAGTCTTCGGACGCCTTCTTCGGGGTTCCGGATAGATATCCGGTCCCGGCGATGCACCATATTTTGGCTCCGCCCACTTGATATATCGACCCCTCGTAAGAGCGGGGTACGAGGCAAAACAACCTCTTTCATAGCACAAAATGGGGCTCGATGCCCAAGAACAGCTCACAAAGAGCTACGAAGCCCGCGATGTGCAAAAGGGAGGCAGGCGTGAGGTGGTGAAGTTGGAGTCCATAGAACTCCAGGAGCCCCCGGAGAAACGGATGTATGGGAAATCCGAGTCCCCTTATTAAGTAGGGGACGAAGCATACCCGCTCACCTTTGGAGGGATTGGAGATGCTCTCCGCCTGCTTCCCACCCTTGTAGGTGGCCAGTCCGGCTCGAACCGGAACCATAAAGGCTGGGGGGAGATACCCCTCTGCTTGGAGCGTCACTAACTCGCTATGCGGGACTGAGCATCTCCTCCAATCTCCTGGCTGAGGACTGGGAGCGCAAGAAGAGGAACCACGTCGACTATCCATGTTGGAGTGGATTTTTTGTCAGATGCGCATTGATGAGTACTTGCGGAAGGAGGATGGTGTGATTTGGATCTGGATCCTCGCCTCTCTTATAGGCGGCTTATTTGCGCAGCTAGGGGGTAAAACGTAAGAATACTCTGGCTTTTCGCATTCGTACAACACGTGGAAGAAGGCCATAATTGGACGTGGAAGCCAAGGAGCGGAACATTTATGAAGCAACCGGACACTCTCCGGCAAATACATGGAACATGAAGGAGAACCCGCCTTGCAAACGCCGAAGACAACTTACGCGCCGGACTCGTCGTCATTGAAGCCTGGTTCGGGGGCTACTGAGGGAGTCCCAGACTAGGGGGTGTCCGGATAGCTGAACTATCATGATCGGCCGGACTCCAAGACTATGAAGATACAAGATTGAAGACTTCGTCCCGTGTCCGGATGGGACTTTCCTTGGTGTGGAAGGCAAGCTTGGCGATACGGATATGTAGATCTCCTACCATTGTAACCGACTCTGTGTAACCCTAGCCTTCTCCGGTGTCTATATAAACCGGATGGCTTTAGTCCGTAGGACAAACAACAATCATACCATAGGCTAGCTTCTAGGTTTTAGCCTCCTTGATCTCGTGGTAGATTTACTCTTGTAACACACATCATCAATATTAATCAAGCAGGACGTAGGGTTTTACCTCCATCAAGAGGGCCCGAACCTGGGTAAAACATCGTGTCCCTTGTCTCCTGGTACCATTCCGCCTAGACGCACAGTTCGGGACCCCCTACCCGAGATCCGCCGGTTTTGACACCGATAGTGGGGTTTAACTCCAGCAAGCCAAGACTCGGTGGCTATCCTGAACTATGACTGCAAGTAACTCTTTTGAGGTGGCGCACACGAGTCCACATATTCACCATATCAATACACGACTATGGATCCACTCCCGTCTCCCTACGAGAACGCCATCCATAGAACTCACACTTATCTTGCGTATTTTAGAGTATCCACTTCCACTTGTCTATGAACTGTTATAGGCAACCCAGGAGTCCTTTACCGCGGACACGGCTATTCGAGTAGATGATGTTAACCCTGCAGGGGTGTACTTCTTCATACATGTTTCCACCACTTAGCGTCTGCACATGACATGTGCTCGGGAGACTACAAGCGAAAGCCGACGTGGGTGTAGACCATGACCTACCTAAACACTCAAGTCTCTAGTCCAGGTTTATCGCCTATTCAGGTTCCATCCGCAGGGAGTCCGGCCGAAGTTTCCACATACGGCCCCAAACGATGTGTGCAGGGTTCCCAAGACACCAAACGGGCGCCCGGTACACCGTGCCACGTGCCTACCGCATCACAGCCCACCCCTCCGGTCAGCGCTGTGCACGGCCTCCAGCATACTACAAACACCAGAAACTACTTGCAACTCCTGGACAGAGGACAAGGGTGATTAAGAAGTCAAGCTGGGTCATATTTCAGGGCCCAATGCATGGTAGTAGCTATTTCATGGATCACAAACACAGAACTCAGTTCCTGAGGATGGCTTCAATGAGACAACCCACCATGTACTCCTACATGGCCTCTCACCGCTACCTTTACCAAATCGTGTTCACACACTTAGCTCACGCACAGTAGGACATGTTCACACACCTCTGATTCATCCCCGATGAATTAGACCTGACTCAACTCTAAGCAGTAGCAGGCATGACAAACAAGCATGAATGAGTAGGCACAACAGGGCTCAAACAACTCCTACTCATGCTAGTGGGTTTCATCTATTTACTGTGGCAATGACAGGTCATGCAGAGGATAAAGGGGTTCCGCTACCACAAGAAGTAACAGATGAATCGTTGTTGTCCTAATGCAGTAAAAGAGAGCAGGAGCCAGAGAGTGGGATTGTATCGGAATGAACAAGGGGTTTTTGCTTTCCTGGCACTTCTGAAGATAGTATTGAGTCTTCATCAGTGTCAACGATCACAACATCGGTACAACGTCTACCGAGGGGGAACAACACCGACAAATACAGAAGAAACACGATCAATGCAATGCACAATATGATGCATGCTATGACATGGCAATAGGAATGTGTTTTGGCTAATGCAAACTAGAACAGATTGAGATGAGTCCATTTGAACCAAAGATTCAAATGCAAACCCATTTTAAGAGGTCATAATAGTGCATTAACTTGTTTCACCTAAACAGCAAGGTTAATGTGTTCTAACATGCATGAAACCAGTGCAGATGGATAAATTGGATTTTTTTGATCATTTTTCATATATAAGTTATTTGATTTGGAGCTACGGTTGATTTTCTATGATTTTTAGAAGTTTTGGTTATTTTCTGGAATTTCCTGTATTAGAATAATTCCAGTAATTGAATTAATGCGTCAGCACCGCGTCAGGGTGACGTCAGTGGTCAACTGGGTCGGCCAGGTCAAACCTGACCCGTGGGACCCACGTGTCAGTGGTTAGTTAACTAACTAAACAGAATTAGTTAGTGTTAGGTTAGGCACTATTCTAGGTTAATTAGCGCTAAACTAACTGAGGGAGTCCCGGACTAGGGGTTGTCCGGATAGCCGAACTATCATGGTCGGCCGGACTCCAAGACTATGAAGATACAAGATTGAAAACTTCGTCCCGTGTCCGGATGGGACTTTCCTTGGCGTGGAAGGCAAGCTTGGCGATACGGATATGTAGATCTCCTACCATTGTACCCGACTTTGTGTAACCCTAGCCTTCTCCGGTGTCTATATAAACCGGATGGCTTTAGTCCATAGGACGAACAACAATCATACCATAGGCTAGCTTCTAGGGTTTAGCCTCCTTGATCTCATGGTAGATCTACTCTTGTAACACATATCATCAATATTAATCAAGCAGGACGTAGGGTTTTACCTCCATCAAGAGGGCCCGAACCTGGGTAAAACATCGTGTCCCTCGTCTCCTGTTACCATCCGCCTAGACGCACAGTTCGGGACCCCCTACGCGAGATCCGCCCGTTTTGACACCGACATTGGTGCTTTCATTGAGAGTTCCTCTGTGTCGTCACCATCAGGAAGGATGCCTTTTCTCGTCTTCAAAGACGGCACCGTCGTCAAGGGAGCTTTAGCCGCCGGCCAGACTATCCGGCTAGGCGGTTTACTTATGACCGCCTATTCGGCCACTGCTCCGACAATGACCTCTCAGGTCATTAAAAGCGATCTTCACGTCAGCTCGGAATTCGCCGAGTAGCTAGATCCGATTGAGCTCTCCACCATAAACGAGCTCTTGGATCGCAACGCCGCCCTGGGAGTCGCTACCGACTACGATCAGATTGGGCTTAAAACCGATCTGAGAGAAATTAACTCTCCCCAGGTTAACCCTCCCCAGGTAGAGGAACAATGCGGCAACTCTTCTTCTATGTTAAAAACCAACTATGTCCGGATTCCCGATCCCTTCATGCTGGATTCCCGCAGAGGGACGGACGCTAATCAAATACTGAACCTAAAGTCAGGCATCGGGCCAGATTTGTTGGAAAGCATCCAGCAAACCAAGCTTCCGAATCCGGAAGCTTCTTGGCCTTTGAGCCTCAGATTGGGTGGGGTTCCGAACTTGATTCCACCCGCCCACCCAAACATAAGCGATCTATCTCATATACGGCAAGAGCCCGATGAAACAGTACATCATTACTAGGCCAGATTCCTCCTTGTTATGGACAGGATAAAGGACTACCGTGAAGAAAGCACGATTTCAATCTTCTGCAACAATTGCACGGACAAGGGAATCATAAACGCCATCAGTCATCGCGAAGTTACACGCTTCGCCGACCTAGCGACCATTGTACAAAAATACTGCGCGATGGAAAGTGCCTGGAAAACCGAAACTAGGTTTTGGGACAATCCGGCCCTGAATACAACCCCATCCGAAATAAAAGCAAAAAAGTGGCGAAGGCTTTTTAGCCCCGGGCAACCAGCCTAGCAGCACCAGTACGGTATTAACAGTCTTCGAGACTTTCGCATCAAATAACATGCGGAAACGAACAATCTGCAGCCTTGCCGAAGTCTACCAAGTAGCAACAACAAATCCATGGAGCGATACGGCTATCACCTTCAATGCCTGCGACGAACCTAAATTCCGAATAGCTAGAGCACCAGCCGCATTGGTCCTCAGTCCGATAGTGGACGACTTTCGTCTTACCAAGGTACTCATGGATGGCGGCAGCGGATTAAACCTCATCTACGAGGAAACCCTTCAAAAAATGGAAATTGACTGGAGCCACATTGAGCGAAGCAGCACAACCTTCAGGGGAATAATCCCTAGTCAAGAAGTACGTTGCACAGGAAAAATCACACTAGATGTAGTGTTCGGCTCGCCGGACAATTATAGGTCCAAAGAGGTCACGTTCAAAGTGGCCCCATTCGGTAGCGGATATCACGCTTTGTTAGGGCGAGAGGCATTGACAATCTTCCAAGCTATACCCCATTACGGGTACATGAAGCTCAAAATGCCCGGACCCAATGGAATAATCACTCTCGCCAGTGATCCAGATACAGCACTCTGCACTGAAAATAAGACAGCCGCATTGGCCCTAGAGGCATTATCCGGAGCCCTAGCGGCAGAGGAACTAACTGCGCTGCGCTCCACGGTGGATAGGGACGATGTGATACTCAATAAGAGGTCCAAGTCCACCTCTTTTAAACCAGCAGACGAAATAGTCAAATTTCAGGTCCATCCAACGGACCCCAAAAAGACGACATCCATTGGGGCACAATTAAATCCTGATGTAGACGCCGCACTACGAGAATTCCTTCAGGAAAATTGGGACATTTTTGCCTGGCACCCTTCAGACATGCCAGGAATCCCACGCAGGCTGGCAGAGCACAGCCTAAATATCCTAAAAGGATTCAAGGCAGTCAAACAAGCTCTTTGGCGATTTTCCGAACCCAAAAGACAGGCAATGGGAGAGGAGCTAGCCAAGCTCTTAGAAGCTGGATTCATCAGAGATATCAAACATCCGGACTGGCTAGCCAACCTAGTAATGGTACCAAAAAAGGACAAATCCTGGCGCCTCTGCGTCGATTTCAAAGACCTTAACAAGGCCTGTCCAAAGGACCCTTTCCCACTCCCTCGCATCGACCAAATCATCGATGCTACCGCAGGGCACGATTCATTGTGCTTCCTCGATGCATACTCCGGATACCATCAAATCAAGATGGCGGAAAAAGACCAGGCCGCAACGGCATTAATTACTCCATATGGGCCATTCTGCTTCAACACAATGCCCTTCGGACTCAAAAACGCCGGCGCAACATATCAGCGCTTGATTCAGACATGTCTGGCCACCCAGATAGGCAAAACAGTAGAGGCATACGTAGACGATGTGGTCGTCAAGACCAAACATGTCAAAACTCTAGTAGACGACTTGAGGGTGACATTTGACAACCTCCGAGCATATGACATTAAGCTCAACCTGGAAAAATGTGTCTTCGGAGTACCAGCCGGAAAGCTTTTGGGCTTCATTGTATTCAGTAGAGGAATTGAAGCAAACCCAGCCAAGATCCGAGCTCTGTCACAATTGGATATCCCAAAAGACCTCAAGCAAATACAAAAACTAACTTGGTGCGTAGCGGCTCTAAGCCGCTTCATCTCCCGTTTGGGAGAAAAGGCTCTGCCCCTCTATCGCCTCCTCCGGTGCACCGAACACTTCGAATGGACCGATGCCGGCACGGCCGGACTCGAAGAAATCAAGGCCATACTGGCAACAAATCCGGTCCTGGCCGCGCCCAACCTAGGCGAACCTATGTTATTATATATCGCAGCAACACATCAAGTTGTCAGCGTGGTACTCGTCGTCGAACGAGAAACAGAAGGGCACAAATTCCCTCCTCAAAAACCAGTGTACTATGTATCCACTGTCTTAACTCCGTGCAAGTCTCGGTACCCACATTATCAAAAGATAGCGTATGCGGTGTTCATGGCATCCCGGAAGGGCGACACTACTTTCAAGAGTGTTCCATAACGGTGGACTCCGAAGTACCTCTCAACGATATTCTAAACAATCGCGACGCAACGGGCAGGATTGCAAAATGGGCCATTGAGCTCTTACCATTTGACATAACCTACAAACCACGGCGAGCTATAAAGTCGCAAGTCCTGGCTGACTTCGTCGCCGAATGGACCGAAGCCAAACTCCCTAAAGAGTATGGTGTGTACTCCAATTGGATCATGCATTTCGACGGATCCAAAATGTTGGTTGGCTTGGGGGCTGGCGTCGTCTTGACGTCCCCAACTGGAGACACAGTCCAATACGTACTTCAAATAATGTACATGGACTCCAACAACGCAGCCGAATACGAGGCCCTTCTACACGGCCTCCGGATGGCAATCTCCATGGGCATTCAACGCCTAGAGGTGCGCGGGGATTCAAACCTCGCAATATCCCAAGTAAATGGAGACTTTGACACCAAAGATCCGAAAATGGAAGCTTACCGCAATGCCGTCCTAAAAATGTTAGCTCGGTTCGAAGGACTCGAATTCCACCATGTAGCCCAGGATAATAACCAGGCAGCAGACGTGTTAGCACGCATCGGCGCAAAACGCGACGCCGTCCCTCCAAACATCTTCCTGGAACGGCTCTTTAAGCCGTCCGTATTATGGGAAGAGGAGTCCGGAAATAACAATCCGGAGCGAGCTGCAGCACCTAACTCAGACAATTCTGACACAATCGGCGGCTTAGCAAATGAAATAACACCTTCAGCCCACGAAATAATCGTGGTAATTGCCCCGTCGACGGAACCATTCCTAGGCTACTTAATTAGGCAGGAACTTCCCGAAGACCAAAATGAGGCCCGCTGCATAGTTCGGCGATCTAAAGCCTACAAGGTCCATGAGGGAGAACTTTATAAGAAAAGCACAACCAGAGTCCTTCAAAGGTGTATCTCCGAAAAGAAAGGGCGAAATCTCCTGGCTGAAATTCACGCCGGACTCGGCGGGCACCATGCTGCAGCCCAGGCCCTTGTAGGCAAGGCCTTCCGTACAGGATTTTATTGGCCAACAGCCCGGGCAGATGCTCAGGACTTAGTCCAACGTTGCATCGGTTGCCAGCTCTTTGCTAATCAGAGCCACATGCCACCCACCGCCCTCAAAACTTTACCCATCACCTTGCTGTTCGCGGTCTGGGGGCTTGACATGGTTGGACCCCTTAAAGGGGAACCCACAAGCACAAATACTTATTGGTCATGGTGGACAAATTCACCAAATGGATTGAAGCCAAGCCGGTTAAAACGGCAGAATCCGGACCTGTGATAGATTTCATATCTGGGGTGGTACACCGTTTTGGCGTCCCCCACAGCATCATCACTGATAACGGCACGAATTTCACGGCCAACGAGGTTAAACTCTGGTGCAAAAAAAATGGGCATCAAGCTCGACTACGCTTCAGTCTATCAGCCCCAAACTAACGGTCAAGTCGAGCGAGCAAATGGCCTAATCATGAGCGGCATCAAACCCAGACTAGTGCGGTCCCTCAAGGAATCTAACACGCACTGGGTAGAGGAGCTTGACTCCGTACTCGGGGGCTGCGGACCCCGCCAAACCGAACTACCGGATTCACACCATTTTTTATGGTGTACGGCACAGAGGCAGTTCTGCCCTGCGATATAATTCATGACTCACCTCGCGTGTGCATGTACGAAGAAAGAGATGCCGAGCTGGATCGGCAGGACGGTTTGGACGCCTTAGAGGAGGAGCAGGACATGGCAAAAGCTCGTTCCACATTTTATCAACATCAGGCTCAAAGATATCAAAGCAGAGAAGTACGGGCCAAAGCTTACAATGTTGGCGAACTCGTTCTACGCCTGCCGGACAAGAAAAAAGACAAACTCAAGCCCAAGTGGGAAGGTCCCTTCATCATCGACCAAGTCCTGACCGGCGAAGCATACCGTCTATGTAACGCATCTGACAACCGACTCGAGCCGAACCCATGGAACGCAGCCCGTCTCCGAAGATTCTACGCCTAACGCCAGACTCAGAGTTCGTCTCACTCCTTCGTCCGCCTTTTTACATTTTCACTGTCTCTTGTCCCCCTCCTTCTTCCCACCTTTTTTTTCAATACCTTTGATAGGCTGATTTGCGCATTGTTCGCACACACTTGATGTGCTCCTAGCACTCATTATACCTGGGGGCTTCTTTAACAGAAGCTTATTTATACGGGCTTCATGCCCAACACATGTGTCATACTTCCGCATGTACCTTTTATTCACCATTATATGCATCGATATGACTTAAGTTTTGGCCAAGCTGGGTTGCCTGGCTCCTGTGCTTAACCCCTACGTTCCCGATTGTTCGGCTAGGAGGTAAAGGGAGCACCTCTGTGATTGTTACTGCCGGGTCAGCCGGATGTGTACCTCAGACTGGGTGAAGCCGAAAGCTAGTGTTCTTAAGAGAATATTCGGTCGGTGACTTGAAAGATGATTTATTACTTACTTATTTATTTGCCCCCAGATGCTTTTTCTGCTATTTTTGCAGTCCGGACATGCACTTTAGGGCATGCCTCCCAGGGAAAGGAACCCTCAACGGAACTATTCTCCCTGGAAGATGTTTCTTACTAACCATGTAATATAACATAGCTAGTTGGGCACTTGTCTGATAATGCAATTATGACCCCGACGCCTTGTCTCCACGCATGCCCCAGTTCTTCTATAACCGTAAGGGTATTCGAACACACTCCGGACTGTTGGATCCCGAGGTTGAAGCGGAAAGGTCCGCAAAGACAAACGATCTACAATCCGGCTAGAAGGCATTTTACATGTCATTTCAAATTACATCGTCAAACTGACTGATTGTACTCCTCTTCAATCCCATCTAACAGGCTGTCTAATTTATAGTCCTGTTGGGAATATTTCGTGGCCAGTTCTACTTGGCCGTACATCAAGCTTACAGGGATCTCCTTCCCATCAGGCCCCGCAGGTCCGACCTCGGCCATGTGGTTTGGGTCAGCCTTCGGGTACTACGTCTTCACCATGGCCCAGGCCTCCCTGGCGCCTTGACAGCAGGCCGATATTTTCCATAGACGGAGGCATCGCCGTGCTCCCTGAAGCTTCTCAGCAAGCCCTCCAAGTCCCTCGGGTAAGGAGACGGAAGGCCATAAAGCCTGAACGACGCCACTCATCGCCCGCCGAACACGTTCGAGCAGTTGAACCAGCTCGGGAAGTTGGTCACCCGTTGAACCAGGCAGTTCCTCCGCAGGGCGACCTGTGAGCACACCTAAAGACACATTTCTGTCAATCTACTTCCTCACCAAATTCTTCTTTTCAAAGGAATTTGCTCAAGCACTTACTATAAATGCCGCGACAAAGCCGCTGATTCTCCTTCACGGAGCCAGACAGCTGGGCCCGAACACCTTTCAGCTCTTCTCCTAGCTGGGTGTGGGCATCTTGGAGCTTGTTTCTCTCCTGCTGCACCTTCATAAGCACCCTCTCGCCGGCCTTTAGCTGACGCAGTAGCTGTTGCTTGTCCGGATCTAGTCCGGCGCCCTCTGCAATATTATTGTCAGATTTACGCACACGCTACACTTTGTTAACTACTTATCTTTTCGAAGTACGTATTACCAGCGGGGGTCTCTGTGGCTCCCCCTGTGGTGGCTAGTGCGGCCTCAAGTTGGGCCTTGCACTCTTGGAGCTCCTGGGACAGGTGGGTATTCTTCTCCGTAAGATCCTGCATAATAAATGATCCTTAAATCAGTTATTTTACCTATTTTAAGTCTCGGGGGCTACTAGCATATATAACTATTAAAATTACTTACCCGTATGTCCTTCACATACTGCGCCGTGGCTCTGGTTAAACCATCTTGAGCAGCACGGAGGTGCGCGTTTCCCGCATCAAAGGCATTCAACGCCTTCGGGGAGAAACACGCGTCACGAAGAACTATCCGGCGACGCCTGTGATTCATGGCGCTCTCCACCTCAGACCGGGTGGCGCACAGCCTGTCGGCATCCTCCGTGGGAGGAGTATCCGGCTCGCGCCTTGCGCTCGCCCCCCCCCCCCTTCGGACCAGGTGTTGGAGCCTGGCTGGCGGAGGCTTGGTTGGCAACCTCTCCGGACACAGTCCGGCGAGAGCTCTTTATCCTGGAAAAGTCATGAGCATTAATACACCTCCCAGGAATCTCTTCCCGCCTTAAAGGCACCTCCTGCGATGCACCATTAGTATAGGATGGTCAGAATTGAGCACGGATCAAATGATGGTGTCAAGACCTCGGTCGTAGTCACCTGGGAGGCTGGAATCAAACCGGGGTAGTCAGCCATAATGGCGACTAGGGCATTGTCCATGCTAAGTTGGTGGAACACCCCGTCAATCAGCTCCACCTTTATGTCCGGATCCTCTTCGGAGGTCGGATCAAGGGATCGTTCCGGATCCTCGGGCTGTGGAGTTAGGCTTCGTATGCCCTCCACGTCCCGGCGCAGCTCCTGCGTCGAAATCAAAAAGTAAAATACTTGACTTTGGAAGTATGGATCGGGTAGATAAACGTCCGCTTACCCAGCTTCGAGGGTTATTCATGGAGAATCCGTTCAATGGATTCGTGCGGAGAAAGTCCTCCTCCTCCCCCTTGTACAAGATGGACAGGATCTTTGCCAGATCGGCTGCCGAGCTCGGCCCTCTGCGGCCGTGACGGGTGGCGTCGTCTTCCCCGTTGAAATCCCACATAGGGTGGCACCTATATTGGAGTGGCTGGACCCCTCGCATAATGCATGTGGCCATAATTCCAATCATGGTCAATCCGGAGTGGGCCAGTAACCTAATCCGGCCCATCAGATAATGGATGCTCCTATCATCCTCCCGTTGAGGGCACCGCGAGCGCCAACTCAGGCGTTTCTTCAAGGGAGCATTGCTGAACTCCGGGAGGCCGATCCGAACTGGATCCGGCCGAGGGGCGTCCTCCATGTAGAACCATTCCGAAGGCCAGTCTTCGGATGCCTTCTTCGGGGTGCCGGATAGATACCCGGTCCCGGTGATGCGCCATATTTCGGCTCCGCCCACTTGATATATCGACCCCTCATAAGAACGGGGTACAAGGCAAAACAATCTCTTCCACAGCGCAAAATGGGGCTCGATGCCCAGGAACAGCTCGCAAAGAGCTACAAAGCCCGCGATGTGCAAAATGGAGGCAGGTGTGAGGTGGTGAAGCTGGAGTCCGTAGAACTCCAGGAGCCCCCGGAGAAACGGATGTATGGGAAATCCGAGTCCCCTTATTAGATAAGGGATGAAGCATACCCGCTCTCCTTCGGAAGGGTTGGGGACGCTCTCCGCCTGCTTTCCACCCTTGAAGGTGGCCAGTCCGGCTCGAACCGGAACCATGAAAGCTGGGGGAAGATATCCCTCGGTTTGGAGCGCCACTAGCTCGCTGTGTGGAACTGAGCATCTCCCCCAATCTCCTGGCTTAGGGCTAGGAGCGCGAGAGGAGGAGCCGCGTCGACTATCCATGATGGAATGGATTTTTGTCAGAAGCGCTTCAATGAGAACTTGCGAATGGAGGATGGTGTGAGCTGGATCTAGATCCTCGCCTCTCTTATAGGCGGCTCATTCGCACGGCTAGGGGGTAAAATGTAAAAATACCCTGGCTTTTCGCATTCATACGACATGTGGAAGAAGGCCATTATTGGGCGTAGAAGCCAAGGAGCGCAACATTTATAAGGAAGCCGGACACTATTCCACAGGAACATGAAGTTTGAAGGAGAACCCGCCTTGCAACGCCGAAGACAATATACGCGCCGGACTCGTTGTCGCTGAAGCCCGGTTCGGGGGCTACTGAGGGAGTCCCGGACTAGGGGGTGTCCGGATAGCCGAACTATCATGGTCGGCCGGACTCCAAGACTATGAAGATACAAGATTGAAGACTTCGTCCCGTGTCCGGATGGGACTTTCCTTGGCGTGGAAGGCAAGCTTGGTGATACGGATATGTAGATCTCCTACCATTGTAACCGACTTTGTGTGACCCTAGCCCTCTCCGGTGTCTATATAAACCGGATGGCTTTAGTCCATAGGACGAACAACAATCATACCATAGGCTAGCTTCTAGGGTTTAGCCTCCTTGATCTCATGGTAGATCTACTCTTGTAACACATATCATCAATATTAATCAAGCATGACGTAGGGTTTTACCTCCATCAAGAGGGCCCGAACCTGGGTAAAACATCGTGTCCCTCGTCTCCTGTTACCATCCTCCTAGACGCACAGTTTGGGACCCCCTACCCGAGATCCGCCGGTTTTGACACCGACACTAACCTAACTAGTAATTAACAAGGGTGGCCCACACATCAGTGAGTCAGGGAGGGAAGTCAAAGCCCCGGTCAAGCGGGGTCAAACCCGCTGGACTTGGTCCATGGCTCGTCGCCGGTGAAGCCCGAGACGGCGGAGGGGCTCGGAATTTGCCCACGGTCGACCAAATCGACCGCGGTTTGGTCCTACGCGTAGCTGGGGCTCGCGCGCATCTGGTAGGCCAAGCGGCGAGCATGAATGCGGCGGCCGGAGTTCGGGTCTCGGCAGTTTCGGTGTTGCGAAGCACGGCAGGAGCAGCTGGAGGGTTTTTTGGGTTTCTGGCGTTGCGCTGAGCACGGCTATGTGCTCGGTTGCAGCTCTATGTGACAGTGGCCACGGCGGCAACATGGCCGGTGGAGCCGAGCTCTCGGGCTCAATGGAAACGGCGGCTAGAGAGGGAAATAGAGCACGAGGAGAAGGGGGGAAAGGCGGAGGAGCTCACATGGATTCCAATGGAGGGATCAGCAGGCTCGGGGAGGCACCGTGAACGACGGATGGCGCCGGTGATCTCGGTTGCCCGAGGTAGAAGACGACCGCGGTGACGACGTTCGGGGGCGTCCGGTGCCGTGTGGCTCGGCTGAGAGGACGAGGGCGACGAGGCGTAGCTCTTGAGCCAGTCAGGGAAGCGAGGGGGAGGCGGTGGCCGCGGTGGTGCACGTCGGCGGCGGCGGCCGCGTTCGGGCGGTGCGAGGGAGAGAGCCAGAGGAGGAGAGGAGGTTCAGCGAGAGAGGGGAGAGGTGCAGAGGGTCTGGGGGAGTCGTGGCGTTCACAGCCGCGTCGGGGAAGCGGCGGGAAGCAGGAGGTGGCGCACGGTGGTGCGCGCGCGTCGGGCACGCGCCCGTCCACCTGGCAAGGAGGAAGACGACAGGGGAGGTGGCGTTGGTGGGCTGGGCTGGTCAGCTACAGTGCTGGGCCGGTTGGTGGGCTGCACAGGTGAGGCCAGGTAAGATTCTCTCTCTCTTTATTAGTTTATGTTTTCCATTTTTCTTCCTATATTTTGATTTAGTTTAGCAACTAAATCATTTTAATAAATTCTGTAGGTTATTATATGGCTTGCTAAAATATATACAAAGCCACTCACAAACTTCCAGAATTATTGGAGTCATATTTAATATATATTAAATATAAATCCAAAGCAAATAGTTATTGGATTAATTCAAATGGCCAAAATAAATATTTCTGTGACTCGAAAATATTGGTTTGAATTTTACCTCTTACCAATATTTCTATAGAATAATAGGAAAATTTTCTTGGACTCATTTGAGAAGATTTAAATGTTGGTTATTTTTAGGGGTTTTCTGAGGCTTTGAAAATTCCTCAATTCAAATTTCATTTGAATTTAAACATGATGCTCACATGGAAGCTAGCATAGGCCAGACCAGAATTAGGGATGTGACACTATGGAAAAAAAGAGAGGGCTCACCGCCTCGTAGAGACCTCGAAAGATCTCTCACGGGCAGGCGAGGGCTCCCAGGAGCGACCTAGCCGTGGAGGCGAAGATGCCGAGTGCTGGGGAAATGACACCTATGGGATCACGGGGAGCCCTTGTATGGTTGGCGAGGAGAGGAGCTGCGCAAAGAGCTGGTCTAGTGATGAACGCAAGGGATCTTTACCCAGGTTCGGGCCGCAATGGAGCGTAAAACCCTAGTCCTGCTTGAGTGTATATTTTGTGTTCTTGAGTGCTTGAACTAGCTGCGGTGCATGCCAAGTCCAAAAAGTCCGAATCCTATCCCAGTACGCCTCGGGCCTCCTTTTATATGTCAAAGGGGTGGCCACAGTGGTATACAGGTGGTGGAAAGTATCTTTAGTGTTCAAACTTATCGCTGACATCGTAGGATAAACGTATTTAATGCACCGCCTACGTGTCTTCTATCTTTATCGAGGATGGTAGCAGAAGTTGTCCCGTCCGTCTCCGCCTCTCCTTGCCTTGACACGCGTCCAGGCTGACGATGCATGCAACGCCAGGCTGGCTGGTTAGCTGCCGTACTGGCACGGAGGTAGAGCCTCCACGAAGATCTTCATGCCACCACATAGGCATCTGCCTAGTTGGCAAGATGGTCGTTGCGTTGGAATGTCCATGAGGTGGCGAAACCTTGTCAGGTGTGGGCCTGGCTATGGCCCTGTGATTGTCCCCGGCAAGAGTCTTGTCGGGGCCTCGCAGTCATCCCCGGCAAGGGCCTTGCCAATGGGGGGGTTGCCTTCTGGTCTCCAAGTGGACCTGCAGGCCATTAGTCTTTACAAATATCTGCATGCTACTATGCACATGCCCCTGAGCCTTGTCCTTGACGTTGTCGATGATGTCAGAGCTCTCAGCCTTAGGGGTGATGGCCTTGCTGGTGCTTCACAGGTTGCCCCGGCATGGACCTTGCCGGGGCCACACAAGCCGCCCCGGCAAGGATGTTGCCGGGAGAGGTCCAGATTGTCTTCTGCTCTCTGTTCACTGTCTTGCATGTTGTCTTGGTGGTATTGTATATGTCCTACACCGCACTGCCAAGCCTCTCCACAAGTGTGGCTATGACTTCCCGTGCACAAGTAAGGGGTACAGAAAGGCCCATACTTTTGTACACCGATAGGAGCCCCAGGGCGTGGGCCACACATAAGCGCGAAGCGTTGTTGGGCCAGGCCCAGAACAGTGCGCGGGCACGCGTGGCAGGTATTAACTGCCATAATCTTCTTGTTAGTTGCGCTTCCCCATGATTCACATTGAGTGCGTGATGTGGGGCTCGTGCATGGAACGGCCGCAGCACGCCTGCGTCACCTTGGAGTGAATAGTAAAGAGGCGGCCCACGCCTTCCCCATAAGAAGAGGAATCCGCAGGGGCGCTGCTCATTTACCCTTCTTGCCTTTCCCAATCTAGGAACCGACGTTCCCCTCTTCTTCCTTGAGCGCAAACCAGAGTTCTCGCCCCTGCTCATCGCCGCCGCTCTTCCATTGCTTCTTGATCCCTCACCCCTTCTCAGCTGCCATGGCGCCCAAGGCAAGCAAGGGCAAGGGAGCAGCCAAGGCCGCTGAGGGGAAGGAGGTGCCGGAGAGCGAGCTGGTGAAGCTGCGGAAGAAGCACGCCCTCTTCGTCTTGACGATCCACGTGCTCACCCTCAAGGAATAATTCAAGTGCCTGTGGGGGAGGGAGACGTCGGGGCATCTCGCCATGCGCATCGTCCCTGCACCCTTCGCCAAGCCCGATCCATATAAATACCCTTTTTTCGTCGATTACTTCTCCTACGGGCACTGCCCCCCTTTCTCAAAAAAATTCAATGACATCATGCATGCCGACGGCTTCGACCTTTTGGACTTCACACTGAATGCCGTGGTGTGTATGGCCTTCTTCGCCCACCTTTGCGAGGGCTTTGTTTGGGTGCATCCCAACACGACGCTCTTCTGCCACTACTTCGTTCGTCACATCCAGCTAGGGGGTGCCATCTCTGGCTGTGTCACTTGGATCCCAAGGGCTTTGAGCAAGGGCACATACCCGGAGGGTTCCCAGAAGGATAAGTGGGACGAATGGCGGGGCCGGTGGTGCTGGATCGAGGAGAAGGATCCGCAGGAGTTCTACCAGGTCCATCGGAGGCCGCCGGTCCATGGCAATGACTGGGGCAAGCTTGACGCCAATGACGAGAATCTCACGGTCGCCACCACTAGGATCCATCGCCTCACCTTAGCCAGGCTTACGCTCGTGATGATTGGGGCCGATTTCATCCGCCGCCGTATTGCTCCTCTGCATAATATGGGGAGGCCAGACTGGGACTTCAAGAATGCGGCAGACATCATGAGGCTTCGCCCCGGCCTGAATTATAACTTTATGGTGATACAACATGCGCATCTCTGCCAGAGGCTTTTTCAGCTCAAGGTCGACGAGACCGGCAAGGCCGAGAAGACCGGCAAGGCCGCCAAGACCGTCAAGGCCGATAATCTTTCAAGGTTGCTGACGAGGGTGGTCCCATTGAGCAACAACTCATGTCTGACCGCCATCATTGCCATGATGCCAATGTTCAATGCGCACGGCCTTGATTCGAGCTGGGTCGAGCCAAAAGTAGAGTTGGTGCAGAGATTCTTCGACAACTTGTCAAAGAAATACGTCCGTGCCGAGACGCAGCTCATCCTCTACACCCGAGGAAGAGATGGAGTACATTGCCACCAGGGTGGAGGAGGCAGCACTTGCTGAGGAGGCCGGCAGCCTTGGCACCGTGGAGGACGAGGCCGACGAGGCCGAAGAGGAGAAAATTTTTGCTGAGTGGACGGGGTCTGCCGGGGAGCATAGCGGCGCTTGTGCCGGGGTTACCCTTGCTGTAGAGGCGGCAAAGGAGTCGTCCGAGGAGGAGGCATCTGAAGCGGACGAGCCTTCAGCCTCAAAGAAGAAACGCGTCCCGCGGCGGGCCGGCTCCAACGAGCCAGTCCAGCCCGGCAAGGCCACGTAGCGGCAAGAGGCCTAGGCGCAACCCGTGCGTCGGACAAGGCACACGGTCGCTGAAGTGGCGAAGGAAGTTGCGGCGGCGAAGAAAGCTGCGGCCGCTGCCTCCTCCTCGACCAAGCGCGCCGCTGCCTCCTCTTCGACCAAGCGGCCTAGGACTCCATCTCCTCCTCCTCCTCCTTTTGTGTACACCCTCCCGGTGGCCGATTTTGACCTTGGGTCCTTCAACCCAAAGAGGAAGAGGAGGCCAGAAGAGGAAGACGAGTAAGCACCTTTCCTCGCCATCCATTTCTTGATCCTTTATTTAGATCATCTCATTTTGGCTTGATCTTGTGTTCTTAGTGATACAGAGACGCTGGCCCAGAGGGTGGCGAAGAGAGCCAAAGCCTCGATGGGAGACGAGCCCCCGGCAAGTGCTCCGCGCACGCCGGGGACGATCGTGATCAGCCCGGACACCAACCCTCAACGCAGCCCCCACTCCAGCCCCCAATGCAAGTCCATTACCCATTTTCTGCTGGCGGGCACTTGAACATGCATCTTGAGCACCGACCTTGCCGGGTTCACAGGAGGAGAGCAGCAACAGAAGGATCCACTGAGGGCCACCCTTGACCCGCCGCCTCCATCGACCACGCCAATCAGAGGGGGTCCCTGCAAGGGCTTCCACCGACGAGCCCTTGCGCACGGAGGGAGAAATGGCGAGCACATGCACCAATGGCTCTACCCCAGCAACGGGTGTTGCCGGGGAGGGAACCACTTCTCCTCACCCAACCACAGGTAAGCCGTCTGCCTTTTATCTCATGTCGTCTTCGTCATATATCTTTCTTTCTTTTTATTTCCATTTCACTGTCTTGAGCTTTTACTTTGTCTCTGCCTCACTCTCTTTTTCGGTTTCAGGCCTCTCTGACGGACCAGACGGACGTCGACGCTGTCATCAAGGAGACCTCCAAGGACGCCGAAGCCGAGGCCACCAAAATCATTGCCGAGGAGGCCGCCAAGGCTGCTGCCGAGGCAACCATCAGGGCTGCTGTCAAGGAGGCCGCCAAGGGGCCTGCCGGGGAGGCTGGCAAGGCCACTGCCGAGGAGGCTGCCAAGGGGCCTGCCGGGGAGGCCGGAAAGGCCGCTGCTGAGGAGGCCGCCAAGGGGCCTTCCAGGTAGGAGGTGGTCGATGACCAACCCTCTTCCTCTACAGCCCCCGCCCCGAGCAAGTACTTGAAGGTGGGCGACGATCTGTTCGTCAGCATCCCAGGGACGGCAAGCACCGGAGCGCCAGCCAAAGGGGAGGTGTTTGACGGTGAGGTCCTCGCTGCTGTCGGGCTCCAAGTTGTCGACAAACTGAGAGCCAGCAATAGCGGTTCCAAAGAAGTCCAGCTCCTCCAGGCCATGAGCGCCAATTTCCAGAAGCTTCAGGCGCTCTATCGTGCCCGCAGGGATAAAGTGGACTCCTGGATGGTGGTCGTGGACAAGGCAGAAGCAGACGTTCAGGAGCTCGTTGCTCAGATGCAAGTCTGGTTCGCCGAGGCCCAGCAGGATCAGAAGGCCACCCAGGACCAGCTGGGCGAGCGCCAGCGAGAGCTCCTCCTGAAGCAGGCTGACATTAAGAAGGCTCAGGAGGTGGCGAAGGCACAGGCCACCAAGGATGAAGCTGATTAGATGCAGCGTCATGGTCTGTTGGATGCCCAAGAAGAAGACCTATTTGCCCGTGAAGGGGCGCTTGCCGCCAAGGTTCGTTCCAAGGACGAAGAGGTCGAAAAGCTTGTCGCGTAGCGGACCCAGGAGCTGAAGCAGGAGCTCAAAGATGCACTTGATGCTCTGGCCCTGGACCATGTCGGCAAGCTAAAGGAGGCCGTTGATGGTGCTGAGGCTGCAGAGGCCACCAAAAATGAGCTGGCCGACAAGGTGGAGAAGCTGGAGCTAGAGCTGGAGGAGCTAAAGAAGGAGATCGGGACGTTGAAGGATAATAGGGACAAGACTGTCCGCACCTTGGTGGATGTGCAGGTCACCATCTCCGACAAGACTAAGCTGCTCTCTAAGGCCAACAATTCCATTGTCGATATGAAGCTGAAGCTGGAGACCTTGGAGGGAACTCTCGGAGACTAGGGCCCGCGAAAAGACCCTGATCTAGGACCTCACGGATGAGAGATAGCAGCTGCAGAATGTCGCCGCCACCCACAATGACCTTATGGGCGGCACAAAACTCTAGACCAGTCACCTTGTCAACATCGTGGAGAGGCTCACCACGCAGTTGTCCGTCATGGGCATGTCAAACTTCAGGTTCTCCCACGAGGTGAATGTGAGCGATAGTGCCAGGCTGACCCTGTTCTGCAAGGGCGTCATCGATGCCCTGGTGCTGCTCCGCTCCAATCGAGCAACTTATCTAGTCGATGAGGCCCGTAAGCTTTGCCGGGGTGCCCTGATCAAGGTGCTCACCAAGGTGGCTACCGGCGTTCCGGGAACGGGGGTCCCCAGACTTGCCTGCCTATGGCCCACGGCGTGGCTCCACCTGTGGCCCAGCATGGCCCATCTTCTTCAACAAAAACTCAAGACCCTCACGAGGGGCCAAGCCTCGCGAGGTGGATGACACAAGGCTTCCTCAGGAACAGCCTCGCTGGGCAGGCTCGCGAGGAGGCGGAGAGATCAAGGCAAGGGGTAACTCGTGAGGTTCCCGTGACGCAAGCCATGACGAGCAAGGCCAGGCGGATGCCAGCGCGTGCAGTGTCCTCATTTCCCCTTTGGTGCTAAGGGGGCAAGCGTAGGCACGGAGTATCGAGGCATCATGCAAAGGTTTCCATATCGGTGCAACAAGACCACAGCAGGACGGCAGGACGGAGGTCATTATGGAGCCCAAGACGGCGTCACCACCATCGCCTTTGACAGGCGAAGACCACCTTTAGTCAGGATAGCTTGTACTAGCTGTCCCCTTTCAAATTGGCTGTTGTTGGATCCCTTCCTGCTCAATATTTGGGGAGAGGACCAGGGCCTTTATAAATAGGACTAGCCACCACAGAAGGAGGGGGATGATTCAGATCATCCTCATCCACACAAGTTCGCCAAGCACAAGAACACCTCTCCTCAGGAGGCTGTTCTTCCCTTGTACTGTTCTTCATCAGCCCAAGAGGCAATCCACCACCAACACACAGGAGTAGGGTATTACACCACAACGGTGGCCCAAACCTGTATAAATCTTGTGTCTCTTGTGTTGTGAGTTCATCAAGTTAGCTTAGATATCGCGGCGAGGCTGAGAGCATGATTTGGTAGGGGGAAATCTTCTTGCGCACCGCAGTGTTCGAACCTCAAGGGTTTTGCTGGAACCCTGAATCTGACATTTGGCGCGCCAGGTAGGGGTGCGCCAAAATCTTCCTTCCGCCAATCCGCGTCCCATTGGTTTGTCGCATCCATGTCTAACACCCGCCGAGCCAGCGCTGAGTGTCGGGCCGCTCTCGCCGCATGCGTCGCCCAGACGGCTCTTGTCGGCGGACCTCCCCATCATTCTCCGTCGCCTGCCGCCAACGCCGCCACCGGCCCGGCGGGGAACGAGCAGCAAGCATCCTCGCTGCACCCCTTGGTGCGCCGGGACGGCCGCACCGCCACTCCATCGCTGGCCCCAGCCGACTCGTCGTCCCATGCTCGTCGCTCCCCCATGGACATGCAGGCCGCGCTGCTTATGGCACGCGAGCTCCTGCATTACTGCCCCGTCGACGACCTCTATGAAGAATGACTCACTTCCATCACCGAGCTTGTCAGTGCCGTATGGGCGACGTGGTTCATGGAGCGCCTCCACCACCTCTTCCCCAAGACGGCACCCTGGCGCCAAGGCGCGCGGCCCCTGGGCATGACCCACCGCATCCGACGCCCGCGTGACAAGAAGGAAGCTGTCAAGAAATCCCTCGGCCTCCAGAAGGCGCCCCTGTGCTCCCTGCACCGGCGCGACAAGACCGCGTGCTGCTTGTGGCGGCGGTGCGCGGGTACCGTCAAGAGAAAGCTCCGCGTCAGCAAAGGGCCCCGGTGACCACAACAGGCCGCCGCGCCTTCACCCCGAGCTGTGTAGCGTCGCCTGGCCCGGCAAGTTCAAGCCGGACCTGCCTCCTCGCTATGACGGCACCCCCGACCCCGCAGTGTTCTTGTAGCTCTATGAGCTAGGCATCGAGGCGGCCAACAGCGACGAGAAAGTCATGGCGAATTGGTTTCCCATGGCACTCAAGTACGGTGGCCGCTCGTGGCTCCTAAACCTGCCTCCCGGCTCGATCTCCTCCTTGGACGAGATGCGCAACCGCTTCATCGCTAACTTCCAGGCACTCGCGACCGCCCCCCGGCCACGGGTGACCTATGCCGCATCAAGCAACAGCCTGGGGAGACCCTACCGAAATACATCCAGCGCTTCAACAGCATCCGCCTCAAGATCCCCGAGGTGACGGACGAGGCCATCATCTCAGCGTTCTCTGATGGCGTCCGTGACATCAAGATGAAGTGTAAGTGCATCTAGTGCCCCTTAGTGATTTTGGTGTATTGAAGACTTATAGGTTAAGGGACTAATGTGTTTATGAGTGTACACAAGTCTATAAGTCTATGAGGAGTTTGATATTTACAGAGAAAGTTGACCCCTAAAAATGAATATCTTTGACTGAAGATTTTGGTATTCCTGAAGACTTTCATGAAGACTTTGAAAGTGAAGAAATTGGTGTGTCCGTGAAGACTTGATATTCATGCAAGGAATATGAAGCTTGAAGAATTTTGTTTTCATAGTTTTATTTTTCTCCTTGTTGAGTCATAGGAAACACCGTACTGTTAAAGGGGGTCGAGGAAATACTAAGGAAAAATTTCCATGTGATGCTCAACTCAAAATCCTACACCTACCAATCCCTTCTAGTGAAGCCATTGGAAATATCATACAGTTCAGTCAATTTCTTCAGTGACAGAGACGAAGTTCTTCTGGTCGCTAAGGAATTTGTTCTGACTAAGGAGTTAGGAATTCGCCAGTGCGGATTGCCTACACAGTGAGGAACATGATAGCCCTGGGGAATTTGAGAGTCAAAATTCCGACCGTTGCTGTGCTGCGCGCCAGCTGTCCCAAAATATCTTATCCACCTAACTGTCATATCATCGAAGGGCATTTATGTCTTATCATGTCGGGCTGCTCCCTAGGCTATAAATAGCCGCACCCTACAACCACTAGCTGGTTGGCTGCTCCGAGAGAAACTGACACATGTCATTTGAGAGCAACCCATCCTCCGAGGACTTTGAGCGAAAATCATCGAGTGAGGAAAAACCCAAACCCAAACACCTACAAACCCAAAGTGATTGAGCATCACTGAAGATATTGATCCTGCGTGGATCCGATGCTTGTTACCTTTGAAGACTGTGCTTCTTCCAGATGGTTAGGCGTCATGGTCTAGAGCATCCAAGAGGAATTGTGGATCACCGAGTGACCGAAGTATGTGAAGGTTTGGAAGTCGCATGAAGACTTACCACGAGTGATTGGACGAGGTCTGTGTGACCTTAGTTCAAGGAGAATACGGTGAGGACTTGGTGTCCTGAGCTGCGTGCTCAGCGACTGGGTGTCTGGTACTGTGTGTCCTCGAGTTTAAATACTCAGCCGCTCCAACCAGACGTACAACTGAGATAGCAGTTGGAACTGGTCTACCAAATCATTATCTTCACCAACCTTACTGGTTCTGTTTCCTCAACTCTTTCATTTCTTCATTATTGTGTTGAGTGATATTTCATATCTGTGTTTGAAGACTTTGACTGAAGACTTTCTCAATTTCCTCAGTTCAATTTCTTCAGTCTGTTTGTCTTCATCTTGTGTTATCCTGTGTTTACGCTTTCTGTACTCTGCGTTTGTCTTCATTTCATCATGATGACTACGTGTGTATTCTGTCATGCTTACTTCTGAGTACTTATTCCGCTGCAAGTAGTTCTTCGCTAAGGAATTTCCTCACCGGCAAATTCCTCAGTGAAGAATTCCTAAAAGTCGCCTATTCACCCCCCCTCTAGTCGATATAACGCACTTTCAATTGGTATCAGAGCAAGGTACTCCCTTGTTCTGTGTGATTTTGGTTTAACCACATGGAGTTCTAGTTATGTCGACTGCAGGATCAAGGAACATTTCCTGCCCCATCTTTGACGGTCATGAGTATCCTCGATGGAAGGCCATGATGAAAAAGCGACTCATGGCTATGGACAGCGAACTGTGGACCATCACCGAGATCAGTCTTACCGATCTATGCAAGATGGCTGAGGCTGATGACATTCGCAAGTACACATTGCTTAACCTCATAGTGAAGGATGTCATCTGCTCTAGTCTGTCCCGAAATTAGTTCAGGAACGTCATGCATCTCAATCACGCGAAGCTAATCTGGGACCGTCTCTCTGAGGTCTATGAAGGTCATCGGACTCGTCATGATCCTTGGTTTTAGGATTACAAGGAATCTCTCAATGCAATGACATTCGAACCAGAATCATCATCGTCTACCCCCTGCCTTATGGCAATCGGTGCTGAGGTAACCGAAGCCTACCTATCCGAATCTAGTGATGATGAATCTGGCGATGAATTTGGACCTAGCTATGTTAAACTTGCTTCCCTTGCCACTAAACAACAAAGAGCCTTGGAAAAAGTTCAATACATGCTAAATAAGAGCGATGATATGTTGGGTGAAGAAATGGATCAGTAAAAAGCCATGGATGAAAGTCTTCAGGGACTCCATTCCAAGTTTGACGACCTTCAAGGTCATCATAACACTCTCTTATCTGATCACGAGAAGCTTTCTCCTGAACTTCTTCAAAGAAAGCAAGATCTTGAGAAGCTAAGAGTGAGTTATGAAGATCTTAAGAAGGAGCGCTATTCATTACTTGCTCAACAAATCAGCGCTACTCAGGAAGAATTTGATCCTCCATGCTTAAAGTGCATTGAACGTGAATCTGCTAATTCTTCACCTGAATGTTCAAATGCTTCAAATGTTACAAATTCTTCACCTGCCTCTGCTATCACTAATTCCTCATCTGAGGACATTGCTAGTATCACTGACGATGCAGGGCTGAAGGAATTGTATATGACAGGGATGTACAAAAGCCTCAAAGGGCATCAGACTCTTTGTGATGTGCTTAAAAAGTAGATCCTCAACAGAAACCCTAGGAAAGAGGGTATTGCCTTTGAGAGGAAACTCAATGCTGATGGAACATATTGGAAGCCTGAGCAGTACCCCAAAACCTCATGGGTTGCTGCAAAGGGACCTCCAGTTGATCCATCTAACTTATTTGGCTTTACATGTGAATCTCCTCATTCTTCTGATGAGTCATTTGACTCCAACTATAAACTGTTCAAAAATCAGAATGG
Organism: Triticum dicoccoides; assembly: GCF_002162155.2. Lineage (NCBI taxonomy): Eukaryota > Viridiplantae > Streptophyta > Magnoliopsida > Poales > Poaceae > Triticum > Triticum dicoccoides. Next base: position 304,854,964 of record NC_041391.1, read on the forward strand.
TGAAGTATTTGCTAGATATGTTGGCACTAACTGCAGGAACGGTTCCCCTATGAAGAAAATCTGGGTTCCCAAAAGTTATGTTGAAAGTCTTCAGGTGAATGTCCTCATGACACCACCAGTGAAGAATAGGAACCCCAGATCAAGCTCTTCATATGGACCAAATTCTTCATATGGATCCAAGTCCTCATACGGACAAAATTCCTCACGTAGATCAAATTCCACAAATGGATCAAAGTCCTCATATGAACATCATCGTGCTAACCCTTCTTTTTCGCAGGGTAGAGCTAAGGGCTATGAATATGCGCATTATTCTTCAAATCATTATGTTCATAAGTCCTCGAAGAATTTCTCTGCTTATTCATATGCTTACCCTAACCCCTCTTATGTGAAGCGAAGTGGACTAGCTTCTATGCCACCTTTCTCATATGGTGCTCGCAGAGTGATGAATTCTTTGCCACCTCTTTAGATGTGGGTGGTGAAGAAAAATAACTAACTTCTTCCGCAGGGTCAGGTCTCCAGATGTGCTTTAACGTCTGAAGAATTTGCTGGGGGGCTGACAAATTGCCTGAAAGTACGCAGGCGAATCATGATGAAATGAACTTTCATTTCACACGTCCTCACACTGCTTATCTGTGCTATTGCTTGATGAAATTGAACTGATGAAATTGACGTCATATTCTTCACTGATGAAGTATATGAGTTCGTAAGATGCACTAATTTATCTGCAGGATGATCAGCCCAAAGCAAACGAGTGGGACCTCGATAGTGGATGTACAAATCACATGACTGGTGACAAGAACCTATTGATGGATGCTCCCTTAACACCGTCACATCTGAAGCATATCATATTCGCTGACAAAGGCAAAAGTCAGGTATTGGGTCTAGGTAAGGTTGCGATCTCAAAGGATCGACACATGGACAAAGTCATGCTTGTGGAGACCTTAGGATACAACCTCATGTCTGTCTCAATGCTTTGTGATCTCGATATGGTTCTTGTCTTTGGAAGATATCATTGTGTTGTGATCATGGAAGCTGACCATTCCAAAGTCTTTGAAGGCTTTAGGAGAGGAGATCTGTATATTGTTGATTTCTCTACAGGACCACAACCAGCCGTGTGCTTACTGGCAAAAGCTTCAGAAGGCTGGCTATGGCATCGACGACTTGGTCAGGCAGGCATGAGGAATTTGCACACGCTTGCGAAGAAGAAGCATGTCATTGGCATTGAGAATGTCAAATTCCTCTAGGATCACTTGTGTGGTGCGTGTGAAGCTGGAAAAATGACCAAGGCCAAGCATCTAGCAAAGACTATCATGACCACTACTCGTCCATTCGAATTGCTTCACATGGACCTCTTTGGTCCTAATCATTACTCAGCAGTCACTAATGATGCATCTATATATGGCTTTGTTATTGTTGAAGATTACTCTCGTTACACATGGGTACACATTGTCACTTACAAACATGAAGTGCAGGAAGTCTTCAAACGATTTCCGCGAGAGCTTCAACCAACTTTGGTGTGAAGATCAAGCACATCAGGAGTGACAATGGAACTGAGTTCAAGAATTCCGGTCTTAATGACTATCTTGATGAACTTGGTATTACTCATGAGTTATCTGCTCCTTATACTCCTCAGCAAAATGGCATCATGGAGCGCAAGAACAGAACTCTTGTTGAGATGGCTTGCACTATGCTTGATGAATACAAAACGCCTCGTCGTTTTTGGATTGATGTAATTGATACCGCGTGCCACATCATCAACAGATTATATCTTCACAAATTCTTCAAGAAGACTGCCTATGAACTCCTCACTGACAAGGAACCCAATGTGAGTTATTTCAAAGTCTTCGGTGCTAAATGTTGGATTAGGGATCCTCATCACAATGCTAAATTTGCACTGAAAGCACATGAAGGTTTTATGCTTGGTTACGGAAAGGACTCGCAGACCTATAGAGTCTTCAACAACGCTCTTCACAAGGTTGTTGAAACTGTAGATGTGCGGTTCGATGAAACTAATGGCTCGCAAAGAGAGCACCTACCTTCTGTGATAGATGAACCAACACCTGAGGATTCTATAAAGTTCAAGGCTACCAAGGATGTCATTCCTACCGAAGAATCTACTGAAGAATTCATTCCAGAACGCGAAGATCGTCGAGCTAATGCACCTGAGGAAAATGCTGAAGAAAATGGTGTTGAAGAAAATGTTGATCAAGTTCCTCGACGACAACCAGCTCATCCTCGCGTTGCAAAAGAAGTGCAAGTTGAAAAGATCATCGATGACATTGAAGCACCAGGTCCTCTCACCCGCTCAAAAGCTTCACATTTATCTAACTTTTGTGGGCACTATGCTTTTGTCTCCATCACAGAGCCCACTAAGGTAGATGAAGCATTTCTAGAGCCTGAGTGGATTCAGGCCATGCAAGAAGAATTACATCAGTTCGAGCTCAACAATGTCTGGGAACTGGTCAAATGTCCAGATCCTCGCAAGCATAATATCATTGGCACAAAGTGGATCTACCGCAACAAGCAAGATGTAAATGGCCTTGTGGTGAAGAATAAGGCACAACTTGTAGCTCAAGGCTACACACAGGTTGAAGGAATTGATTTCGATGAAACTTTTGCACCTGTTGCTAGACTTGAGGCTATTCGCATATTACTTGCTTATGCTAACCATCATGATATCACTTTATATCAAATGGATGTGAAAAGTGCATTCCTCAATGGTGTTAGGACCCCGACTCGATGCCACATCGATCTAGCATGTAACACCTCATATCACTTTGCGGCCTCACGCACGGTATTCCCACGGGTGTCGTCTTACCTTTGCCCGGGACCGTTTGCGCCTTTTGGCACACGTATATGATAGTGTCGCTAGCATCCATATGGTAAAGAGCCCGGGATGACATGGCTAGTCGTAAACCCAAAGTGGCACAGACTTACAGGGACAGGCATCCATGACCCAGCATCGAATGTGTCGGTCATCAGCAAGTGAATCCGGGCTGTAGCACTGGGCTAGCAGGATTCCGGTAAACCGGGCTGTAGCGGGCTAACAGGACTCCGGTATCCATTGCGTGACATTTCCCCGAAGGGACAGACACAGGAACGAAGAAGGACACATGCCGGCCAGCCTAAGTGCTCCGGAGCAGTAGCAAGCTACCAAGGCTCAGTGGAACACTAGGAGACATTTCCCGGTAAGAGAGGCTACTAAGAATAAACAACTAGGTAGTCAGACCCCACACATATCAAACATTTCAATCATACACACAATATGCTCAATATGTGCAAATACAACAAGGCATCACAACATGACTCTACAACACAAGTACTTTATTTAAGGCTCAGAGAGCCATACATAGCATACACACCAGTACGGGTCACACGACCCAGCATTCAAGTCATACAGACATACAAGCCAACAGCGGAAGTAACTTGTCTGAGTACAGACAACTAGTAAAATAAAAGAGGCTTGGGAAGCCTGGCTATACTACGTGGTCCTTCACAAGCTCAGGGTCACCACCTGGGCCTCAGTCTACTCATCGATGTCAACGTCTACGAAGAACCCATCAGAATGGGTTGCAGCGTCTTCTGAAAAATGTAAATTAAAGCAACATGAGTACAAAGGTACTCAGCAAGACTTACATCAGATCCTACATACATGCACATTATCAAGAAGGGTTGGTGGGGTTATTGCAGCAAGCCAGCTTTGACTCTTGGCTAAGCTATCCTACGATACACCAACTTGAAATGGTTTTGCGCACACGAGTCCACTACTCACCACCTCAATACACCACCGAGGATCCACCTCCCTCATCCTACGGAGAGCCATCCTCGGCACTCACGCTTATCTTGAGATTTTTAGTAGTATCCATTTACTTGTCTATGAACTGTATAGGCAACCAAGTAGTCCTTTACCGCGGATGCGGCTATTCGAATAGATACTGTTAACCCTGCAGGGGTGTACTTCTTCATACATGTTTCCACCACTTAGCGTCTGCACACGACATGTGCTCGGCAGACTTCAAGCGAAAGCCGACGTGGGTGTAGACCACGACCTACCTAAACACCTAAGTCTCTAGTCTAGGTTTATCGCCTATCTAGGTTCCATCCGCAGGGAGTCCGGCCGAGGTTTCCCATACGGCCCCGAACGATGTGTATAGGGTTCCGTGACACCTAACAGGTGCCCGGTATTCCCGGCCACGTACCTACCGCATCACAGCCCACCCCGCGGGTCAGCGCTGTCCACGGCCTCTAGTAGACTACAAACACCAGAAACTACTTGCAACTCCTGGTCAGAGAACTAGAGTGAATAAGAAGTCGAGCGGGGTCATATTTCAGGGCCCAATGCATGGTAGTAGCTGAATCTTAAATCACACATACATATCTCAGTGCTTATGGTCGGCTTCAATGAAACAACCCACCATGTACTCCTACATGGCCTTTCATCGATACCTTTACCAAATCGTGTTCACCACATCACTCTCATTATCGGCATGATCATTTCACTCTAGTCCATCACCCAGAAGAACCAGACCTGACACGACTCTAAGCATAGCAGGCATAGCAAGGTAGGAACAACACATACATATGGCTCAATCAACTCCTACACATGCTAGTGGGTTTCATCTAGTTACTGTGGCAATGACAGGTCATGCAGAGGAAATGGGTTCAACTACCGTAGCACACAGCAGTTTGAATCGCGTTGCCTTAATGCAGTAAAAGAGAGCAGGAGCAAGAACATGGGATTGTATCGATATGATCAAATGGTTGGTTGCTTGCCTGATGGTTCGATGCACTGATATTGTTCTTCGTTGGGGTAATCACGATACTCCTTAGGGGCAGGACCTGCCGCAGAGAGCACCGATACACAACATCACCAAACAATATGCAACAATATGATGCATGCATGAAACATGGCAATATGAGTGTGTTGGGCTAATGCAACTAAAACCAGATGGGTTTGAACCATTTTGAATCAAAGATTCAAGTTTCAAACTCATACAAGGCCCTTATAAGTGCTTAATCTAGTTCTGCTCTAAACATCAGGTTAGCTTGCTTAAACATGCATGAAACCAGTACAGATGGATAGATTGGGTTTTTCTGATCATTTTTCATATATAAAACTTTGCAATTGGAGCTACGGTTGATTTACTATGAATTTTTAAAGTTTGGGGGTATTTTCTGGAATTTATAAATCATTCTAGATTTATTTTAATTCCAGAAAAGGATTACTACATCAGCATGATGTCATGCTGACCTCAGCAGGTCAAAAGGCCGGTCCAGGTCAAACTGACCAGTGGGTCCCGCATGTCAGTGGTTAATTAACTAACTAAATTTAGTTAAATCTAAACTGGGTTAATTAACAGGGGGGCCCACTTGTCATAGACTCAGGGGAGTCAACCTGGACCCACCCTAGTCAAAGTCAAGGTCAAACACGCCGGCATCTAGCCGCCGGCGAGGCCGAACGCGGCAGCGAGAGTGGTTTTGTGCACTCCGGCGACCAAAAGGGCGGCGGAGAGCATCTACAGGTAGCTGGGACCGAGCCGCAGCTCTTGGTGGCGGTGGTTGAGCTCGGGGTGGCCGGAGACGTCGCCGGCGACAACTTTGGCGGTCGCCGGAGTCGGGTGAAGACAAATCCGAGGCTACGGGGCACGGTGAGGTATGTAGTGAGGTGCGTTGGGCCCCTTGGGACGCGGTGAGTGCGTTGGACATGGTGAGGTGGCCGGTGGTTAGCCGGAGACACGTCGGCGACGAGCTCCGCGGCGGCGCGTGCGGGTGATCTACGTGTGCTCGCGGTGGTGCACGAGAGCGAGAAAGGGAAGGGGGGGAGGTAGCCAAGCTCACGGCGATCTCGAGGGAGCAGACGACGCGGTCGGGGACGAGCTCGTGCGGCGGCAACGGCGAAGGGGATCTCCGGCAATGGCGGTTCGGTCGAGGTCAGTGCAGTGGCTTCGGGGCACGCGAGCGCTCGGGGCTCGGCTTGCTCGAAGGAGAGGAGGGTGGCGGAGCTCCTGGACACGGTGGCGCAGCGCGGGGTTGACGGAGAGCGCGACTACGGCGAGGGTGCGGCGGCGGTGGCATCGGGCATGGCGCGGGAGAGCGAGGGAGAGGAGCTGGGGGAGAATGAATGTGTCCTGGGGGTTCGAGGCACGACGTGGAGATCATCTAGGCCAGCAGCGAGGCGAGGGGGTGAAGCAGGGTGGCGGGCAGCTGCGTGGCGCGTGCTGGCGTCGCCGTCGAGCAGCTGCCTGCCTGCCTGGCCAAGCCAAGCAGCTCGCTGGAGCGGTGGCTGGGCTGGGCCGGCAGGTGGGCCTGCTAGGTGGCACCAGGTATGTTTTTCCTATTTTCCTGTTTTTTTTATTTATTCTGCAGGTTTGTTGCATTTTTTAAAAATACCTAAGAAATTCCAAAAATCACCAAACTGCACCTGGTCCTTAGTTGGAATAATTCCAGCATGGAACATTTTAGTTTGGAAATATTTGAGCATTTAAAATAATTTATAAATTTTAAATGCTCAAATTCAAATACTTATGATTTAATTCAAAGACCTTAGGATGACCTAGAAAATTGTGCATCACTTTTGGCAGAGGTTCTGAACCAAGACAAAAATGATGGACATTTTGGAAGGCATTTCAGGTTCATTGAAAATATTTTTAGTAAACCCTAGTTGGATTCAGAGGGGGTTGGGGGTTCTGTCATCCCCATTTCAAGTTTCTGTTGAGAAAAATACACATGATGCAACACTCTAATGCATGAACTAGCTAGGGTGTGACAACTCACCCCCACTCAAAAGAATCTCGTCCCGAGATTTAGGTTCCTCCGGAAAGAAGGCGGGGTACTCCAGTCGAAGACGATCCTCCCTTTCCCAAGTTGCTTCCTTCTCAGAATGGTGCGACCATTGAACCTTGAGAAACTTGATATTATGACGTCGAGTGGTACGCTCGGCTTGCTCGAGGATACGAAACGGGTACTCTCGATACGTGCGATTATCTTGAAGATCAAGCGTTTCATGGTCCACTCCACGGATAGGATCCGAGAAGCAACGCCTGAGTTGAGAAACGTGGAAGACGTCGTGGACTCTGGAGAGATGCGGAGGTAGTTCCAATTGGTAGGCAACTTCTCCTCGTTTAGCGAGAATGCGAAAGGGTCCAATGTAGCGAGGAGCCAATTTGCCTTTGATACCGAAACGATGGGTTCCCTTCAGAGGAGTAACCCGAAGGTAAGCCTTCTCGTCAACTTCAAAAGTCATAGCCTTATGTTTTCGGTCGTATTGACTCTTTTGACGAGATTGGGCTGTTTTCAACTTTTCACGAACAATGCGAACTTGCTCTTCTGCTTCCTGGATCATGTCCGGGCCAAAGAATTGTCTTTCCCTGGTTTCTGACCAGTTAAGTGGTGTTCGACACCTTCGTCCATAGAGAACTTCAAAAGGGGCTTTACCCAAGCTAGATTGATAGCTGTTGTTATAAGCAAATTCGGCAAATGGAAGGCATTTCTCCCAATCCATTCCGAATGAGATAACAAAGGCTCGAAGCATGTCTTCTAGAATCTGGTTGACACGTTCCACTTGACCACTTGATTGAGGGTGGAAAGCAATGCTAAAGGAAAGGCGGGTTCCCATAGCATTTTGGAAACTTTCCCAAAATCGAGAGGTAAAGAGACTTCCTCGATCTGAGTTAATTTCCAATGGAACACCATGGAGAGACACTATTCGGGAGATGTACAAGTCTGCTAATTGACTAGCGGTTATACTCTCGCGAACAGGTAGGAAATGGGCTACTTTAGAAAGACGGTCGACAACGACGAAGATAGCGTTATTCCCTCTCTTGGTCCTGGGAAAACCGGTAATGAAATCCATTCCAATTTTGTCCCATTTCCATTCAGGAATAGCTAAGGGTTGAAGGGTGCCAGTAGGCCGTTGATGCTCTGCTTTTACACGATGACAGACGTCGCAACTAGCAACAAACTGAGCAATGTCTCTCTTCATCCTAGTCAACCAGAACCTCTGGCGTAGGTCCTGATACATCTTAGTACTACCAGGATGAATGGTGAGAGGAGATTCATGAGCCTCCTTAAGGATCAACTGCCGTAGATGCTGGTTCTTGGGAACCACTAAACGGTTCTAGAAGTACACAACGCCATGATCATTTGTGGAGAAACACCTAGCACCTCCGCTAGCAATGTTCTCCTTGATCCTAGATATTCCTTTATCTCACTTTTGGGCAGCGATAATTTGATCCGTAAGAGTAGGTTTCGCCACCAAGGTGGAAACAAATCCTTGAGGAACAATGTGAAGGTTAAGCTTCCGAAATTCCTCATGGAGAAGCGGTTGACCTTGTTGTAACATCAGATTGTTACAATAAGATTTACGACTTAGTGCATCAGCCATGACATTGGCCTTTCCTGGGGTGTAAGTTATCCCTAAGTCGAAATTTGTGATCAACTCAACCCAACGTCTTTGCCTGAGATTCAAATCCGGTTGGGTGAAGATGTACTTCAAACTTTGGTGATCGGTGAAGATTTCGCAACGATTACCGAGGAGGTAATGTCGCCAGGTTTTAAGTGCATAGACTACAGCTGCAAGCTCTAGATCATGAGTGGGATAGTTCTCCTCATGCGGGTGCAATTGCCGTGAAGCATAAGCAATTACGTGACGATCTTGCATAAGAATGCAACCTAGTCCTTGTCGCGAGGCGTCGCAATAAATAACAAAGTCCTTAGAGAAATCTGGTGGTACCAGTACAGGAGCAGATGTCAGGTGTCTTTTCAGTTCCTGAAAGCTGTGCTCACATTGTGGAGTCCACTCGAACTTGTTATCTTTCTTGAGGAGTTCAGTTAGAGGTTTGGCAACTTTGGAGAAGTTCTCAACAAAGCGGCGACAATAGCTCGCTAAGCAAAGGAAACTCCGAACTTGCTTGACCGATTCAGGTGGAGTCCAATTAAGGACGGCTTGAACTCGCTCGGGATTAACAGCAATACCTTTACCCGAAATTACATGCCCTAGATAGGTCACTTCTGGTAACCAAAATTCGCATTTGGAGAACTTCGCATAAAGGCGATGTTCTCGAAGTTTCATCAACACTAGCCTTAGATGTTCGGCATGTTCTTCCTCTTTCTTGGAGTAGATGAGTATATCATCGAGGTAAACCACGACGAATTTATCCAAATACTCCATGAAGATTGAGTTCATTAAGCGAGAGAAAGTGGCTGGAGCGTTGGTTAAACCGAAGGACATGACGGTGTACTCGTATTGGCCATAACGAGTAACAAAAGCCGTTTTAGGAATGTCCCCGTTCCTGATTTTGATTTTGATGGTAGCCCAACCTCAAATCCATTTTAGAGAAGACTGAGGATCTAGCGAGCTCATCATATAGGTCGTTGATCCTGGAGAGCAGATATTTGTTCTTGATTGTGACCAAGTTGACGGGTCGATAATCTACAACCATCCGGTCCGTACCATCCTTCTTCTTGACGAAGAGGACGGGGCAAGCCCATGGAAACGAACTAGGTCGGATGAAACCCTTTTTCAAGGACTCATCAAGTTGTTTCTTAAGTTCGGCTAGTTCAAAAGGTGCCATCTTATAGGGTCTTCTAGAAATTGGGACAGTTCCTGGAATGAGATCTATCCCGAATTCGACATCTCTGTCAGGTGGAACACCTGGCAATTCCTCTGGGAAGACATCCGGAAAGTCACGGACTACCGGATCGTCTTCGAGGTCTGGCAACGGGCTGGCGTTAAGAGAATATAGCTGTCACTTGGCTACTCGGGTGAAGACATTGACTATCTTTCCCGAGGGATGTGTGAGTTGAATAGTCCTAGAGAAACAATCAATCTTGGCATGATGGGCTGACATCCAGTCCATACCCAAGATGATATTTATCCGAAGATTTGAGGGCTATCAAAGATGCGAGAAAAACAAGTCTGTCGATTTGAATTTCATTTCCATGGCTTACTCTAGAGGTTTGCCATCTAGAACCAGGAGTAGAAATTTCCATAGTGGACGGCATGTCACAGAATGCGGTGTTATGCAAGCGAGCATAATTTTCGGATATGAAAGAATGAGATGCTCCAGTATCGAAAAGAACAGATGCCGGATGGCAATTAACAAGGAGCGTACCGAGAACGACGTTGGGATCCTCTTGAGCTTCTTCAGCAGAGATACAGTTGACATGGCCACGTACAGCGGTGGCTGGCTTGGCATAAAATGCTTTCCCTGTCGGCTTGCCACGGCCAACAGCTTTTCCAGACTGGTTGGGGTTGGTCTGGGGACACTCGCGCAGGTAGTGGCCCAATTCCCCACACTTAAAGCAAGTCACAGAGCTGGTACGTGGAGGAGCATTGTTGGTTGGACCACCATAGGGCTTGGCTGGTGCAAACTGTTGAGCGGGGCGAGGCGCCTGAAAGGATGGCCTCGGTGTGAACCTGGGTGGCAGGGCAGTGTTAGGCACCCACACGCGGCGCTTCTGAGGACCAGCACCGGATGAGGAACCCATGTCATGGCCATGCTTGCGTGTTGCTTCATAATCAGTCTGACCAGACTCAGCACTGATGGCTTTGTTAACAAGTTTCTGAAAAGATGTGCACTCATGCAGACGGAGGTCGCGGCGAAGCTCAGGGCTAAGTCCCTTGCGGAACCTTGCTTGCTTCTTTGCATCAGTAGAGACTTCCTCAGTTGCATACCGTGCTAGGTTACCGAACTCCCTGCTGTAAGCGTCAACAGAGAGTCGACCTTGAGTGAAACTGCAGAACTCCTCACGTTTACGGTCCATGAGACCCTCCGGAATGTGATGTTCACGGAAAGCCTCGCTGAATTCAGCCCAAGTAGTGACATGGCCCGCTGGGCGCATAGCTCCATAGTTCTCCCACCAGAGACTGGCGGGGCCTTCAAGATGATATGCAGCAAAGGTGACCTTATCAGCCTCAGCTACTAGCGCAGAACGCAGTTTGTGAGTAATACTGCGAAGCCAGTCATCGGCGTCGAGAGGCTCGACGGAGTGGTGGAAGGTGGGTGGACGTAACTTGATGAAATCACTGAGTGACACCAAGTTATTCATCTAATGGTGTGCTGTGTTTTGCTCGATGCGCTCCAACAAACGGTTAGTCTCCCGCTTGTTTCTCTCGGCTTCCAGCATAACTTCGGCCAGAGAGGGAGGGTGAGGTAGGTTTGTTCCCCCAACTCTGCTGCCTTCGGCCTGCTCTGGGGGAGCAGGGTTGGTGCGGGTGTTAACCATCCTAGGAAAACAAAACAATGGTTTAGTCCAGGATGATAGGATTTTGACATAGAAATGTAGAATGTAACGGATAACTTGGAATGTAAGATGATCATCCGTATGACATGGTAGATACAGAAACTGCTTCTTTTATTCCATCGTCATACACACCATACAAGGTTTAGTACAGAACCACACAAAGTACTACTACGGTGAAAAGAGGATTACATCTCATCGGAGGCATTCCGAGCTCCTATACATTATTTTTCTACACCTCCGGAAGGCGGTACAAGCTAAGCCATATCCCACGAGTCGCGCAGGACGATGGACGATATAGCTAGTACGATACTAGTGATACTACTACTAACTCAGACAGCTCTGTAGTAGTCATCATAGAAGTCACCTCCATAGCCTGGAAGCTCAACGTGATCATCCGGAAATAGTCGGTCCCGTGGAGCTTGTGGACCATAGGGGCTAGGATGAGGTCTTGGACCAACAAATGGTGGTCTACGGGAACCACAAGGTGGGGTGATGCCTCCTACATCGCGCCAATCCATCACGTCTAGCAGAGCAGATCTCACAGGATAGAGATCTCGCATATCCATATATCCAGCATGCACAACCGGTGCAAACCGAGTCAGAGTGGCCCAATGATCAGCACGGGTATTGAAAAGCTCTAGTCCCAAGGCCCGATTTTCACGGTCCTTGTCTTCCAGCAACTGTGCAGTGGTGCGGGTCCGTGAATCCTCCTGAGTGGAGTCAGCATAGATAGCCTGGAGATACCCTTTGTGCTCCCGGAAGTGATGCTAGCATATACCGTAAGTCAGTGTCCCGAATAGGCCAGTCCTGACTCGCATGATGGTCATCATAGAGTAGGAAGCATCTTGCACAGCCATCTCAATAGTAACCCCGAGTCCATAGGAGCAGTGGAGGGGCTCGGTAGATCCAGGATAAGATGGAAATATCCTGACAGTGCAAATATATTGACTTTGATTAAAGTCTCGGAATTGCTCTTCGATCGTGTACTCAGGATACCAACGGTACCCTGCCTCAGTCATTACCCTGACCAACATAGCAGTATGGCCGGGTACATCTAGACATCGAGTCAAACGAACCACTTGATTCTGAGGACGGTTCGCCATCTGGAACATGATAAACACAAGACATTAAGATTCCTAGCAGAAATTGGACAGCATAACGGCTGTAAATGCTCAAAAAGGATTTTGAGGCATTTGACAAAGAATTGAATAGACACTCAACAACATCATATCAAGTTTCTGGGTCCATCTTAGCAACATAATGGGGTAGTAGAACTGAACTAGGCTTGTATCCATCAAACCTATAAGGTACTACTGATTAGTAACACGTGAACCTGATAGAGAGAAGAGATCCTAATTCCTTAACCCCCGGTGGAAGAATAGACTGACTCAGATCAGAATGTCATGAGATAAAGGAGTAAAAGGAGCCTTACGTTCCATCCCACAAACAGTTCCCCTACATATAACTAAAGAATTTCTAGACTCAACATCGACCAGTTTGGCTTGGAGAACCTACAGGCAGTCCGGCTCTGATGCCAACGCTGTCAGGACCCCGACTCGATGCCACATCGATCTAGCATGTAACACCTCATATCACTTTGCGGCCTCACGCACGGTATTCCCACGGGTGTCGTCTTACCTTTGCCCGGGACCGTTTGCGCCTTTTGGCACACGTATATGATAGTGTCGCTAGCATCCATATGGTAAAGAGCCTGGGCTGACATGGCTAGTCGTAAACCCAAAGTGGCACAGACTTACAGGGACAGGCATCCATGACCCAGCATCGAACGTGTCGGTCATCAGCAAGTGAATCCAGGCTGTAGCACTGCGCTAGCAGGACTCCAGTAAACCGGGCTGTAGCGGGCTAACAGGACTCCGGTATCCATCACGTGACATTTCCCCGAAGGGACAGACACAGGAACGAAGAAGGACACATGCCGGCCAGCCTAAGTGCTCCGGAGCAGTTGCAAGCTACCAAGGCTCAGTGGAACACTAGGAGACATTTCCCGGTAAGAGAGGCTACTAAGAATAAACAACTAGGTAGTCAGACCCCACACATATCAAACATTTCAATCCTACACACAATATGCTCGATATGTGCAAATACAACAAGGCATCACAACATGACTCTACAACACAAGTACTTTATGTAAGGCTCAGAGATCCATACATAGCATACACACCAGTACGGGTCACACGACCCAGCATTCAAGTCATACAGACATACAAGCCAAGAGCGGAAGTAACTTGTCTGAGTATAGACAACTAGTAAAATAAAAGAGGCTTGGGAAGCCTGGCTATACTACGTGGTCCTTCACAAGCTCAGGGTCACCACCTGGGCCTCAGTCTACTCATCGATGTCAACGTCTATGAAGAACCCATCAGAAGGGGTTGCAGCGTCTTCTGAAAAATGTAAATTAAAGCAACATGAGTACAAAGGTACTCAGCAAGACTTACATCAGAACCTACATACATGCACATTATCAAGAAGGGTTGGTGGGGTTATTGCAGCAAGCCAGCTTTGACTCTTGGCTAAGCTATCCTACGATACACCAACTTGAAATGGTTTTGCGCACACGAGTCCACTACTCACCACCTCAATACACCACCGAGGATCCACCTCCGTCATCCTACGGAAGAGCCATCCTCGGCACTCACGCTTATCTTGAGATTTTTAGTAGTATCCATTTACTTGTCTATGAACTGTATAGGCAACCAAGTAGTCCTTTACCGCGGACGCGGCTATTCGAATAGATAATGTTAACCCTGCAGGGGTGTACTTCTTCATACATGTTTCCACCACTTAGCGTCTGCACACGACATGTGCTCGGCAGACTTCAAGCGAAAGCCGACGTGGGTGTAGACCACGACCTACCTAAACACCTATGTCTCTAGTCTAGGTTTATCGCCTATCCAGGTTCCATCCGCAGGGAGTCTGGCCGAGGTTTCCCATACGGCCCCGAACGATGTGTACAGGGTTCCGTGACACCTAACGGGTGCCCGGTATTCCCGGCCACGTACCTACTGCATCACAGCCCACCCCGCGGGTCAGCGCTGTCCACGGCCTCCAGTAGACTACAAACACTAGAAACTACTTGCAACTCCTGGACAGAGAACTAGAGTGAATAAGAAGTCGAGCGGGGTCATATTTCAGGGCTCAATGCATGGTAGTAGCTGAATCTTAAATCACACATACAGATCTCAGTGCTTATGGTCGGCTTCAATGAAACAACCCACCATGTACTCCTACATGGCCTTTCATCGATACCTTTACCAAATCGTGTTCACCACATCACTCCCATTACCGGCATGATCATTTCACTCTAGTCCATCACCCAGATGAACCAGACCTGACACGACTCTAAGCATAGCAGGCATAGCAAGGTAGGAACAACACATACATATGGCTCAATCAACTCCTACACATGCTAGTGGGTTTCATCTAGTTACTGTGGCAATGACAGGTCATGCAGAGGAAATGGGTTCAACTACCGTAGCACACAGCAGTTTGAATCGTGTTGCCTTAATGCAGTAAAAGAGAGCAGGAGCGAGAACATGGGATTGTAGCGATATGATCAAATGGTTGGTTGCTTGCCTGATGGTTCGATGCACTGATATTGTTCTTCGTTGGGGTAATCACGATACTCCTCAGGGGCAGGACCTGCCGCAGAGAGCACCGATACACAACATCACCAAACAATATGCAACAATATGATGCATGCATGAAACATGGCAATATGAGTGTGTTGGGCTAATGCAACTAAAACTAGATGGGTTTGAACCATTTTGAATCAAAGATTCAAGTTTCAAACTCATACAAGGCCCTTATAAGTGCTTAATCTAGTTCTGCTCTAAACATCAGGTTAGCTTGCTTAAACATGCATGAAACCAGTACAGATGGATAGATTGGATTTTTCTGATCATTTTTCATATATAAAACTTTGCAATTGGAGCTACGGTTGATTTACTATGAATTTTTGAAGTTTGGGGGTATTTTCTGGAATTTATAAATCATTCTAGATTTATTTTAATTCCAGAAAAGGATTACTGCGTCAGCATGATGTCATGCTGACCTCAGCAGGTCAACAGGCCGGTCCAGGTCAAACTGACCAGTGGGTCCCGCATGTCAGTGGTTAATTAACTAACTAAATTTAGTTAAATCTAAACTGGGTTAATTAACAAGGGGGCCCACTTGTCATAGACTCAGGGGAGTCAACCTGGACCCACCCCTAGTCAAAGTCAAGGTCAAACACGCCGGCATCTAGCCGCCGGCGAGGCCGAACACGGCGGCGAGAGTGGTTTTGTGCACTCCGGCGACCAAAAGGGCGGCGGAGAGCATCTACAGGTAGCTGGGACCGAGCTGCAGCTCTTGGTGGCAGTGGTTGAGCTCGGGGTGGCCGGAGACGTCGCCGGCGACGACTTTGGCGGTTGCCGGAGTCGGGTGAAGACGAATCCGAGGCGACGGGGCACAGTGAGGCACGTGGTGAGGTGCGTTGGGCCCCTGGGGACGCGGTGAGTGCGTTAGACATGGTGAGGTGGCCGGTGGTTAGCCGGAGACACGTCGGCGACGAGCTCCGCGGCGGCGCATGTGGGTGATCTACGTGTGCTCGCGGTGGTGCACGAGAGCGAGAAAGGGAAGGGGGAGGAGGTAGCCAAGCTCACGGCGATCTCGAGGGAGCAGACGACGCGGTCGGGGACGAGCTGGTGCGGCGGCAACGGCGAAGGGGATCTCCGGCAATGGCGGTTCGGTCGAGGTCAGTGCAGTGGCTTCAGGGCACACGAGCGCTCGGGGCTCGGCTTGCTCGAAGGAGAGGAGGGTGGCGGAGCTCCTGGACACGGTGGCGCAGCGCGGGGTTGACGGAGAGCGCGACTATGGCGAGGGTGCGGCGGCGATGGCATCGGGCATGGCGCGGGAGAGCGAGGGAGAGGAGCTGGGGGAGAATGAATGTGTCCTGGGGGTTCGAGGCACGACGTGGAGATCATCTAGGCCAGCAGCGAGGCGAGGGGGTGAAGGAAGGTGGCGGGCAGCTGCGTGGCGCGTGCTGGCGTCGCCGTCGAGCAGCTGCCTGCCTGCCTGGCCAAGCCAAGCAGCTCGCTGGAGCGGTGGCTGGGCTGGGCCGGCAGGTGGGCCTGCTAGGTGGCGCCAGGTAAGTTTTTCCTATTTTCCTGTTTTTTTATTTATTCTGCAGGTTTGTTACATTTTTTAAAATACCTAAGAAATTCCAAAAATCACCAAACTGCACCTGGTCCTTAGTTGGAATAATTCCAGCATGGAACATTTTAGTTTGGAAATATTTGAGCATTTAAAATAATTTATAAATTTTAAATGCCCAAATTCAAATACTTATGATTTAATTCAAAGACCTTAGGATGACCTAGAAAATTGTGCATCACTTTTGGCAGAGGTTCTGAACCAAGACAAAAATGATGGACATTTTGGAAGGCATTTCAGGTTCATTGAAAATATTTTTAGTAAACCCTAGTTGGATTCAGAGGGGGCTGGGGGTTCTGTCATCCCCATTTCAAGTTTCTGTTGAGAAAAATAGACATGATGCAACACTCTAATGCACGAACTAGCTAGGGTGTGACAAATTGTAAGTTTGAGGAAGAAGTATATGTTGCTCAACCCCCAGGTTTTGAAGATCCAAAGAATCCTGACAAAGTCTTCAGACTCAACAAAGCCCTCTATGGCCTCAAGAAGGCCCCTCGGGCGTGGTATGATACTTTGAAGGAATTCTTCGTGAAGAATGGATTCACACCCGGTTCACTCGACCCTACTCTCTTTACTAAATCTTATGATGGTGAACTGTTTGTGTGCCAAATATACGTTGATGATATTATCTTTGGCTGTACTGACCAACGTTATAGTGATGAATTTGCCTATATGATGAGTGAAGAATATCAAATGTCTATGATGGGAGAGTTGAAATTATTCTTAGGTCTTCAAATTCGTCAACAGCACAACGGCATATTCATATCTCAGGAGAAATACCTCAAGGATGTTCTGAGGAAATTCGGCATGCAAGATTGCAAAGGAGTCAAAATTCCTATGCCCACAAATGGACATCTATGCACTGATGAAAATGTTATTGACTTTGATCACAAGGTATACCGCTCCATGATTGGTTCTTTATTGTACTTATGTGCATCTAGGCCAGCTATAATGCTTAGTGTTTGCATGTGTGCCCGATTTCAAGCTACACCGAAGGAATCACACCATAAGGCTGTGAAGCATATTCTTCGATATCTAGCTCACACACCAACACTAGGACTATGGTACCCCAAGGGCTCTACTTTTGATCTCATTGGATATTCTGGCTCTGACTATGCTGGTGATGATGTGGACCGCAAGTCAACATCTGGTACTTGTCATTTCCTCGGACGATCTTTGGTCTATTGGTCCTCGAAGAAACAGAACTGCGTATCACTGTCTACTGCGGAAGCTGAGTACATTGCTGCTGGTTCTTGCTGTGCTCAATTGCTGTGGATGAAGCAAACTCTCAAGGACTATGGCATCAACGTGAAGAATGTGCCTCTCTACTGTGACAATGAGAGTGCCATCAAGATTGCTCACAACCCAGTTCAGCACTCGAAGACAAAGCACATTCAGATTCTTCATCATTTTCTTCGCGATCATGTGTTGAAGGGAGACATCTTCATTGATCATGTGAAGACTGAAGAATAGCTACCCGATATCTTCACAAAGCCCTTGGATGAGAAGAGATTTAGCAAGTTGCGGTGTGAGCTAAATATCTTAGAGTCTTCGAATGTTCTTTGAAAAAGGACACTCATCCTATAACTTATGCAAAATTGATGACTTAGATGTGCAACACATGAAGAAACGTTTTTCTTCAATCAATGAAGAATAACACTCTAAGTGTGAAGAAATTAATGAATAATTTGATTCTCAGAACCCTACGACAATTGTACGCGGTGTCCGAAATCATCATTCTTATATGGTGGGTCACGCCACCACCAAAGTTGAAAATCTTTATTTTTGAAATTCTTCAGTTTTTTTAAATTCTTCAACTTTGCAAAATCTTCACTGTTTCCGTCGTTTTTCTTCATTGGCTATATATATATATATATATATATATATATATATATATATATATATATATATATATATATGAGTTTATGTCCTATACAGCATTCACTTATGGCTATTTCTTCAAAGTTGCATACTTCTTCAGAGAATTCGATTGTTCAAATCCCTCAACTGAAGAATATGGCAGAGGTAAGAAACCACAGAAAGGAGGAAAGAGGCCTGAGGTCATGACTGCATTTGAAATACCTGAGGACATCTATGCTGACTATTGCACACCTGATGAGGCTAAGTTTGGAAAGGAGAAAAAAATCAGTGCAAGGTGCGCATACAGAGGATAGAAACGAGATGGGCAAGAGAATGGAGGGAGTACAGATATGTAACTCCAAAGTATATGAAGAAATTCGCACTAAATCCTCCATGCCCAAGAGCTCCATTGGCACCTGGCCAAGAAGCTGACCCCACCGGCATCAAGCGTGGTGAGGATTTCCCTGAAGAATGAGCCAAACGCCAAGCCAAGTTGGCATGACAAGCCAAAGAAGCAGTGAGGAAATTCAATGAAGACTCTGCTACTGTTGCTGCCACTGAGGCCTCTGCCAGGCCTAGAAAATCAATGGCAAAGAAGCCCACTCACAAGCCAAGTGCTTCACCAACAGTGCCCTCACGGCCAAGTTCCTCAGCAATGCCCTCACGGCCAGAATCTTCAAAGCCCTCACGACTAGATTCTTCAAAGCCCTCATGGCCAGTTCCTCATGTTGCTCCTGCTCCTCCAAAGTCCTCAGCTCCTCCCCCAAAGTCCTCATATGCTTCGGCAAAGTCCTCAACACCTATACATCTGGCCATGTGCCAAAGGACTGCAGGCATCTCTATTGCCTCTGGTGTCTCAGTGAGTTCCTCAACTGCACCAAACTCTTCATCAGGCCCCACTCTGCTGAAGACAAAGGCAACAGCTGGTCGAGGTCCTCGGCCAAATCTAAAGAAGAAACAGGTTGCTTTCCAAGTGCCATCTGACGATGAAGCTGATGATGATGAACTTGCAGAAATCATCAAAGACAGGCAAGAAAGGGCCGCTAGAGCCAAAGGCACAAATGTGCCACTGCTTTTGGATCCAAAGGCGATCCTCGACTACATTGATCTCTGGCACAAGGACCCAAACACTCCTATGCCTGATTTTCATTTGACTCCTGGCCAAAGTCACATGCTGACCCATTTCATCACTGAAGAGAAATGGAAATTTTAGAAGGCTAGACAAATCAAGAAGGCTTAGTTCAGGAAAGAGAAGTTCCTGAGGAAAAACATTGTCAAAATGACAACTGATGAACTCCTCAAGATCCAGTCTGAAATCAAAGCCCTCAGTGATGATTTTAATGCTTATTATGCTGATTGGCAAGGAGCCAAAGTCAGATTCGTTAAACTGACTGAGAAGTTCACCAGTGTTGCAGCCCCATCGCAACAAGAAATTCCTCAAGCTGAAGCCTCTACTCAGCAAACTAAAGAACATGCCAGCACTGCTGATGACTTTCAGGCTGCTGATGAAAATGCTAGTTCTAGGGCTGATGACTCCATTCTAGCCGCTGAAGACATTGCCAGTGCATCCACTAGTGGTGCGCCTAAAGAAAATGAAGAAGTCAGGGCAACTGCATCAGTTGCGCCCGAGGAAATTCAAACAGACTCCTCAGCTCCTCCTGCGCCTACACCAACTCCTACCCTTCCATCTGCATCAGATGTGAGGAAGACCAAGGCTGTAGAGAGAGCTGCAGTGAAGAAAAGTAAAGCATCATCTGCTTCAGATTCTTCAGCTCCGAAGAAGATGAAGCCTATGACCAGCTCACTTGAAAATCCAATTGATGTTGTTCCGATTTCCACCCTGCCATCAAAGGACCTTGTTCCTTTTGGTGAAGAATATGTGATCCCTAGCAGATCTGATGAAGAAAATCATTCTGCTGCTTCGTAAGAGCAGATTGATGAAGAAATTGAAGTGGATGCGATCCCTTCAACGCCTGTTGCTTCCTCGCCAATGCCTCAGTTCACAGCTGAAGAGGCTGGCGTTAAAGAAATTGAAGATGAAGACGTGGATATTGGATGCACTACGCCTGTGATGAATGATGACTTTTGGGAAAGTCAGCATCCCAATTCTCCACTCTTCACCCCAATACAACAAATACCTCAGTTCCCTGCACCAACCGTTCAAATGGGCTCTGTTGAAACTCATCCTACCTCGTATGTGCATGAAGAAATTCCAGCCACTAGTGCTGAAGAACTGGAGATTGCGATTCCTGAGGTTGTGATGCAACTCACTGACACTCCTCTGCCCAAGCCAAAGGATACATTCTCAAAGAAGCAAAAGTTCAAGGCTGAAGATTTCTTCAACGAGCATGTGTTCTTCACTGACTACAATCCCTATGATTCTGCTCGCATAAGGAAGAGGCGTTTCTGGACTGCTAGTCAAGCCAATTTCTATTCCTCAGTGCTATTTAACAAAGACAAAGTCTTCGATCATGAACACATTCCTCACGTGGACATGGAATCTCTGCCAGGCTTGGAGCCAGTCCTCAGTGTTCTTCACGATGCTGGATTGCTGAATTTCTGCACTGACATCTGTGATTGGAATGAAGAACTCATTCTTCAATTCTATGCAACGCTGCACATCACAGGAAATTCTGAAGATGTGAACTCATGCGTGCTGGACTGGATGTCAGAAAATACTCACTACAAGGCACCAGCAACTGAATTGCTTCGTGCCCTCCCACTCAGTCCTCCCCTTGAAGGTGCTCGTCGCATCTACAACGAACAT
This sequence comes from Triticum dicoccoides, assembly GCF_002162155.2. Lineage (NCBI taxonomy): Eukaryota > Viridiplantae > Streptophyta > Magnoliopsida > Poales > Poaceae > Triticum > Triticum dicoccoides. The sequence goes on from NC_041391.1 coordinate 304,876,046, forward strand.
GAGCTTACAAATCATTACATGCAAGTGCTGATGAAGCCCTTGAAGCCAGGGCAAGCCCCTCGAACCAAATTCCTTGTCAAGGAATTACTGTGTGTGCCACGGACTGTCTATCGCATTCTGACAAAGACAATGAGTCCTATCAAAGGCCACGACTCAAATGATGAAGAAGTCGTTGGCATCATGAAGAATATGCTTTTCAATATCATTCATGGCGTTCCCGTCAACTTCCATGATTTCTTCATGAGGACTCTGGTGGATATTGCTATGTCACCATTTGAGCTGAAGCCTTATGCACCATGGATTATGAGGTTCATCAGGACAAGGTCTTCACTCAATTAAAGGCTGATACTCTGAAGCACGGCAGCTACTTGCCTCCAATTGAAGTCCTCAAACGGACATTTTCCTCAGTTGATGACAAAGGCAAGGCAACTGCTGTGATAAATGAAGGCATTCGTCCATTGGATGGTCAATTTCGCAAGGCTGCATCCTACTCCACCAATGATGACTCTGCCACACATGACTCTGCCGCCAACACCTCTGCCAAGCAAATTCCTCAAGCCACAGCACCCAGGGTGATGATTGATCGTGAGTTACTCCTCAGTCTTCATCAGAAAGTTGATCGCAATCATAAATGGGTCAAGCGTCAGTTTGGTTCACTTCTTCACAACATGACCTCCACACACAATGCAGTGAAGAAACACCACTACTACCTCCATGAAACCTTCAACCGTACTTGGGCTGTTCTATCTCATGTCTACAGCGTAGAAGATCTAAAGAGAATGGGTCTCAAGGAAGAATTGGACTGGTCTGCACCTCCACCGAAGAAATTCAAGAAGGTCAAGGTTCCTTCCTTGGTGGCCAGCTCCTATTCTTCATCGCATGACAGTGATGAAAATGAAGACTTGGATGACACTGCGGCAGGCCCTACTACGACAACCGACCCATACAATGCTGACGCTCCTCCATCAACTTGATATTCTTCAGGGGCGTTAGTCCTCAGTTTCGATCATTTTGGTCATTCAATGACAAAGGGGGAGATATCTGAGTTAGTCTTCAAGCGGGTCTATTATATGGGCGTTTTTTTGCTAAGTTACAACTCTCGCTCTTCTGAAACTTTTATTGGATTGAGTTGTAATCTTAAAACCGATGGTGCTCTAATACTTTTTGATGCACTGTGCTCTGATTCTTTTGATGCGTTATTCTGCATGCTTGTTCCTCGTTAATATTATTGCACGCATGCTGAATTTCTTCAGGAACCATATTTCATCATGCATTTCAAATTCTTCATATTATATGTCAAATGCATGTATGAATTACAAGATATAGGGGGAGATCTCCATGATTCAACTCTTCAAGTGTGCATTGCTTCAAAAGCAAATTCCTCACTATGCACATATTCAGGGGGAGTTCTTCTATATCTTGCAATCAAATTCCTCAATATCAGTACTTACACTTCATATGTTTATCCCGGTTGAAAACTTAACCTATATTGTCATCAATCACCAAAAAGGGGGAGATTGTAAGTGCATCTAGTGCCCCTTAGTGATTTTGGTGTATTGAAGACTTATAGGTTAAGGGACTAATGTGTTTATGAGTGTACACAGGTCTATAAGTCTATGAGGAGTTTGATATTTACAGAGAAAGTCGACCCCTAAAAATGAATATCTTCGACTGAAGATTTTGGTATTCCTGAAGACTTTCATGAAGACTTTGAAAGTGAAGAAATTGGTGTGTCCGTGAAGACTTGATATTCATGCAAGGAATATGAAGCTTGAAGACTTTCGTTTTCATAGTTTTTTTTCTCTCCTTCTTGAGTCATAGGAAACACCGTACTGTTAAAGGGGGTCGAGGAAATACTAAGGAAAATTTTCCATGTGATGCTCAACTCAAAATCCTACACCTACCAATCCCTTCGAGTGAAGCCATTGGAAATCTCATACAGTTCAGTCAATTTCTTCAGTGACAGAGACGAAGTTCTTGTGGTCGCTGAGGAATTTGTTCTGACTAAGGAGTTAGGAATTCGCCAGTGCGGATTGCCTACACAGTGAGGAACATGATAGCCCTGAGGAATTTGAGAGTCAAAATTCCGACCGTTGCTGTGCTGCGCGCCAGCTGTCCCAAAATATCTTATCCACCTAACGGTCATATCATCGAAGGGCCTTTATGTCTTATCATGTCGGGCTGCTCCCTAGGCTATAAATAGCCGCCCCCTACAACCACTAGCTGGTTGGCTGCTCTGAGAGAAACTGACACATGTCATTTGAGAGCAACCCATCCTCTAAGGACTTTGAGCGAAAACCATCGAGTGAGGAAAAACCCAAACCCAAACACCTACAAACCCAAAGTGATTGAGCATCACTGAAGAGATTGATCCTGCGTGGATCCGATGCTTGTTACCTTTGAAGACTGTGCTTCTTCCAGACGGTTAGGCGTCATGGTCTAGAGCATCCAAGAGGAATTGTGGATCACCGAGTGACCGAAGTCTGTGAAGGTTTGGAAGTCGCCTGAAGACTTACCACGAGTGATTGGACGAGGTCTGTGTGACCTTAGTTCAAGGAGAATACGGTGAGGACTTGCTGTCCTGAGCTGCGTGCTCAGCGACTGGGTGTCCGGGACTGTGTGTCCTCGAGTTTAAATACTCAGCCGCTCCAACCAAACATACAACTGAGACAGCAGTTGGAACTGGTCTACCAAATCATTGTCTTCACCAACCTTACTGGTTCTATTTCCTCAACTCTTTCATTTCTTCATTACTGTGTTGAGTGATTGTTAATATCTGTGTTTGAAGACTTTGACTGAAGACTTTCTCAATTTCCTCAATTCAATTTCTTTAGTCTGTTTGTCTTCATCTTGTGTTATCCTGTGTTTACGCTTTCTGTACTCTGTGTTTATCTGCATTTCAACATGATGACTACGTGTGTATTCTGTCATGCTTACTTCTGAGTACTTATTCCATTCCAAGTAGTTCTTCGCTAAGGAATTTCCTCACCGGCAAATTCCTCAGTGAAGAATTCATAAAAATCACCTATTCACCCCCCTCTAGTCGATATAACGCACTTTCATGAAGGAGGAGCTCGCCATCCACGAGGAGCTGTGCACATCCCTGGAGCTTTTCAACCTGGCATCCAAGTATGCAAGAGCTGTAGAAGGACGCCTCTCCCTCCTTGAGCTCCTAGCTGCCGACCCGGAAGAAAAGAAGACCAAGGCCAAGGACGTGAAGTGCAAGGGAGTGGTCGTGCTTGTGGCAGAACCAGACACGAAGCGCGGAAGGGACCAGTCAGAGTCGTCCAAGGGCGGTCGACCGTTCTGCGCCTACCACAACCTCCACACCAACATCAACGATTGCCAGGAGCTTAGGGCCGTTCGAGAAGGACGCTTCGGTCGACACCCCAAGCACAACGACCGGGGCTACGGCCGAGGAGGAGGACGAGACAAAGCACGATGGGACGACCGTGGACCTCGTCAGGAGTGGCGTGACCGACCTCGTGAGGATCGCTGGCAGGACCAGCCTTGCGAGGGTGCCTGGAGGGATCAGCCTCGCGGGGGCGCCTGGAGGGATGAGCCTTGCGAGGACCACCCCCAGGGTAATGCAGGCCTTCCTCCACTATCGCTGCTGCCAAGAAGAAATGACGACCATCATTAGGACGAGGGGCTGGGGGCTTCCAGGAGCCGCATGCTATCACTTGCATCTTGGGCGGAGCTCAGGCCCCAGCCTCTCAGCGTATCTTCAAGCAGTTTGCTCGCGAGGTGAATGTAGCCCTCCCCAGAATCGAGGCCACGCGCCCGCTCAGGTGGTCCAAGTGCGCCATCACCTTCAGCTCGGCAGATCAACTCAAGTGCAAGACTACTGCAGGCGTGCTCCCGATGCTCTGCTCGCCAGTCATCAGCAACATGCAAGTCACCAGGACCCTCATCGATGGTGGTGCAGGGCTTAACATCCTGTCCGCTGAGATGTTCGACAACCTTCAAGTGCCATATGATCAACTTCAGCCTACCAAGCCCTTCTCAGGAGTTACCGACGATTCCACCACCCGGATAGGGCAGGTCCGCCTCCCTGTCACCTTCGGAAAGCGCGACGACTACCGCACCGAGCTCATCAACTTCGATGTCGCCCACATCCACCTGCTGTGCAATGCCATCCTCGGGTATCCAGCCCTAGCCAAGTTCATGGCAGTGACCCACCACGGGTACTACGTCCTCAAGATGCCAGGAAGCGGCGGAATCATCACGGTCCCCTGCGAAGAGAGAGATGCGGTGTGCTCCCTTGAGCGTGCTTTCCAAGCCACAACAATCAATGACCCGGACAGCATGGGCGAGAACCCTCACGAGGCCATCCCCAAGAAGAAGAAGCAACCGCCCCACACAGGGCCTCAGGGGGGGCGGCACCTCAGGTGGTGGCACTTCAGGATCAGCGCCCGTGCTTGGGGTGCCTCCTTCCACCGCATAGGAAGGCGCACCCGGCACCCTCCTCGGGCAGGACTCGGGGGCTCTCTTCCAGAGGGCCTCAAACCTCGCCAACATCATGAGGGAGGCGCTCGGGCACCACTTGGAGGCATGCTTCACGGCACGTTTCCCTCAGGAAGGCACAGGGCGTGGAAAGCCCAACGTTCAGGAGTTCATTGCCAAGACCACTCAGGAGCTTCAAGAAGCAAGAGCCGTGCATGGCAACTGCCCCTTGCCCGGCGCGGCCCCCCATCCAGGCGAAGATGGTGGGCTGCGTGTCTGCATCGGCATTCCTGGGCTCGACCGAGTCGCATCTCAGGAGCGCTTCTGGCCTTCGTGCGTGGGACGCTGCGAGGGTCCGCCGCACAGCTACGTTCGCATGCATTTCGGCCTGCCAAACACGGCTGCCACCTACCAGCGTCACCCGCGGAGCATTCTGGCGGCTCAGGAGGCTAGGCACCACGCGGTCCTAGCGGAGATGGAGACGGCCCTCAAGGAACCACCTGGACCCCCAGAGCCTCCTGAGGCTCAGGGCCCCAATGGCTCGTGAGGGTCGGCCCCTTCACCGCGCATCTTCAGCTGCCCCAACACCCCCTCTACAATGGAACTAGGTGACATCTCCCAAGTTCATTTCAGCTGGAGCGCCCTCAGGGCTGCATCATTCCCAGGCCGCGTGGGTCCGTCCCCGCGGCATGTATCTCTTTTTTATCTCTTTAGCTTACCTTGCTGGGGGCACCCCTCGGACTGCATCATCCCAAAGCCGCTTGGGTCTGACCCAGTGGCATGTATCCATTTTGCATTTATCTAAGTTGATTTGCCTTTCATGCCTAATCTACCTATGATTATCGCCTGCTTGATTGACACCTACCACGGGTCCCTCCCTCTCTCTCTGAGCATCGCGACTCAGGAGCTCTTACTAGCTCTCCAGCCCTCACCCCCTGGCCTTGACCACGGCATCGCGACCTGGCATACCAGCAGCGGCTGAGCTCGCTCGAGGGTCAGGACCTGAGGACGCAGAGCATTTATACCTAACCATCTCGCAGGAACACCCAGCTGTCAAAGACCCAAGACCAGGTGCAACCCGCCTTGAGGTAGGGCCTCGTGAGTCCCGCGCAGGCTCACGGGTGCCCAGATACACCTCGTCTAGCCCTGCCATGCAAGCCACGTGTCAGGGCAGGGCTGTACATGCCCGGGGGGCTCTCCGTAGCAGGGAGCCCCCCCCCCCCACGCACCAGTGGAAGCACCATGCTCCGCACTGGCTGAGGACAGTGCCTAGGCGCGGCTATGCACGTACACATACGGAAGCGCTATGCTCCGCGCTGGTGATAAACAACTGAGGGCGGCCCCACGGCCGTATCAACCTCAGGGATCCCAGAGCTTAGTGTCTGGCCTCATCGCAACACCTCCCCTCGGGAGCGTCGCGCGAGGGGGCTGGGCATGGGGGCTGCACCCGAGTCACGCCCGAGCATACGCCACCCAGCCAGGTCGTCCGGACCTGGTTGACGCGCGCCCCTCTTCGAGTGGAGCCAAGGTATGAAGGTCGTTTGAACGTCAAGGGGGACTCTTGAGCATCACGACTCAGGAGCCTAACTGGTCACGTAGCCCCTCACTCCTTGGTCCCGTCCTGGTGATCCGGTCGAGGCTAACGGCGGTTGAGGTATGCACAGGGTCGGGCTCTGCCGACGTAGAACGCTAGATCTACCCCTGCGTTCCCTTCCTATAAGCTGTTTGCGCGTCAAGTGGGACTCCTGAGCATCGCGACTCAGGAGCCTAACTGGTCACGTAGCCCCTCACTCCTTGGTCCCGTCCTGGTGATCCGGTCGGGGCTAATGGTGGCTGAGGTATGCGCAGGGCCGGGCCCTGCCGACGTAGAACATAAGCAAATAGGAAGAAAACTGTAAAATCTCGAAGCAAATATTACAAACCATAATTGTCTTCACAATACCAGACGCAAGTTTAAATGCCTCCACGAGGCATGGTGCACATTGCAGGAATTAAGCAGGAAAGAAGCCGCAAGTAAAACATGCTTGAACACCACCGTAGCCTGCCAGGGACTCCACCCCCATGGTGGTATTTCCTTCACCTATACCACCACCCGAGGCCGCGGGATCAGCAGCACTGCCTGCCATGGGCGCAAGAGCGAAGGCGTGGAACTTCCCCAGCAAGGCCTCCACCTGGCCCTTCACGGCTTCAGTAGCAGTGGCATAGCACTCGCCGTCCAGCAGCTCGTCGAGATTGCCGTCAGGGTCATGGAGGTGGAGGTAGCTGAAGACGCGCGTCAGTGCCACAGAAGAAAGGATGCGAGCTTCTACCTCTGCCATGGGGCCGACGCCGCTCACGACTTCCTCAAGCGCCTCAACCAAGTAAGGAAGCAGCTGGGCGGGGCCGTCCTCGTCGGTAGCCAGCGGCTTCTCCAGGCCCTTCTCATAGAGTGCCTTCAGCGCCACGCGATACCTCTCCTCGAGGAGCGCGAAGGCCGCGCGGTCCTCGGCCAGGACCTTCGCTTTGGAGTCGAGCTCGGCCTTCTCCGCCCTCACCTTCTGCTCCAGCATTTCCAGCCGGCCGCACTTAGTGGTCTGCGCCTCCGCCAACCGCGCTAGCTCAGTGTCGCGGTCCTTGATGGCGTCCTCCCGAGCCTTCATCCTCTCCTCCTCCGCCCAGCGGTCACGAGCTTCTTTGGTGTGCTTGTCGCGCAAATCCTTCAGCTCAGCCTCCAGTGCCTTGCAGTTGTCCTGCGCGGCTGTGGCATCCTTCAGTGCCACCTCGTGAGCGGTTGCGACCTGGGTGGCAGCCTGCTTCTCCTCCTCAGAGGCCACTACGACCCATCTTAGCGCCGCTCGGACAGAGGCGTCAGAGTGAAGCCAGCCGAAAACCAGCTCCAGACGCCCGGCTACCAGAGGCGAGTCGGTGCCCTGGAAGTCTTCTTGCAGTTGGGCCATCTCAGAAAGGGCATGTTCCAAGACACCGGGGGGGAGGCAGAAGGACCTGGAACCAGCGGCATAGAAGAAGGAGGAGGCGGCAGCGTAGCCATGGCTTGGGAGACTGGGGGCTCCTGAGCTTTGGTTACCTCAGCAGCAGCATCGAGTAACAGCACCTCTAGAGCCAGCGAGGCCATGGGGGCTGACTCTTCACGAGGACGCCCTCCCTGGCCTTGCGAGGTTGACCGGGCAGGGGAGGTGCGAGCACCGTCTCCTCCCCTCCCCATGGAAGAAGGTGAGGCCGCGGCAGATGGATCGTCCCAGACAGCGTCACCGCGTCCTCCTTCCTCTTCTTCTCCGCGGGCAACTGCCTAGCCAATCGATGGTGAATGTCAAGGACCAACAGCATAATCAAGAACAAAATGCAGCACGGACACTTACTCATCTACCGCGTAGTAGTCCACCTTCCTCTTGCTGAGCTTGAAGCCCGAGAGCCTGGCGACCCGGGGCGCAGCCGCAAGGGCTCCAGGAGCAGAAGAAGTTGTAGCAGAAGGGCTAGAGGCGGCTCCAGGCAGTGTCCAGGCAGGAGCAGCCTCTCGGTAAATCAGCGCCGACCTGCCCCTCATCGGGATCACGGGCGGATCCTCCTTCTCTTGGGTGGTGTCAGCCTCGTCGTCGTCTGGCAGGGTGCAGAGGATGTCAGCCCTGCATGAGGGGGAGGTCTCCCCAGTCCCCTCGAGGGTCGCCTCCGAGTCGCGCTCCTCGTCTTCCTCCTCTCTTCCTCCTCTGCGGGAGTCACCCAAAGACACGTCCACCGGTGTCATTGCCCTCGGACCACAAGGGGCGCCGGCGGCACCAGACCATGCCCATCAAAGGTGGGCATAGCAGCCACCACTTGTGCCCTGTCCTTGCGGACGAACAAGGGGACAGGGGCACTCGGTGGATACTCCTGGTCGTCCCCACCCAAGAGGCGGAGAGCTGCGGCCAGCTCCTCATCAGTCAAAGCCACCAGATTCAGGTGAAGCTTGTCGTCTACACCCCCAAGCATCCATAAGGGGCGCGAGCGCGCCTGAAGCGGAGCCACCCGCTACATCAAGAACTCCCTCAGGAGCGTGGCCCCCGTCACCTTCGCCGCCTTTGTGTTGCCCGGCTTTAGGTCGGCATTCATCCTCTCCAGCACCAACATCGCCCGGTCGTCAGTGAGCTTCATGCGAGACCACCCTTCATCAGACTGGGGCATCTCCGTTGGCAGCGCCAACCGGGGGTGGACACACTTGGCAACCATCATGACCCACTTGTTCCGGAAGCCGTCGACCCTCTTCCCGGCCTTTGAAATTGCGGTGTCCTTGCCGTACGCGACGAAATTGGCGCACGCCGAGGTGTGTTCGCCATTGGTCCGGAGAAGGAAGAAGTGGCGCAGCAGAGCCAAAGATGGCATCACCCCAACATGCGCCTTGCAGTAGTAGGCGAAAATCGACAAGACGAGAATGGAGTTGGGATGGAGATGAAGGGCCTGCAACCTGTAATGGCGGAGGACAGTGTAGAAGAAGTCGAAGAAGGGGGGAACTAGAGCTGCGACGATGGCGTTCGTGAAGAAGGGATAGAAAGTGCTCCCCTGAGCCTCCGGCAAGGCGGAGCCAGCCCGGAGTTCGGTCTTCCCCTTCTCATTGCTCTCCCCCGACGTCAGCAGGCGCGTGGCGGCGAGACTCTTCTCTGGGACGGTGGGCGCGTCTAGGGCCGGCTCGTACCAGGCTGGCGGTGCGTCAACCATGGCCTTACGGGGCGCCATTGGTTGCTCAGGGGGAAGGAGTGGAGCGGATCTGGAGATTTTGAAAGCGAGGAGCGAGGAAGGAGATCTGGAGCAAGACGAAGGAAAGCAATGAAGGCAAGCCTTGCCCGCACCAGCCTTTTGTCAAACGGGTAGTTACCAAGGTAGCATGGGGAAGCGAAGATGCCCATGTCCAATCAGTCGCCACACGTCGACCAAGGCTGCAGGCTGTTGGGGCCCGCGGTGCTCCGCACTTGCCCTTTGGCTTCGCCGCTAAGACAACTCCGGGTGCGCCTTGGGCCCGGGGGCTACTGTCGGCGTTCTGGGAACGGGGGTCCCCAGACTTGCCTGCCTGCGGCCCACGGCATGGCTGCACCAGTGGCCCATCACGGCCCATCTTCATCAACCAACACTCAAGACCCTCACGAGGGGCCAAGCCTCGCGAGGCGGATGACACATGGCCTCCTCAGGAACGGCCTCGCCAGGCAAGCTCACGAGAAGGCGGAGAGATCAAGGAAAGGGGTACCTTGTGAGGTTCCCGTGACGCAAGCCATGATGACCAAGGCCAGGCGGGCGCCAGCGTGCAGTGTCCTCGTTTTCCCTTTGGTGCTAAGGGGACAAGTGCAGGCGCGGAGTACCGAGGCATCAGGAAAAGGTTTCCATATCGGTGCAACAAGACCAAGGCCAGCAGGACGGCAGGATGGAGGTCAACGTGGAGCCGAAGACGGCGTCACCACCAGCGCCATTGACAGGTGAAGATCACCTTTAGTCAGGATAGCTTGTACTAGTTGTCCCTGATGTCTACTACACAACCTTCTTCTTGTAGACGTTGTTGGGCCTCCAAGTGCAGAGGTTTGTAGGACAGTAGCAAATTTCCCTCAAGTGGATGACCTAAGGTTTATCAATCCGTAGGAGGCGTAGGATGAAGATGGTCTCTCTCAAGCAACCCTGCAACCAAATAAAAAAGAGTCTCTTGTGTCCCCAACACACCCAATACAATGGTAAATTGTATAGGTGGACTAGTTCGGCGAAGAGATGGTGATACAAGTGCAATATGGATGGTAGATATAGGTTTTTGTAATTTGAAAATATAAAAACAGCAAGGTAACTAATGATAAAAGTGAGCGTAAACGGTATTGCAATGCTAGGAAACAAGGCCTAGGGTTCATACTTTCACTAGTGCAAGTTCTCTCAACAATAATAACATACTTGGATCATATAACTATCCCTCAACATGCAACAAAGAGTCACTCCAAAGCCACTAATAGCAGAGAACAAACAAAGAGATTATGGTAGGGTACGAAGCCACCCAAAGTTATTCTTTCGGATCTATCTATTCAAGAGTTCGTACTAGAATAACATCTTAAGACACAAATCAACCAAAACCCTAATGTCACCTAGATACTCAATTGTAACCTCAAGTATCCGTGGGCATGATTATACGATATGAATCACATAATCTCAGATTCATCTATTCAACCAAAACAAAGTACTTCAAAGAGTGCCCCAAAGTTTCTACCGGAGAGTCAAGACGAAAACGGGTGCCAACCCCTATGCAAAGGTTCATGGGCAGAACCCGCAAGTTGATCACCAAAACATACATCAAGTGGATCACGTGATATCCCATTGTCACCACAGATAAGCACGGCAAGACATATATCAAGTGTTCTCAAATCATTAAAGACTCAATCCGATAAGATAACTTCAAAGGGAAAACTCAATTCATCACAAGAGATTAGAGGGGGAGAAACATCATAAGATCCCACTATAATAGCAAAGCTCGCGATACATCAAGATCGTCCCATAGAGAGAACCCGAGAGAGAGAGAGAGAGAGAGAGAGAGAGAGAGAGATCAAACACATAGCTACTGGTACATACCCTCAGCCCGTGGTTGAACTACTCCCTCCTCATCATGGAGAGTGCAGAGATGATGAAGATGGCCACCGGTGATGGTTCCCCCTCCGGCAGGGTGCCGGAACGGGCTCCCGGGAGGTTTTTGGTGGCTACAGAGGCTTGCGGCGGCGGAACTCCCGATCTATCTTCGTCTTCGATGTTTTTAGGGTACGTGGACTTATATAGGTGAAAGAAGTTGGTCGGGGGAGCCTCGAGGGCCCAGGAGACAGGGGCCGTGCCCAGGGGGATGGGCGCGCCCTCCTATCTCCTGGCTTCCTCGAGCCTTCCCTGGCTTGAACTCCAAGTCTCCCGGATCATATCCTTTCCAAAAATCACGCTCCCGAAGGTTTCATTCCGTTTGGACTCCGTTTGATATTCCTTTTCTTCAAAATACTGAAATAGACAATAAAACAGCAATATGGGTTGGGCCTACGGTTAATAGGTTAGTCCCAAAAATAATAAAAAAGTGTATAATAAAGCCCGTAATCATTCAAAACAGATAATAAAATAGCATGAATGCTTCATAAATTATAGATACGTTGGAGACGTATCAACATCCCCAAGCTTAATTCCTGCTCGTCCTCGAGTAGGTAAATAATAAAAGAAAGAATTTATGAAGTGTGAATGCTAGAAGGTGCACAAGTTTGATCAATGATAATTTCAATCACCCTTTCTAGCATCATTATATGTCATAACAGTAGTTCATCTCATAAAACTTCTCAAGATCAAGTAACAAGCTATTCACATGTTAAAGCATAGACCATAAACTTTCTTGAAAACTAGCAAACTTCATTCTTAGTCATCAAACAATTGCAATTCATCTTATTTTCAGGAAGGGTCTATGTCAGAGCTTTGATTTAGCAAACTCTACATACTCAACTATCGTATAGTCTTCTACAATTGCTAACACTCACGCAATACTAATGGTTATGGAGTTTTAATCGGACACTGAGAAAGATAGGGGCTTATAGGGTTGCCTCCCAACGTATTCACCTTTGGGTGATGTCAACAATAATAGTTCATGCTAACTTACATCCAATT
>NC_041391.1:304888612-304977841 GCF_002162155.2 Triticum dicoccoides
TCATGATCTTTCCAACACGAGGTGCTTGCCAAAGGATAAAGTGAAAAAGGGAAAGGTGAAGATCACCTTGACTCTTGCATAAAGTAAAATACATAAAGTAAAAGATAGGCCCTTCGCAGAGGGAAGCAGAGGTTGTCATGCGCTTTTAGGGTTGGATGCACAAAATCTTAATGCGAAAGAACATCACTTAATATTGCCAATTGTATATGGACCTTTATTATGCAGTCCGTCGCTTTTCATAACAAGATCGTATAAAGCTTATTTTCTCCACACTAATAAATCATACATATTTAGAGAGCAATTTTTATTGCTTGCACCGATGACAACTTACTTGAAGGATCTTACTCAATCCATAGGTAGATATGGTGGACTCTCATGGCAAAACTGGGTTTAAGGATATTTGGAAGCACAAGTAGTATCTCTACTTGGTGCAAGGAATTTGGCTAGCATGAGGGGGAAAGGCAAGCTCAACATGTTTGAATGATCCATGACATATACTTTAACTGAGATGTGAGAAAAAATAACCCATTACGTTGTTTTCCTTGTCCAACATCAACTCTTTAGCATGTCATACTTAATGAATGCTCACAATTATAAAAGATGTCTAAGATAGTATATTTATATGTGAAATCTCTCTTCCTTCGATATTCTTTCATGAATTGTTCAAATGACCAATACAATGCTTGCTAACCTTCAATTTACAACCTCTACTTCTTAGATGTGAAGTCATTACTCCCCATGGGATAAGCAAATGAAACATATATAATTTCAGATTTATGACAATCAACTCATTCAACAATTTACTCATAGGATATAAGTGAAGCACACGAGTAAATGAAAAACTACTCCAAAAAGATATAAGTGAAGATCAATGAGTAGCTAAATAATTATTTAACTATGTGAAGACTCTCTCTCATTAAAGAATTTCAGATCTTGGTATTTCATTCAAACAGCAAGCGAAGCAAAATAAAATGATATTGCAAGGATAGCACAACTTATGTGGAGAAGCAAAAACTTAGGCTCAACCGATACTAACAGATAGTTGTTGAAGAAGAAAGGTGGGATGCCTACGGGGCATCCCCAAGCTTAGATGCTTGAGACTTCTTGAAATCTTATCTCGGGATGCCTTGGGTATCCCCAAGCTTGAACTTTTGTGTCCCTTTAATTCCTCTCATATCATGGTTTCTCTTTTTATCAAAAGCTTCATCCACATAAAACTCAACAAGAACTCGTGAGATAAGTTAGTATAAACAAATGCAAAACCTTATCATTTTCTACTGTAACAAATCACTAAAATTATTGTTCAACATTGCATACTAAATGGCTCTGCATATTTAATACTCCTATCCTCATATAGAAACATTAAGCAAGCAAACATATGCAAACAATGTAACCATAACAGCAATCTGCCAAAACAGTATAGTCTGTAAAGAATGCAAGATTCATCATACTTCCCTAACTCCAAAAATTATGAGAAAAATAGTACGCTGTAGAAGATTTATCAGATCTCAGTATGCAAAAGGTTTCAACATTATACCGTTTTCTGACTTTTCTATGGAATTTTTGCAACAGCGGTAAACTTTCTGTTTTCAAACAGCAACTTGTATACTAGCAAAATAAGCACGGTAAAGGCTATCCTTGACATTTTTATTGAAAATATAGATGCAAAACATTATTCTAAATAACATATAGCAAATACTAACAAAATAAAATGACGCTCCATGCAAAACACATATCATGTGGGGAATAAAAATATAGCTCCAAGTAAAGTTACCGATGAACGAAGACGAAAGAGGGGATGCCATCCGGGGCATCCCCAAGCTTAGGCTCTTGGTTGTCCTTGAATATTGCCTTTGGGTGCCTTGGGAATCCCCAAGCTTAGGCTCTTGTCACTCCCTATTCCATAGTCCATCGAATCTTTACCCAAAACTTGAAAACTTCACAACACAAAACTCAACAGAAAACTCGTAAGCTCTGTTAGTATAAGAAAATAAAACCACCACTTAGGTACTGTAGTGAACTCATTCTAAATTAATATTGGTGTAATATCTACTGTATTCCAACTTATCTATGGTTCATACCCTCCGATACTACTCATAGATTCATCAAAATAAGCAAACAACAAATAGAAAACATAATCTATCAAAAACATAACAGTCTGTAGTAATCTGTATCAAACATATACTTATGGAACTACAAAAATCCTACCAAATTAGGAAGTCCTAAGAAATTTGTGTACCAATCCAGAGCAAAAAGGATCAGATCAGCAGCACGTTTCGGTGAATTAACAAAACTAATTTACTGGGTGCAAAAGTTTCTGATTCTCAGCAGGATCAACACAACTATCACCATAAGCTATCCTAAAGGTCTTACTTGGCACTTTATTGAAACAAAAGCTATAGAACATGATTATTATAGTATCATAATCATGTGGACACACAAAAACAGTAAGGATAAACATTGGGTTGTTTCCCAACAAGCGCTTTTCTTTAAGGCCTTTCTAGCTAGGCATGATGATGACACTGATGCTCACATACAAGATAAGAATTGAAACATAACGGGAGCATCATGAAGCATATGGCTAGCACATTTAAGTCTAACCCACTTCCTATGCATAGGGATTTTGTGAGCAAACAATTTATGGGAACAATAATCAACTAGCATAGGAAGGCAAAACAAGCATAAGTTCAAAACTTGAAGCACATAGAGAGGAAACTTGATATTATTGCAATTCCTACAAGCATATGTTCCTCCCTCATAATAATTTTCAGTAGCATCATGAATGAATTCAACAATATAAGCACAACCTAAAGCATTCTTTTCATGATCTACTTGCATAGAAATTTTACTACTCTCCACATAAGCAAAATTCTTGTCATTCGGAATAGTGGGGGTATCATAAAAGACTTGAATACTACTAAATTGTTTCCACATTAAAAGAGTAATGTTCAGAAAAAGGGTAATCATAATCATGACAAGATTTATAAATATAATCATCACTAATTTTTATAGCATAAGTTTCATCACAATAATCATCATAAGTAGCAACTTTGTTCTCATCATAATCGATTGAAACCTCTTCCAAGATAGTGGAATCATCACTAAATAAAGTTGACACTCTTCCAAATCCACTTTCATATTCATCACAATAAGATTCAACATCCTCCAAAATAGTGGGATAACTACTTCCTAAAGTTGACACTCTTCCAAACTCACTTTCATCGATATAATCATCATAGGTAAGAGGCATGCTGTCATCATAACAACTTTGCATATCAAAACTTGGGATGCTAAAAATATCATCTTCATTAAACATAGCAGCCCCAAGCTTGGGACAAACATTAATTTCAGCAAATATATTCTCAAATATTTCATCCTCATCAAACATAGCTTCCCCAAGCTTGGGCCCTTTCATATCATAAGCATAATCACTCTCATCATTAAAAATATGGATAGCACCAATAGTATAGCAATTATCATCATCACAATGAGTAGTAGGAGAAACATCATTTGGGAGAGATACCTTTTTACCTTTGTTGCTCCTTCTTTTCTTTTTGTTCTTCACATTATGTGTGGATTCAACCTTATTCTTTGAGCTCCTTATTGATGAGATCGGTTGAATAGAAAGCGCCTCCTCGTTACCTGATTCATCATAAGAAATAATAGGAGGAGATTGGGAAGTCTTTTCCCTTTCATTAGCATTCTCACCATCTTCTATTTGCTTTCTTTTCTTTATGTAATTGGCAATATAAGGATTTTCAATGCAATTCACCGCACAATACAAATAAATCTTCTCTAGATCAAAATCAAGAAATCTATCAAGATTAAATTTTGGAATACCCTTAGTTATACGTTTCATTTCTTCATACCCCAAAAGAAGACTAAGGTCTTTATGATGCTCAAGGGTAATCAAGTTATCACAATTTTTGGACACGATTCGGTCATGAAACAATTTGCATTGGAGATTTAAATGACCATGTTCATTGCAAAGTTCACAAGGAGCGCGAAAAATATTGAATTTTTCAGCACAAACATCAAGACTTTCTTGCAACCCTTTAGTTTCTAAGTACTTACGCCTCTTGCAATATCTATTTTCCCTATTTGGGGTGTACTTGCAAACCCAATCTACTCCACAAAAATCAACATACTTATAAGAGATATTTTCATCATAACTAGTGCAATCATCATTAGTACTATGGATATTCAAGGAGTTCATACTAACAACATTGCAATCATGCTCGCGGTAGTAGGCGAAAATCGACAAGAGGAGAATGGAGTTGGGATGGAGATGAAGGGCCTGCAATCTGTAATGGCGGAGGATAGCATAGAAGAAGTCAGAGAAGGGGGGAACTAGGCCTGCGATGACGACATTCGTGAAGAAGGGATAGAAAGTGCTCCCCTGAGCCTCCGGCACGGCGGAGCCAGCTTGGAGTTTGGTCTTCCCCTTCTCATTGCTCTCCCCCGATGTCAGCAGGCGCGTGGCGGCGAGACTCTTCTATGGGATGGTGGGCGCATCCAGGGCCGGCTCGTACCAGGCTGGTGGCGCGTCAACCGTGGCCTTCCGGGGCGCCATTGGTTGCTCAGGGGGAAGGAGTGGAGAGGATCTGGAGATTTTGAAAGCGAGGAGAAAGGAAGGAGATCTGGAGCAAGACGAAGAAAAGCAATGAAGGCAAGCCTTGCCCGCCCCAGCCTTTTGTCAAACGGACAGTTACCAAGGTAGCGTGGGGAAGCGGAGACGCCCACGTCCAATCAGTCGCCACATGTCGACCAAGGCCGCAGGCTGTTGGGGCCCGTGGCGCTCCGCACTTGCCCTCTGGCTTCGCCTCTAAGCCAAGTCCGAGCGCGCCTTGGGCCCGGGGGCTACTGTCGGTGTTCTGGGAACGTGGGTCCCCAGACTTGCCTAACTACGGCCCACGGTGTGGCTGCACCAGTGGCCCAGCATGACCCATCTTCATAAACCAACACTCAAGATCCTCGCGAGGGGCCAAGCCTCACGAGGTGGACGACACAAGGCCTCCTCAGGAACGGCCTCGCCAGGCAAGCTCGCAAGGAGGCGGAGAGATCAAGGAAAGGGGTACCTCGTGAGGTTCCCATGACGCAAGCCACGAAGACCAAGGCCAGGCGGGCGCCAACGCGCGTAGTGTCCTCGTTTTCCCTTTGGTGCTAAGGGGACAAGCCAGGCGCGGAGTACCGAGGCATCAGGCAAAGGTTTCCATATCGGTGCAACAAGACCAAGGCCAGCAGGACGGCAGGACGGAGGTCATCGTGGAGCCCAAGACGGCGTCACCACCAACGCCTTTGACAGGCGAAGACCACCTTTAGTCAGGATAGCTTGTACTAGCTGTCCCTGATGTCTACTACACAACCTTCTTCTTGTAGACGTTGTTGGGCCTCCAAGTGCAAAGGTTTGTAGGACAGTAGCAAATTTCCCTCAAGTGGATGACCTAAGGTTTATCAATCCGTAGGAGGTGTAGGATGAAGATGGTCTCTCTCAAGCAACCCTGCAACCAAATAACAAAGAGTCTCTTGTGTCCCCAACACACCCAATACAATGGTAAATTGTATAGGTGGACTAGTTCGGCGAAGAGATGGTGATACAAGTGCAATATGGATGGTAGATATAGGTTTTTGTAATCTGAAAATATAAAAACAGCAAGGTAACTAATGATAAAAGTGAGCGTAAACGGTATTGCAATGCTAGGAAACAAGGCCTAGGGTTCATACTTTGACTAGTGCAAGTTCTCTCAACAATAATAACATACTTGGATCATATAACTATCCCTCAACATGCAACAAAGAGTCACTCCAAAGCCACTAATTGCGTAGAACAAATGAAGAGATTATGGTAGGGTACGAAACCACCTCAAAGTTATTCTTTCGGATCGATCTATTCAAGAGTTCGTACTAGAATAACACCTTAAGACACTGAAAGTGCAACTATTCCTAGGTGGTTTTGGTAATTCATAACAACATATAGCTCATTGAGCAAATACTATTCCAAGACTATTATTTCAGGAAAGCTCAATGAATGGCATGGCATGGATGATGAAAGTGGATCCCTCAAAATACTAAGGACAAAGATTGGCTCAAGCTCAAAAGCTCAAGACTCTTCATTTTATATTTTAGTGATCCAAGATCACATTGAGTCTATAGGAAAAGCCAATACTATCAAGGAGGGATGAGGTGTTGCTTAATGAGCCTCTTGCTTCATGTGCTTAGTGATATGCTCCAAAACCCTCAACTACTTTCCCACATCCACAAATGACCTAAACCCAAAGCCAAAATTGGCCACACCGATTCTTCCTATCCGGCACCACCGATTCCAAAATTCATAGACACTGCAACAAACCCTAAGCAAATCGGTCTTACCGATAGGGATCTCGGTCTCACCAAGATGGGGTTGTAATCTCTCTGTTTCCCTTTTTAACGTTTCGGTCTAACCGTAGTAAGCGATCGGTCCCACCGAGATTGCAATGTAAACTCTCTGTCTCCTTTTTGTAACATTTCGGTCTCACCGAAAAGAGCAAATCGGTCCCACCGAGTTTACCTGACCAACTCTCTGGAAAGCTTATTACCAAATCGGTCTCACCGAGTTTGTGTAATCGGTCTTACCGAGATTAAGTTATGCCCTAACCCTAACCGAATTGGTCTAATTGAGATGCATGTCAGTCCCACCGAAAATTACTAACGGTCACTAGGTTTACTAAATTGGTCCGACCGAGTTTAACAATTCGGTCCCACCGAGTTTGGTAAATTGTGTGTAATGGTTAGATTTTGTGTGGAGGCTATATATACCCCTCCACCTCCTCTTCATTCGTGGAGAGAGCCATCAGAATGAACCTACACTTCCAACTTACCATTTCTGAGAGAGAACCACCTACTCATGTGTTGAGGCCAAGATATTCCATTCCTACCATATGAATCTTGATCTCTAGCCTTCCCCAAGTTGCTTTCCACTCAAATCTTCTTTCCACCAGATCCAAAACCTATGAGAGAGAGTTGAGTATTGGGGAGACTATCATTTGAAGCACAAGAGCAAGGAGTTCATCATCAACGCACCATTTGTTACTTCTTGGAGAGTGGTGTCTCCTAGATTGGCTAGGTGTCACTTGGGAGCCTCCGACAAGATTGTGGAGTTGAACCAAGGAGTTTGTAAGGGCAAGGAGATCGCCTACTTCATGAAGATCTACCGCTAGTGAGGCAAGTCCTTCATGGGCGACGACCATGGTGGGATAGACAAGGTTGCTTCTTTGTGGACCCTTCATGGGTGGAGCCCTCCGTGGACTCGCGCAGTCGTTACCCTTCGTGGGTTGAAGTCTCCATCAACGTGGATGTACGATAGCACCACCTATCGGAACCACGCCAAAAACATCCATGTCTCCAATTGCGTTTGAATCCTTCAAACCCTTCCCTTTACTTTCTTGCAAGTTGCATGCTTTAATTTCTGCTGCCTATATACTCTTTGCATGCTTGCTTGAATTGTGTGATGATTGCTTGACTTGTCCTAAAGTAGCTAAAATCTGCCAAACTCTAAAATTGGGAAAAGGTTAAGTTTTTATTGGTCAAGTAGTCTAATCACCCCCCTCTAGACATACTTCAAGGTCCTACAAGTGGTATCAGAGCTTTGGTCTCCATTTGCTTTGATTTCCATAGCTTTTGGTGGTCATAGCCTTTGTTTCACAACCTAGGAGAGTATGGCGTCTAGCGAGGGAAATTATCACCGTAGAGGTCCTTACTTTGATGGTACTAATTTTGCTAGTTGGAAGCATAAGATGAAAATGCATATTCTTGGACATAACCCCGCCTTTTGGGCAATTATTTTTATTGGCTTGCAAGGTGAATTCTTCGATGGGAGAGAACCGAACCGTGAAGCTAATGCGGAAGAATTGAAGATGCTGCAATACAACGCTCAAGCTTGTGATATCATCTTCAACGGATTGTGCCCCGAAGAATTCAGCAAAATCAGCTGTCTTGAGAATGCAAAGGAAATTTGGGATACTTTGATTGATATGCATGAAGGTACTGAGTCCGTCAAGGAATCCAAGTTGGATGTGCTCCAAAGTCAGCTTGACAAGTTCAAAATGAAGGATGGTGAAGGTGTCGCTGAAATGTACTCTAGGCTTGCTCTTATCACAAATGAGATTGCCGGCTTAGGGAGTGAAGAGATGACCGACAAATTCATCATCAAGAAGATTCTAAGAGCATTGGATGGAAAGTATGATACCATGTGCACATTGATTCAAATGATGCCAAACTACAAAGATCTCAAGCCAACGGAAGTCATTGGAAGAATTGTTGCTCATGAGGTGTCACTCAAGGATAAGGAAGAACTTCACAACAAGTCAAGTGGTGCTTACAAAGCCTCAAGTGAAGCCCCGCATCATCAAGTGAGAAACCAACCTTCAATGAAGAATTGAGCTTAATGGTGAAGAACTTCAACAAATTCTACAAGAGTAGAAGCAAAGAAAGAAGCTCCAAATCAAGGTCTTACAATGACAAAAGATCTTCTAGTCGAGAGCGCAATTGCTACAATTGTGGGAGACCCGAACACTACTCCAATGAGTGTACGACACCCTACAAAAGAAGAGAAGATTCTCCAAGAAGAAGGAGCAAAAGAAAAGAATCACCACCAAGAGACAGGAGGAGTAGAGATGATCGTTATGAACGAAGACCCTCATGGAGAAGCAAGGATTCGGGAAGGAAGGACAAGTCATCAAGGAGCTACACAAAACGAAGACATCAAGCTCATGTTGGTGAATGGGTATCCGGCTCCGACTCCGACAATCACTCCGAGAGAAGCTATCACTCCGACTCCGAATATACTCAAGATGAAGATGTTGCCGGTCTAGCACTTGTGTCAACCAACTCCTACGACATATTTGATTCACAAAATGAAGGTGTTGGAAGATGCTTCATGGACAAAGGTCCAAAGGTAACACATCCCGAGTATGTTGATTTCAATAGTGATGAAGATGACTTGCTTGTGGATGATGATCTACTTGTTGACAGCTCTAGTGATGAATACTATGATGAAACGTTAATTAATCATGCTAATCAAGATAAAACGAATGACAATGATAAGGAGAAGGTTGAGCTTCTAACTAAAGAACTAAACTCTCTTAAGTTAGCTCATGAAACTATCTACGAAGATCATCGAGAACTTTTAAGGGCTCATGAGAAGTTACACTTTGAAAAGCTCAATCTTGAGCAAGAGCATGAGTTCTTAAAAGCAATCAATGATGATCTTTGCAAGAAAAGTTCTTCTTACATTGCCAAGCGTTTGCTCTTATCCACTTACATGCCTCAAGTCAAGTCTAGTAACAAGTACAAGAAAGATACTTCCTCTAGTAGTAACAATAATAATGTCAAATCCAATATTGTTGCTTCTAGTAGTTCTCTTGATTCCACTAATGATTCTCTTAGCCAAGTTACACTTGAGCAAGAAAATAGCCTATTGAAGGGAATTATAGAGAAAGGTGTTTACAAGAGCCTTGCCGGGAGTAAGCAATTCGAGGAAATTGTACGCAAGCAAGGAAGGCACCGGAAGAATCAAGGTGTTGGTTTTGAACAAAATTTCAATGCCAATGGAGTTAAGTGGGAAGAAGATCAATACCCCAAGACAAAGTTTGTTCCTCAACAAGAGAAGTATGATCCTACTTCCGTCAAGGGAACACAAGCTCAAGATGATCTTCCACCACAAGACCACAAGAACAAAGGCAAGGACAAGCTTCAAGAAGAGATTGATGCATTTGAAGAAGCACCTAAAGCCTCGTTCAAGTGGGTCCCCAAGACTACATCAAGTTATACTTCATCAAGTACAACTACAACTCCAAGGATTCCCATCAAGATGATGTGGATCCCAAAGAAGAAGAACTAGAGAGTTCTTGAGGGTGACTCCGCCAACATTCTTCACTCATATCATTTTGGCAAGAACAAGTGCAATCAACTTCCACATCTTGCATTAGTTCAAGTAGTCACAAACCCTCATGTTGGTAAGACAAGGGACAAGGTAACCTAATGATTTCATGGACATCATCTTGTGTGTGCATCACTCTATGTCTATGGATATTCTTGTTTGTTCCTTGTGGGACTAACCCATGTAGGTAAGTTGAAAGTGCAACTCACTCCAAAGGATTGCTCCAAATGATATACACCAACATTGAGCATCCACATCTTCAACACCTACATGAAGTCATCATCGACAAAACCCAAGGTTAGTTCATCCCTCTAAGGGGGGATCTCATATCTAGGGGGAGCTTAACTCTAAGAATTGAGTCAAAGCAACTCTAATGGTGTGAACACATCGATGCATTATATAAAAGTGGTAACCCCACTTAAGCTTAAACGATGAGTATGATCTATGATCAAATGTTCTCATTTGACTCCTAAGTCAATATACTCATATATAGATGACCTAGTCATCGCCAATTGTTTGATAGATGCTAGAATTGGTTGTGCATGCTTTGCTACATATTTCATTTGCCATCTTATTGTGTGAGCATGTTGGTGCATATTTTACTCATTCAAGGACATCCACTTGTTGTTTTGATTGTTTGGGTTCTTTTCTTTTTGCCAAGTGGATGGACAAGAATGCCTATGAACCTTCTTTAGCTATCTATGCTTTTCTCATCTCAAACTCTATTCATGCTACATCACAAAATTTCATCAAGTCAGATTCGAACCACTCTGTGTGAGGAGCACTCGGAGTCCCCGATTCGTCATAGACTTAAACTTCCAAAACCTCTTTGTGATTCTTGGTCAGACCGATTCCTCCATTTTGGTCCTACCGAGATCATCAAGTTGATCTGAGTTTTCAATCTCGGTGCAACCGATTTGAACTTTTCGGTCTCACCGATTTGCTGTAATTGAACATAGTTATGCATCTCGGTGCCACCGAGTTGTTCCACTCGGTCCACCGACAGGGTCCGGCTATATATAGCCACGGGCAAAATTTTGGAAATTTCTCCGAAATCCTTCACCCGCGCAATAGCTCGCTCTGCCATCAATGGTCTCCGGATCGTCTCCTCATCGCCAGCAGCCTCGTGTCGCTGGTCTCTGCCGCCATCAACGGATTTCGTCCCCGCCGTTGTCGCCGTAGCAAGTCCACCGCCAAGTTAGGGTATGGACTTGATCTTTGTGCTATCCACGTCTGATTCCAAGCACATTGTTCTTTTATTAAATCTTGCCACGATTGAAACTCTTCTATCCAGCCAAAATAGTCCATAGATTAGATGCGATTCAAATTTTTAGGGTTAGGTTTCCGCCGAAACCATCTCGGACCCACCGAGTTGAAAAACTCGGTCTCACCGATTTGGCTTATGCCATTGCACTAGTGACTCTCGGTCTGACCGAGAATTACTAATCGGTGCGACCGATTTGAGGATTCTGTGAAACCCTAGCAGTCTCGGTGCCACCAAACTGAAACTCGGTCCAACCGAGATCATCAGTTTAGGTTCCAAAACTGCTTCGGTATCACCGAGTTTGAAAATCGGTTGATCCAAAATGCTTTCTGTGGAACACTAAAACTGAACTTTTGAATCATTCTTTTGCAAAAATCTCTGCATTTTGTGATGCTCATCTTTTCTATTCATCTATAACTCTTCACAGGGTCAGCAGTCAGCTTTTGCAGTATGTCAGATCAAAGTGACAGCCAGAACAGGTCAGAAGAGCAGATGGACTTGAGTGAGGGCACTAGTCCCTCAACTACAGATGATGGGAGCAAAAGTACTCCTAGAAATTTGCCTAAGGCTGCTACTAGGCAAAGGAGGAAAAGAACTTCAGATTCTGAGGATGAAGATTACAAAGCTGAGGAAGATGAGGCCACTTCCAAGAAAGTGGTGCTCAAGAAAGAATATGGCTCTGCTCGTAGCACTAAGCCAGGTCTGAAGAAGAAAGTTCCTGCCAAGAGAACTCCAATGCCAAAGGCCAGGAAGTCCACTCAAGTGCCAGCTCAAGCTCAACCCAAAGAGGCACCTGCAAGGAAAGAAACATCATCCAAACCTCAGAAAGTCCCCACTGGTGAAACTATGAAGTTCACAATTGAATTAGAGGATGATGGTGATCAGGACAAGAAAAAGAAGAGAGCAAGAACCACAACTACCAAGGTCCTTGGAAAGCCCTCTATGAGAAGGGATGCAGAAGAGGAAGAGGATGCTGCACCAGCACCTAAGGCAGCTAAGCTTATGGGAGATGCAATCAGATCAGGGGTTGCAACATCCAAGCCCAAAGATGCACCCAAAGCTGCCTCCAAGGCCAAGAAAGTTCCAAAGAGGAATACTAGGAGCATTCCAGTTGCTGAGAAGAACAAGGCCCCAGTGCCCAATGTTGCTGAAGATGAAGATGAAGAAGGACAGGTCCTTAGAAAGCTCAAGCCCAAGATACCAGACCACAATAATGCCCATCCTGTGGCTGAGGACATGAGAATCAGGAAGTATTCAGGGCTGAGACTATGGAGGATGGAAGATCCATATGCTTCAAGAAGAAGAACTGTTGTTGACTATAGGTTCCATACAAAGGAATAGCAGGATTTTTATGAAACAATTCTGTTGGACAAGAAGCCTATAGTTTGTGACATGAGGTGGGTCGACTAGACCTACATCAAGGATAATGAAGAGCACTAACCTGGAGTGCAAGAAAGCTTTGTTGCTTGTGGAGTTGCTGATTTTGTTGGACAAGAAGTTCACCAACTGGAATGATGAGCTTATCATGCAGTTCTACTCCACAACACATTTTTATCCAGATGGTAGAATTGTTTGGATGTCTGAAGGTACAAGGTACCAATCCAGTGTTGAAGAATGGGCAAGTCTGATAAATGCCCCCAAGGAAAATGAGGATGACCTGGACATTTATGCAAAGAAGAAGTTGGGTCACAATTCAATGGCTCACATGTACAAGGAAATTCCAGACAAGGCAGTAGAGACTCACAAGTTTGGATCAGTTTACTTTCTGCTGTCAGGGTTGGCAACCATAAATTGGATTCTAAGGCACACCTTGTTGCCCAAGTCAGGTGACCACAACATGATTAGAGGGCATGCCATCAACATGCTGCATGTGTTTGATGTGCCACAAAAGTTCAAAGTCATGAGCCTCATAATTGAAACAATCAATAGGACTGCAGCAGATCAGAAGAGGAGCTGTGGATATGCACCTCAGATTCAAGAATTGATCAACTCCAAGATGGGCACAGGAAAATATCAGTTGGATAAGGAACATTTTCCAATTTATCCAGACTTTGAGCACAATGAGGTTGTCATGAATGAAGATGATCCACAATCAGTTCAAGCTCAGGAAAAGAAGGAGAAGGCAAAGAAGGAGAAGGCTGCCAAGATGCCAACTCAAGAGGAGGCATCTGAATATTTCTTGAAAACCAAACAGGAGCAGCTTGGTTACTTGATAGCATCAACTCTGAGGATTGAGAAGGGGTTGGCCACCCTAACTCAAAACCAGGAGAGCCTGGAAAGAATCATGGAACAAAAATTATATGATCTAGATGTTAAAGTAACTGAGATTCAGTCAGTTGTAGAGCAGCTGCAGGATGACATGCAGGAGAGGAAGGGCAAGACAACCACCAATGTGTTTGCCAGAGTGCCCAGAGCCCAGAGGTCAGTTGCAATGCCAGTGACAGATACTAGAGCAACAACTTCAGCACCAGCCACAGCACCTATAGTTCCAGTGCAACAAGCTCCAGCATCCACTCCAGCACCCTCTACTTCAACTGAAGCCTTCGTCCAAGGAGCTATCAGGACACCACCACCAGAAGATCAAGCCCGAGAGTCGCTCTAGCACTATGCATTTTCTATGAACTTTTTGGTAACTTGTTGCCAAAGGGGGAGAAAAATGTATAGATCATAGGCTTCGAGAGATAGAGAGAGTGTTGATTTTGTTCTCTCTTGCTTTATTTGGTGGTTTTTCAAACTTTGTTTGCTTTTGGTTGAGATACTATGCTTGTGAGACATTGATGATCATGTGTTTGATCATAAGCTACACTTATGCATGCTTGATATTATCCTATCTATCTTATATGATCACTCACTATGCTTGGTGATGAGTGCATGTATTCATTGTTTTATTATTTTGAGCGCTCCACCAAGATGTATGTGACATGGAAGAGTAACCCATGAGCCTAATTCATTGTGCATTTGCAGTCCAAAGCAAATCTAAAACTATGCACAAATTTAGGGGGAGCTCTTGCTTATCACATACTTCGCAAAGCGACGATGCTATTCAATCTTATTATCATTTGTCGAAGCTTTGATCTATATGTTGTCATCAATTACCAAAAAGGGGGAGATTGAAAGTGCAACTATCCCTAGGTGGTTTTGGTAATTCATAACAACATATAGCTCATTGAGCTAATACTATTCCAAGACTATTATTTCAGGAAAGCTCAATGAATGGCATGGCATGGATGATGAAAGTGGATCCCTCAAAATACTAAGGACAAAGGATTGGCTCAAGCTCAAAAGCTCAAGACTCTTCATTTTATATTTTAGTGATCCAAGATCACATTGAGTCTATAGGAAAATCCAATACTATCAAGGAGGGATGAGGTGTTGCTTAATGAGCCTCTTGCTTCATGTGCTTAGTGATATGCTCCAAAACCCTCAACTACTTTCCCACATCCACAAATGACCTAAACCCAAAGCCAAAATCGGTCACACCGATTCTTCCTATCCGGCACCACCGATTCCAAAATTCATAGACACTGCAACAAATCCTAAGCAAATAGGTCTTACCGATAGGGATCTCGGTCTCATCGAGATGGGGTTGTAATCTCTCTGTTTCCCTTTGTAACGTTTCGGTCTAACCGTAGTGAGCGATCGGTCCCACTGAGATTGCAATGTAAACTCTCTGTCTCCTTTTTGTAACATTTTGGTCTCACCGAAAAGAGCAAATCGGTCCCACCGAGTTTACCTGACCAACTCTCTGGAAAGGTTATTACCAAATCGGTCTCACCGAGTTTGTGTAATCGGTCTTACCGAGATTAAGTTATGCCCTAACCCTAACTGAATCGGTCTCACCGAGATGCATGTCAGTCCCACCGAAAATCACTAACGGTCACTAGGTTTACTAAATCAGTCCGACCGAGTTTAACAATTCGGTCCCACCGAGTTTGGTAAATTGTGTGTAACGGTTAGATTTTGTGTGGAGGCTATATATACCCCTCCACCTCCTCTTCATTCGTGGAGAGAGCCATCAGAACGAACCTACACTTCCAACTTACCATTTCTGAGAGAGAACCACCTACTCATGTGTTGAGGCCAAGATATTCCATTCCTACCATATGAATTTTGATCTCTTGCCTTCCCCAAGTTGCTTTACACTCAAATCTTCTTTCCACCAGATCCAAAACCTATGAGAGAGAGTTGAGTGTTGGGGAGACTATCATTTGAAGCACAAGAGCAAGGAGTTCATCATCAACGCCCATTTGTTACTTCTTGGAGAGTGGTGTCTGGTAGATTGGCTAGGTGTCACTTGGGAGCCTCCGACAAGATTGTGGAGTTGAACCAAGGAGTTTGTAAGGGTAAGGAGATCGCCTACTTCGTGAAGATCTACCGCTAGTGAGGCAAGTCCTTCATGGGCGACGGCCATGGTGGGATAGACAAGGTTGCTTCTTCATGGACCCTTCGTGGGTGGAGCCCTCCATGGACTCGCGCAGCCGTTACCCTTTGTGGGTTGAAGTCTCCATCAACGTGGATGTACGATAGCACCACCTATCGGAACCACGCCAAAAACATCCGTGTCTCCAATCACGTTTGAATCCTCCAAACCCTTCCCTTTACTTTCTTGCAAGTTGCATGCTTTAATTTCCGCTGCCTATATACTCTTTGCATGCTTGCTTGAATTGTGTGATGATTGCTTGACTTGTCCTAAAGTAGCTAAAATTTGCCAAACTCTAAAATTGGGAAAAGGTTAAGTTTTTATTGGTCAAGTAGTCTAATCACCCCCCTCCAGACATACTTCAAGGTCCTACAGACACAAATCAACCAAAACCCTAATGTCACCTAGATACTCCATGGTCACCTCAAGTATCCGTGGGCATGATTATACGATATGCATCACACAATCTCAGATTCATCTATTCAACCAACACAAAGTACTTCAAAGAGTGCCCCAAAGTTTCTACTGGAGAGTCAAGACGAAAACGTGTGCCAACCCCTACGCAAAGGTTCATGGGCGGAACCTGCAAGTTGATCACCAAAACATACATCAAGTGGATCACGTGATATCCCATTGTCACCACAGATAAGCACGACAAGACATACATCAAGTGTTCTCAAATAATTAAAGACTCAATCCGATAAGATAACTTCAAAGGGAAAACTCAATTCATCACAAGAGAGTAGAGGGGGAGAAACATCATAAGATCCAACTATAATAGCAAACCTCGCGATACATCAAGATCGTGCCATAGAGAGAACACGAGAGAGGGAGAGATCAAACACATAGCTACTGGTACATACCCTCAGCCCCGAGGGTGAACTACTCCCTCCTCATCATGGAGAGCGCCGGGATGATGAAGATGGCCACCGGTGATGTGTTCCCCCTTCGGCAGGGTGCCGGAACGGGCTCCCGAGAGGTTTTTGGTGGATACAGAGGTTTGCGGCGGCGGAACTCCCAGTCTATCTTCGTCTTCGTTGTTTTTATTGTACGTCGACTTATATAGGCGAAAGAAGTCGGTCGTGTTAGGGAACGTAGTAATTTCAAAAAAAATTCCTACGCACACGCAAGATTATGGTGATGGCATAGCAACGAGAGGGAAGAGTATTGTCCACGTACCCTCGTAGACCGTAAGCGGAAGCGTTATGACAACGCGGTTGATGTAGTCGTACGTCTTCACGATCCGACCGATCCAAGTACTGAACGTACGACACCTCCGAGTTCAGCACACGTTCAGCTCGATGACGATCCCCGGACTCCAATCCAGCAAAGTGTCGGGGATGAGTTCCGTCAGCATGACGGCGTGGTGACGATGATGATGTTCTACCGGCGCAGGGCTTCGCCTAAACTCTGCGATGATATGATCGAGGTGGAATATGGTGGAGGGCGGCACCGCACACGGCTAAGGAACGATCCGTAGATCAACTTGTGTGTCATGGGGTGCCCCCCTGCCCCCGTATATAAAGGAGCAAGGGAGGGGGTGGCCGGCCTAGGAGGAGGCGCACCAAGGAGGAGTCCTACTCCCACTGGGAGTAGGATCCCCCCCCCCCCCTTCCAAGTAGTAGGAGTAGGAGTCAAGGAAAGGGGGAAGAGAAGAGAAGGAAGGGGGGGGGGGCGCAGCCCCTCCCCCTAGTCCAATTCGGACTAGGCCTTGGGGGGGCGCCCAACCTCTCCTCTCTCTTTCCCCTAAAGCACAATAAGGCCCATATACTCCTCGGCGAATTCCCGTAACTCTCCGGTACTCCGAAAAATACCCGAATCACTCGGAACCTTTCCGAACTCCGAATATAGTCGTCCAATATATCGATCTTTACGTCTCGACCATTTTGAGACTCCTAGTCATGTCCCCAATCTCATCCGGGACTCCGAACTCCTTTGGTACATCAAAACTCATAAACTCATAATGTAACTGTCATCGTAACGTTGAGCGTGCGGACCCTACGGGTTCGAGAACTATGTAGACGTGACCTAGAACTATTCTTGGTCAATAACCAATAGCGGAACCTGGATGCTCATATTGGCTCCTACATATTCTACGAAGATCTTTATCGGTTAAACCGCATAACAACATACGTTGTTCCCTTTGTCATCCGTATGTTACTTGCCCGAGATTCGATCGTCGGTATCCAATACCTAGTTCAATCTCGTTACCGAAAAGTCTCTTTACTCGTTATGTAATGCATCATTCCATAACTAACTCATTAGCTACATTGCTTGCAAGGCTTAGAGTGATGTGCATTACCGAGAGGGCCCAGAGATACCTCTCCGACAATCGGAGTGACAAAACCTAATCTCGAAATATGCCAACCCAACATGTACCTTTGGAGACACCTGTAGTACTCCTTTATAATCACCCAGTTACGTTGTGACGTTTGGTAGCACCCAAAGTGTTCCTCCGGTAAACGGGAGTTGCATAATCTCATAGTTACATGAACATGTATAAGTCATGAAGAAAGCAATAGCAATATACTAAACGATCAAGTGCTAGGCTAACGGAATGGGTCATGTCAATCACATCATTCTCCTAATGATGTGATCCCGTTAATCAAATGACAACTCTTTTGTCCATGGCTAGGAAACATAACCATCTTTGACAAACGAGCTAGTCTAGTAGAGGCATACTAGTGACACTATGTTTGTCTATGTATTCACACATGTATTATGTTTCCGGTTAATACAATTCTAGCATGAATAATAAACATTTATCATGATATAAGGAAATAAATAATAACTTTATTATTGCCTCTAGGGCATATTTCCTTCAGTCTCCCACTTGCACTAGAGTCAATAATCTAGTTCACATCGCCATGTGATTTAACACCAATATTCACATCTGTATGTGATTAATACCCATAGTTCACATCATCATGTGATCAACACCCAAAGGGTTTGTTCACATCGCTATGTGATTAACACCCAAAGAGTACTAAGGTATGATCATGTTTTGCTTGTGAGAGAAGTTTAGTCAACGGGTCTGTCATATTCAGAGCCGTATGTATTTTGCAAATATTCTATGTCCACAATGCTCTGCACAGAGCTACTCTAGCTAATTGCTCCTACTTTCAGTATGTATCCAGATTGAGACCTAGAGTCATCTTGGATTGGTGTAAAAGCTTGCATCGTTGTAACTTTTTACAACGGGTTCTTTTATCACCTCCATAATCGAGAAACATCTCCTTAGTCCTCACTAAGATATTCTTGACCGCTGTCCAGTGATCTACTCTTAGATCAAAATTGTATTCCTTTGTCAAACTCAGAGCAAGGTATACAATAGGTCTGGTTCACAGCATAGCATACTTTATAGAACCTATGACTGAGGCATATGGAATGACTTTTCATTCTCTTTCTATTTTCTGCCATGGTCGGGTCTTGAGTCTTACTCAACTTCACACCTTTGCATCACAGGCAAGAACTCCTTCTTTGACTGTTCTATTTTGAACTATTTATAAATTTATCAAGGTATGTACTCATTGAAAAAAATCTTATCAAGCGTCTTGATCTATCTATATAGATCTTGATGCTCAATGTGTAAGCAGCTCCACCGAGGTCTTTCATTGAAAAACTTTTATTCAAGTGTCCCTTTATGCTATCCAGAAATTCTATATCATTTCTGATCAACAATATGTCATCTACATATAGTATCAGAAATGCTACAGAGCTCCCACTCACTTTCTTGTAAATATAGGCTTCACCGCAAGTCTGTATAATACTATATGCTTTGATCAACTTATCAAATCGTATATTCCAACTCTGAGATGCTTGCACAAGTCCATAGATGGATCACTGGAGCTTGCACATTTTGTTAGTACCTTTAGGATTGACAAAAACCTTCTAGTTGCATCATATACAACTCTTCGTTAAGAAAACCATTAAGGAATGCAGTTTTGACATCCATTTGCCAAATTTCATAAAATGTGGCAATTGCTAACATGATTCGGACAAACTTAAGCATCGCTACAGTTGAGAAAATCTCATTGTAGTCAACACCTTGAACTTGTCGAAAACCCTTTTGCGACAAGTTGAGCTTTGTAGATAGTAACACTACTATCAGCATCTGTCTTCCTCTTGAAGATCCATTTATACAATATGGCTTGCCGATCATCGGGCAACTCCCCCAAAGTCCACACTTTGTTCTCATACATGGATCCCACCTCAGATTTCATGGCCTCAAGCCATTTCGCGGAATCTGGGCTCATCATCGCTTCCTCATAGTTTGTAGGTTCATCATGGTCTAGTAACATGACTTCCAGAATAGGATTACCGTACCACTCTAGTGCGGATCTTAATCTGGAAGATCTACAAAGTTCGGTAGTAACTTGATCTGAAGCTTTATGATCATCATCATTAGCTTCCTCACTAATTGGTGTAGGAATCACTGGAATGATTTCTGTGATGAACTACTTTCCAATTCGGGAGAAGGTACAAATTACCTTATCAAGATCTACTTTCCTCCCACTCACTTCTTTTGAGAGAAACCCCTTCTCTAGAAAGGATCCATTTTTAGCAACGAATATCTTGCCTTCGGATCTGTGATAGAATGTGTACCCAACAGTTTCCTTTGGGTATTCTATGAAGACGCACTTCTCCGATTTGGGTTTGAGCTTATCAGGGTGAAACTTTTTCACATAAGCATCACAGCCCCAAACTTTAAGAAACGACAACTTGGGTTTCTTGCTAAACCACAGTTCATATGGTGTCGTCTCAACGGATTTAGATGGTGCCCTTTTAACGTGAATGCAGCTATCTCTAATGCATAACCCCAAAACAATAGTGGTAAATCAGTAAGAGACATCATAGATTGCACCATATCAATAAAGTGCGGTTACGACGTTCGGACACACCATAACGTTGTGGTGTTCCAGGTGGCGTGAGCTATGAAATCATTCCACATTGTTTTAATTGAAGACCAAACTCGTAACTCAAATATTCGTCTCCGCGATCAGATCGCAGAAACTTTATTATCTTGTTACGATGATTTTTCCACTTCACTCTAAAATTCTTTGAACCTTTCAGCTATTTCAGACTTATGTTTCATCAAGTAGATATACCCATATCTACTCAAATCATCTTGTGAAGGTCAGAAAATAACGATACTTGCCATGAGCATCAACACTCATTGGATCGCATACATCTGTATGTATTATTTCCAATAAGTCAGTAGCTTATTCCATTGTTCCGGAGAACGGAGTTTTAGTCATCTTGCCCAAAAAAGGCACGGTTCACAAGCATCAAATGATTCATAACCAAGTGATTCCAAAAATCCATCTTTATGGAGTTTCTTCATGCGCTTTACACCGATATGACCCAAACGGCAGTGCCACAAATAACTTGCACTATCATTATTAACTTTGCATCTTTTGGCATCAATATTATGAATATGTGTATCACTACGATCGAGATCCAACAAACTATTTTCATTGGGTGTATAACCATCGAAGATCTTATTCATGTAAACAGAATAACAATTATTCTTTAACTTCAAATGAATAACCGTATTGCAACAAACATGATCAAATCATATTCCTGCTCAACGCAAACACTTAATAACATTTATTTAGGTTTAACACTAATCTCGAAAATATAGGGAGTGTGTGATGATGATCATATCAATCTTGGAACTATTTCCAACACTCATCTTCACTTCCCCTCAACTAGTCTCTTTTTATTATGTAACTCCTATTTCGATTTACTAATCTTAGCAACCGAACAAGTATCAAATACTCAGGGGCTACTATAAACACTAGTAAGGCACACATCAAACACCTGTATATCAAATACACCCTTGTTCACTTTGCCATCCTTCTTATCCACCAAATATTTAGGGCATTTCCGCTTCCAGTGACTATTTCCTTTGCAGTGTAAGCACTCAGTTTCAGGCTTTTGTCCAGCTTTGGTCTTCTTCACGGGAGTGACAACTTGTTTGCCATTCTACTTGAAGTTTCCCTTTCTTTCCCTTTGCCCTTTTCTTGAAACTAGTGGTCTTGTCAATCATCAACACTTGATGCTCTTTCTTGATTTCTACCTTCGTCGATTTCAACGTCACGAAGAGCTCGGGAATCGTTTTCGTCATCCCTTGCATACTATAGTTCATCACGAAGTTCTAGTAACTCAGTGATGGTGACTAGAGAATTCTGTCAATCACTATCTTATCTGGAAGATTAACTCCCACTTGATTCAAGCGATTGAAGTACACAGACAATCTAAGCACATGCTCACTAGTTGAGCGATTCTCCTCCATCTTTTAGCTATAGAACTTGTTGGAGACTTCATATCTCTCAACTCGGGTATTTGCTGGAAATATTAGCTTCAACTCCTGGAACATCTCATATGGTCCATGACGTTCAAAACGTCTTTGAAGTCCCGATTCTAAGCCGTTTAAGCATGGTGCACTAAACTATCAAGTAGTCATCATTTAGAGCTAGCCAAACGTTCATAACGTCTACATCTGCTCCTGCAATAGGTTTGTCACCTAGCGGTGCATCAAGGACATAATTCTTCTGTGCAGCAATGAGGATAAACCTCAGATCACGGATCCAATCCGCATCATTGCTACTAACATCTTTCAACACAGTTTTCTCTAGGAACATATAAACATATGAAAGCAACAACGCAAGCTATTGATCTACAACATAATTTGCAAAATACTACCAGGACTAAGTTCATGATAAATTTAAGTTCAATTAATCATATTACTTAAGAACTCCCACTTAGACAGACATCTCTCTAGTCATCTAAGTGATCACGTGATCCAGATCAACTAAACCATGTCCGATCATCACGTGAGATGGAGTAGTTTCAACGGTGAACATCAATATGTTGATCATATCTACTATATGATTCACGCTCGACCTTTCGGTCTCCGTGTTCCGAGGCCATATCTGTTATATGCTAGGCTCGTCAAGTTTAACCTGAGTATTCCGCGTGCGCAACTGTTTTGCACCCGTTGTATTTGAACATAGAGCCTATCACACCCGATCATCACGTGGTGTCTCAGCACGAAGAACTTTCGCAACGGTGCATACTCAGGGAGAACACTTCTTGATAATTTAGTGAGAGATCATCTTGAAATACTACCGTCAATCAAAGCAAGATAAGATGCATAAAGGATAAACATCACATGCAATCAATATAAGTGATATGATATGGCCATCATCATCTTGTGCTTGTGATCTCCATCTCCGAAGCACCGTCGTGATCACCATCGTCACCGGCGCGACACATTGATCTCCATCATAGCATCATTGTCGTTACGCCATCTATTGCTTCTACGACTATCGCTACCGCTTAGTGATAAAGTAAAGCAATTATAGGGCGTTTGCATTTCATACAATAAAGCGACAACCATATGGCTCCTGCCAGTTGCCGATAACTTCGGTTACAAAACATGATCATCTCATACAATAAAATATAGCATCATGTCTTGACCATATCACATCACAACATGCCCTGCAAAAACAAGTTAGATGTCCTCTACTTTGTTGTTGCAAATTTTACGTGGCTGCTACGGCTGAGCAAAAACCGTTCTTACCTACGCATCAAAATCACAACGATAGTTCGTCAAGTTAGTGCTGTTTTAACCTTCACAAGGACCGGGCGTAGCCACACTCGATTCAGCTAAAGTGAGAGAGACAGACACCCGCCAGCCACCTTTAAGCACGAGTGCTCGTAACGGTGAAACCAGTCTCGCGTAAGCGTACGCGTAATGTCGGTCCGGGCCGCTTCATCTCACAATATCGCCGAACCAAAGTATGACATGCTGGTAAGCAGTATGACTTGTATCGCCCACAACTCACTTGTGTTCTACTCGTGCATATGACATCTACGCATAAAACCAGGCTCTGATACCACTGTTGGGGAACGTAGTAATTTCAAAAAATTTCATTCGCACACGCAAGATCATGGTGATGGCATAGCAACGAGAGGGAAGAGTATTGTCCACGTACCCTCTTAGACCATAAGCGGAAGCGTTATGACAACGCGGTAGATGTAGTCATACGTCTTCACGATCCGACCGATCCAAGTACCGAACGTACGGCACCTCCGAGTTCAGCACACGTTCAGCTCGATGACGATCCCTGGACTCCGATCCAGCAAAGTGTCGGGGATGAGTTCCGTCAACACAACGGCATGGTGACGATGATGATGTTCTATCGGCGCAGGGCTTCGCCTAAACTCCGCGATGATATGACCGAGGTGGAATATGGTGGAGGGGGGCACCGCACATGGCTAAGGAATGATCTGTAGATCAACTTGTGTGTCATGGGGTGCCCCCCTGCCCCCGTATATAAAGGAGCAAGGGAGGGGGTGGCCGGCCTAGGAGGAGGCGCACCAAGGAGGAGTCCTAATCCCACCGGGAGTAGGATTCCCCCCCCTTCCAAGTAGTAGGAGTAAGAGTCAAGGAAAGGGGGAAGAGAAGAGAAGGAAGGAGGGGGCCCAGCCCCTCCCCATAGTCCAATTCGGACTAGGCCTTGGGGGGCGCCCAACCTCTCCTCTCTCTTTCCCCTAAAGCCCAATAAGGCCCATATACTCCCCCGCGAATTTCCGTAACTCTCCGGTACTCCGAAAAATACCCGAATCACTCGGAACCTTTCCGAACTCCGAATATAGTCGTCCAATATATCGATCTTTACATCTCAACCATTTCGAGACTCCTCGTCATGTCCCCGATCTCATCCGGGACTCCGAACTCCTTTGGTACATCAAAACTCATAAACTCATAATATAACTGTCATCGTAACATTAAGCGTGCGGACCCTACGGGTTCGAGAACTATGTAGACATGACCTAGAACTATTCTTGGTCAATAACCAATAGCGGAACCTGGATGCTCATATTGGCTCCTACATATTCTACGCAGATCTTTATCGGTCAAACCGCATAACAACATACGTTGTTCCCTTTGTCATCGGTATGTTACTTGCCCGAGATTCGATCGTCGGTATCCAATACCTAGTTCAATCTCGTTACTGACAAGTATCTTTACTCGTTATGTAATACATCATTCCGTAACTAACTCATTAGCTACATTGATTGCAAGGCTTATAGTGATGTGCATTACCGAGAGGGCCCAGAGATACCTCTCCGACAATCGGAGTGACAAAACCTAATCTCGACATACGCCAACCCAACATGTACCTTTGGAGACACCTGTAGTACTCCTTTATAATCACCCAGTTACGTTGTGACATTTGGTAGCACCCAAAGTGTTCCTCCGATAAACGGGAGTTGCATAATCTCATTGTTACAG
This sequence comes from Triticum dicoccoides, assembly GCF_002162155.2. Lineage (NCBI taxonomy): Eukaryota > Viridiplantae > Streptophyta > Magnoliopsida > Poales > Poaceae > Triticum > Triticum dicoccoides. The sequence continues at coordinate 304,913,520 of NC_041391.1, forward strand.
GAACATGTATAAGTCATGAAGAAAGCAATAGCAATATACTAAACGATCAAGTGCTAGGCTAACAGAATGGGTCATGTCAATCACATCATTCTCCTAATGATGTGATCTCGTTAATCAAATAACAACTCTTTTGTCCATGGCTAGGAAACATAACCATCTTTGACAAACGAGCTAGTGAAGTAGAGGCATACTAGTGACACTATGTTTGTCTATGTATTCACACATGTATTATGTTTCCGGTTAATACAATTCTAGCATGAATAATAAACATTTATCATGATATAAGGAAATAAATAATAACTTTATTATTTCCTCTAGGGCATATTTCCTTCAGGTCGGGGGAGCCTTGAGGGGCCCAGGAGACAGGGGGTGCGCCCAGGGGGGTGGGCGCACCCTCCTATCTCCTGGCTTCCTCGAGCCTTCCCTGGCTTGAACTCCAAGTCTCCTGGATCATATCCTTTCCAAAAATCACTCTCCCGAAGGTTTCATTCCATTTGGACTCCGTTTGATATTCCTTTTCATCAAAATACTGAAACAAGCAATAAAATAGAAATATGGGCTGGGCCTCCGGTTAATAGGTTAGTCCCAAAAGTAATATAAAAGTGTATAATAAAGCCCGTAATCATTCAAAACAGATATTAAAATAGCATGAATGCTTCATAAATTATAGATACGTTAGAGACGTATCAGTCCCCTTTCAAATCAATCGTTTTTGGATCCCTTCCCGCTCAATATTTGGGGAGAGGACCAGGGCCTCTATAAATAGGACTAGCCACCACAGAAGGAGGGGAGTGATTCAGATCATCCTCATCCACACAAGTTCGCCAAGCACAAGAACACCTCTCCTTAGGAGGCTGTTCTTCCCTTGTACTGTTCTTCATCAGCCCAAGAGGCAATCCACCACCACCACACAGGACTAGGGTATTACACCAGAACGGTGGCCCGAACCTGTATAAATCTTGTGTCTCTTGTGTTGTGAGTTCATCGAGTTAGCTTAGAGATCGCGGCGAGGCTGAGAGCGTGATTCGGTAGGGGGAAATCTTCGTGTGCACCCCAGTGTTTGAACCTCAAGGTTTTTGCCGGAACCCTGAATTCGACAGTGGCGTACTGGAACCCCAGGGTCGACTTCGCCGACGCACTTGAGAGCTTGCTAGAGGATGCGGACCTCAAGGCGCTCAAGGAGCGTATCGAGTCCATCATCAGCTGCGTCAATGGAGTCAAGAGATTGGAGGGCCAGCGCCGGGATTAGCTCCTCCATTTCTCATTGCCGCCATGAGTTCGTACCCAAGACAACTTTATCTTAAGTTAGAACCACGGCAACCACTGATGTCATATAACTTTGCTGTGCTTTTTACAAAATGCATGTTATTTTCCTGTTTATTTCTATTTGTATGTACTACACCCTACGCTTAGTTGGATATGCTTGCCAGCGCGTAAACCCTTGCCATTGGTACTTTGCGGAACAAATCCTTAGCAGCCTGCTGGGGGTGCCACTGCCGGGCAAGACACCTTTCCATTCTTGGCGCAACCACATGAGTTGTTGAGCGGACTCGAAACAGAACAAGGGCGCTGCCAATGGTGGCAGGGTTCCTTCGCGTGTAGGTTTTCCATACAAAAAAAACTGAAACCAGTCGAGGAGAATAACCTTAAAAAACGAAATCACTCAAGGTTTGGCGTGACTTAGCTTTTTGTTGCTGCGTGAATCGTAGTTGGAGCTGCAGACAACACCGCTCGCCTGGCTGTTAATACCAGAATGATGTAGATGGTCTTGATCTCCTTCACCACCAACACCTTCCACATTGCCCGCCCACACTGGCACGGGCGGACCAGCTCCAGAAAAACCGATCACCGTGACCGTCTTCTTCTTCGGAGACACAGTGATGAAGAAGTTGTTGCACTAACTACTAGACTAGATTAGCACAACTTTGGCCCCCTACCTAGCACGCCAAAGATGTCGAGGAAACGACACCTATGGGATCACGGGGAGCCCTTCTACGGTTGGCGGGGAGAGGAGCTGTGCAAAGAGTAGGTCTAGTGATCAACGTGAGGGATCTTTACCCAGGTTCAAGCCGCAATGGAGCGCAAAACCCTAGTCCTGCTTGAGTGTATATTTTGTGTTCTTGAGTTCTTGAACTAGCTGCGGTGCATGCCCAGTCCAAAAAGTCCGAATCCTCTCCCAGTACGCCTCGGAGCTCCTTTTATATGTCAAAGGGGTTGCCAAAGTGGCACACAGGAGGTGGAAAGTATCTACAGTGTTCAAACTTATCGCTGACATCATAGGACAAACGCATTTAATGTGCTACCTATGTGTCTTCTAACTTTATTGGGGATGGTAACAGAAGCCGCCCTGTCCGTCGCTGCCTCTCCTTGCCTTGACACGCGTCCAGGCTGATGAGGCATGCAATGCTAGGCTGGCTGGTTAGCTGTCGTGCTGGCGCAGTGGTAGAGCCTCCACGAAGATCTGCATGCCACCACGCAGGCATCTGCCAAGTTGGCAAGCTGGTCGTCGCGCTGGAATGGCTGTGAGGTGGCGAAACCTTGTCAGGTGTGGGCCTGGCTGTGGCCCTGTGATTGTCCCCAGCAAGAGTCTTGCCGCGGGCCTCGCAGCCTTCTGGTCTCCACGTGGACTTGTAGGCCATTAGTCTTTACAAAGATCTGCATGCTACTATGGACACGCCCCTGAGTCTTGGCCTTGACGTTGTCGATAATGTTAGAGCTCTCAGCCTTAGGGGTGATGGCCTTGCCGGTGCTTCACGGGTTGCCCCGGCAAGGACCCTGCCGGGGCCACACAAGCTGCCCTAGCAAGGATGTCACCGTGGGAGGTCCAGCTTGTCTTATGCTCTCTGTTCATTGTCTTGCATGTTGTCTTGTTGGTCTTGTATCTGTCCTCCACCGTCCTGCCAAGCCTCACCACAGGTGTGGCTACGACTGCCCGTGCACAAGTAAGGGGTACAGAAAGGCCCATACTTTTGTGCACCCACACCGAGCTGGCGGCGCTGGTGTCGTTATCCCTCGACGACGTGCCCGATTGGCTCAATAAGCAGAAGGAGTTCATCGACGGCTTGGTGGAGCTGCTGAAGGAGAGCCTCAACGACATGCCCGGTGAGCTTAATGAGCAGGGGGAGTTGACCGCCGGCTTGGTGATGTTGTTGAAGAAGAGCTTTGCCTCGGATAATAAGGGGACCGGGGAAATCCTGCAACTTCAGGAGGACAATGCGAAGATCTGCCACAAGCTCGACCTGGTGAAGGAGGAGAATGCCGGCTAGAAGAAGCTGCATGAGAAGAGTAGTTCCTCGCTGAAGATGTTGCACGCCCTCATCACGGAACAGAAGGAGTTGGCGAAGCTCCGCATCGAGCACCCGACTGCTGTCAAGGTACGTAATGCGGCTGTGGAAGAGATGATGAAGGCTCGTGTCGAGAAATCCCGCGTCATGGGCAGAATGAAGAAGATGGCGGAGAAGATGCACGAGCAGATGGAGGTCGTGGAGGCGATGAAGAAGCAGTTACGACTTCGTGGCCAGCAACCCTTCATGTAGTAGAGAGAAGCGCCCCAGACTTTGTGTGTGCGTCTTCCTTCTTTTTTTTGGGGGGGGGGATAATCTTCCTTCTTCTTTTGCTCATGTGTTTCTTATTTTGCTCCGGGTGTTTCTCCGCACGTGTCACGTTCTCTGCGAGGCATGAATAGAACAATGCTAACGATGAGCGGTGCCATGGGATCAATGACTAGCAAATTAGATCATTTTTATCGCCATATCGCAGTGGGCTACCGTGTTTCATGCTCCTCCATCATACTAGTACTCCAGTGGAAAAATTGAGTATACTGCATGGTTCTTTGCTCCTCCTTAGGTCGTCGGCAAGATTTATACGAGCAGTCAAATCACAAGGCCCTGCCTTCCAGCAGTAATGAGCCTTACATCACAAAGGCCCTCGCCTCTCATGAAACTGACCAAGCGAGACTGCCCCGCGCTCTAGCCTTTTAAATGTATACTTCTGTAAAGTAGTAGTATCGATGGATTGCACCCTGAAGCAAAACTAACAAGATGAAATTAAAGAAAAAATGTGGTACATATAGAGAGCGCTCGTCGCCAAATTATGCATATAGTACTATTAAAAAAGCTAGTACATGCTTAGATGGGGTGCTAAATTCTATTGAATAAATTAGCATACCTATTTAATTCTTGGATTTTCATTATTTATGCCACTAGTTGTGTCTCACTACTCGTTTTGCCATTAGAAGTTACAAGTACTCAAAAATGCCATCGACCCGTGAGATGCTTGCTCCAAAATGCAATTAGATATCTCAAAAATGCCATTGTTCCATTAGATGTTTGCTCAAAAATGCCATTAGACATTGTTATTTTCAAGTCAAACCCGTTGGCCACGTTATATGACAAAAATAAGCCTGGACCCACATGTTGATTCTCTCTATATCACAATGATAAGTGTGGCCCCGCTTGTCAGGAGTAACCAAGCGAATAATTTTACAGGAAAATAAGAACGTTGTTGGGATCAAGTAGGCCCCACACTTTATTGTACTGTAGTGAGATAGAGGGAGAGCTGACATGTTGGTCCATAGGTATTTATGTCATTATAACATGGCAAAAGAGATTTGAGTGTCCAGCACAACACACCCCTCAAATTAAACTAAGCACCCTGAAATTCTTTGACAACTAAACTGCTGGCTATATGGTGTTGGCCATATATATTATACATATATAATGTGAAGAAACGAGTGGTAGTACTACCAACTACAAGATGAACTATAAGAAATACTAGTATGTACGTACTGAAGAGTTAAAGTAATGAGAAGGAACATGACATAGTCCAGCTATTGGCTCAGCATAACACACCCCTCAAATAAAACGAAGCACCCTGAAATTAAACTAAGCAACTAATTCGGTAGACACTTCATTACAACCACCATGAGCAAAGGATGGAGTATATGAGTTTTGATGGAACCGTAACCATGTTTCTAAGGGTGGTAGAACCCTAGACCCTATGTGACGATCAATGAATTTTGAGGAGACCCCCGAACCCAACCTAATTCTTTCTAGCCACTCCGAATCTCGAGGGGAAGATTCATTTTAAGGGTGGTAGGTTTGTAACATCCCAAAATTCTAAATTTTGGAATGTTATATTAAATAAATAGTTTTGATTGTTTGTTTGATTTTGGTGTGGTTGTTTGTGTGAAATTGACTGAAATTTGAAACTTTTTGAATGTTAAATGAGAGGGAATGAAATGACTTTCCCAAACGTTCACCTAGCATTTATGATCTCCATGAATTCAAATTCTTTTCAAATACAAAACCCTAGAGAGAAGATGACATGACTTCTTCCATTATAAATGAAAAGGGTTTTGAAAATATTTGAATTTCATTTGGAAATATTTCCAATTCAGAAACTTTATGCAACTCAATGATTTTCATGAGAGAAGATAAAATGACTTCTTCAAATCATATGAAATATGAGTTTGAAGTTTAAAAGAATCAAATTTAAAGTCCCTTTGAAATTATTTTTCTCCAAAAATAAAACATATGGAAAATAGGGTAAAATGATTCCCTACATTAGAAAATTGGAGAAAAAAATAAATTTGAAATCATTTTGGTATTTTAGAAATGATTTTTATTGGGTTTTATTGCAACCGTAGAACTGTTCAGTTTATTGGAATTATTTTGGAATTTATTTGCTGCTAAAAATATTTTCATGTTTTAGAAAATCTTTTTCTGAACATTTTGATATATAATATGCCTATGTACAATTTAACTTTTATTTTCGTTATTTAGTTTTTTCCTTTTTTGTTTTTATTAAAAAACTCTATGTGCAGCCCATAGCTATCGGACGCCCATGTGCGCAACATAGTCAGCTGATAGGCCTGTAACCGTTTTTATTTATTTTTCGGTTATGCTTGGAGAAAAAAATTATTTTCAGAAATATTTCTTTTTCTTAAAAAAAATGCAGCGTGCGCCCATCGGCCGAACCTGTGCGCTTTTTTTCTTTTCTATCTTTTCGTCTATCTTTAGTCCCACATTGCCTAGCCTTTGACCTATAAACCTCTTTTTCACCTATAAATATAGACCCGTGGAGCCTTCAAAAATCATCCACTGCGGGTTAAATTAATATTTTGGTTTGACTAGCTGAAAAATATATTTCTCCTCTCCGGCAGGAATTCTGGAAGTCGTCTCCTCTCTCTGAAGTCGTCTTTTCTCTACCTTTATTATCTTTCTTCGTATCTTTTTAACATACTCCCGTAGTTTGTTATGTAGATATTTTTCTTCCGCAAAACAACTTGGCCTTGATTTTCAAATAGCCATAATTTTTTACTCGTTCATCCAAATTAGACGAAACCAACGCCAATATTTTCGTCTTGATTCCACCTATCTAGTGAATCTATCAAATAAACTTTTTGCAATTTTCAAATTTCAAAATTTTCTCAGATTCATACTCAAATTTCTTTTGATCATATCTTTTTATCCATATCTTCGTTTTCGATGAAATCAGCGCCTAAATCTTCGTAACGATCTCCTCTGTCCAGTAAACCAAATTGAACATGTTTTTGACAATTTAAAATTTAAGTCTAGTTCAGATTTGTATTTGATCTTGTTTCGTCTGTTTTTGAGTTTCGTAACTTCATTTGAGTTGATTCTTTTTGCAAATCGTAGCTAATCACATGTACCTACTGTTAAGATCTAATCCACATAAATATAATGCTGTTAAAATTTGTTTTCCGTTTAGATTTGTTATTTGCTTGTTTTCGAGTTTTATTTGGATCTCTCCTCGATTTCCCTTTGCACCTTTTGCTTGAGTGCTTATGTATGTAATTGCTTGTTCACGATAGATTAAACGGAGTGTGACGAGTACAACTATCAAGAATTATGAGTGCGAAGGATCTTCATCAATAGCACAAGGCAAGTTCACACTTTGATCATATTCTTCCTATACCCAGGTTTTACTTGGATTAGTCTCACCCCTCAAAGATTTGCATTAGTAGGATTGGGAATTGGGCTTTTGCTATGTAGTTCATGAGGTAGGAACCTATGATCCTTGAAATACCCCGAGTTTATTCGTTATGTCATATATTGCTCAGCCATGCTCGTAGACGGGGATTGGATCGAGATACACATGGAAGTTGTGAGAGTTATTAATCTGGGATAGCATTAAGGTGGCAACTTTAATATACATCTGGGTGGATTGGTTGGGGCACCCTGGGGATATATCAGTGGCTTTCCCGGACACCTGGGGAATCCAGTGTTGTCCTAGGAGATCCCGGGGGACCCGTGTGATCATCCTATGGAATGCCACCCAGGCTCAAAGGGATCATAAGATTATTCATGCTAGAAACTTCCGTGTGTAGCCACAAGCCATTATGGGCTCTGGCATAGTTGAGTAAGTTGTGTGAGCTCTTGAAGAGGTGGACTAGCAGATGTAGGGGGATTGTAGGTGTACCGGTCCGCCCGGAGTAGAGAGTAAATGCTTCAGAAAGACTCTGTCTCGGTCATCCCATTCTCAAACACCAGGCAGTGCGAGGACTTCAAGGGAGGCGATCGAGTCTTGTGGGGAAAAGTGCGCAAACCTCTGCAGAGTGTATAAAGTAATCATGGTTAGCCGTGTCCCCGATTATGGACAATTTTGAGTATCTAGAAGTGGATATTATCATCACTCTTTAATTAATTGAATTGGGTTTAAAGATGATACTTGTTAATTGGGATTTGAGTTGGGGGATCCTTCTCAAATATTGGAACAACTTGGGAGTAGTTAAATAAATTTATTCCTTTGTTGTAGGGAAAAAGTAGCTTTATGCAAAATTAAACTTAGAGCCTCCACCAGCCAAATATGCATGTAGTGAATTTGCCAGTACATTCGATGTACCGACCTACATGGCTGCAACATCTCATGTTGCAGGAATCTTACGACGAGTAAGTGATACGTTAGGGTTACGATGTCTACACTCAATTTTGCCGTTGGTATTGTTGGGACTCCACAACCTTGATGTTACTTCCGCTATATGGATTGAGGTAATAGTATTTACGTTACTTTATACATGTGATTTTCCTCTGTTATGAATCCTCGAGTACTGTGTGTGTCAGCATACCGATCCAGGGATGACACTTAGGCACAGAGGCTTGACCGTATGAGGTCGGGTCGCTACATTGGCATTGGCGTCGTGTATCCTTTGTAGTCTTGCATTCCAAACTTCTTCAGGCAATCTTTAAGGTATTTTTCTTGAGATATGAAGATGTGGTTGCTCTGCTGACGACTTTGAAGACCGAGGAAAAATTTCAGCTCACCCATCATGGACATCTGATATTGCTCTTGCATCATGTGCCCAAACTCATCACTGTATCTCTTGTCAGTGTAGCCGAAGATAATGTCATCCACATAGATTTGGCACACAAATAGTTCACCGTCATATGTCTTCGTGAAGAGTGTAGGATCTAGGGAACCGGGTTTGAAGCCTTTGCTCTTCAGGAAGTCTTTGAGAGTGTCATACCAAGCGTGAGGAGCTTGTTTGAGGCCATACAGTGCCTTGTTGAGCTTGTATACCATATCAGGATGTTTTGGATCTTCAAAGCCAGGTGGTTGTGCAACATACACTTCTTCTTCAATCTTGCCATTGAGAAAGGCACTCTTCACATCCATTTGGTACAGAAGAATGTTGTGATGGTTGGCATAGGCTAGCAGTATGCGAATAGCTTCAAGCCTTGCCACGGGAGCGAATGTTTCATCGAAGTCAATCCCTTCTACTTGAGTGTAACCCTGAGCAACTAGACGAGCCTTGTTTCTGACAACTTGACCATGCTCATCTTATTTGTTGCGATAGATCCATTTGGTGTCAATGATATTGTGCTTGCGAGGATCAGAATGCTTGACCAGTTCCCATACATTGTTCAGCTCAAACTGATGAAGTTCTTCTTGCATAGCTTGAATCCATTCAGGTTCCATGAAGGCTTCATCAACTTTCTTGGGTTCAGATATAGAGACAAAAGCAAAGTGCCCACAGAAATTTGCTAGCTGTGTTGCTCTAGAACGAGTGAGTGGACCAGGTGCATTGATGCTATCAATTATCTTCCCAATCTGTACTTCACTTGCAACACGGGGATGAACTGGACGAAGATTTTGCCCTTGCAGATCACTGTCTTCAGCTTCAGCGTTTACTTCAGGCTGAGCATTGTCTTCGGGTTGATTTGGTGCAATGATGATTTCTTCTTCAGCCTGAGCTTCTGAAGGTACGATTTCTCCAGTACCCATAAGCTTGATAGATTCACTAGGAGGGACTTCATCTAGCACATTTGGCAGGTGCTCTCTTTGCGAGCCGTTAGTCTCATCGAACTGCACATCCACAGTTTCAACCACTTTATAGTGAAAGAGGTTGAAGACTCTGTAGGAGTGCAAATCCTTCCCGTATCCAAGCATAAAACCTTCATGTGCTTTCGGTGCCAATTTTGAAGTGCGATGTGGATCCTTGATGCAGCACCTGGCACCAAATACTCTGAAGTAACTGACGTTGGGCTTCTTACCAGTTAGCAGCTCATATGATGTCTTCTTTAGAAGCTTGTGAAGATATACACAGTTGATGCCATGGCATGTAGTATCAATGGCTTCAGGCCAGAACTTCCTTGGAATCTTGTACTCATCAAGCATCGTCCGAGCCATCTCAATGAGTGTTCTGTTCTTGCGCTCCATGATGCCATTCTGCTGAGGTGTGTAAGGAGCTGAGAACTCATGAGTGATGCCCAGTGTATCAAGATAAGTGTCGAGGCCGATGTTCTTGAATTCTGTGTCATTGCCACTTCTAATGTGTTTGATCTTGATGTCATAGTTCGTCATGGCACGGTTGGCGAATCGTTTGAAGACATCCTGCACTTCAGTCTTGTAGAGGATTATATGCACCCATGTATATCTTGAGTAATCATGAACAATGATGAAGTCATAGAGACAAGCGGTGGTAGTAATAGTAGAGTAGTGAGTAGGGCCTAATAAGTCCATGTGAAGCAGCTCGAAGGGACTTGATGTCGTCATGATTGTCTTCGAGGGATGCTTGGCCTTAGTCATCTTCCCAGCTTCACGAGCACCACACAGATGATCCTTCTTGAACTTGACGCCCTCGATGCCCACGACATGCTTCTTCTTTGCGAGAGTGTACAAGTTCCACATGCCAGCATGTCCTAGCCTCCGATGCCAGAGCCATCACTCTGAACCTTTTGCTAGAAGACATACGGCCAACTATGGTCCTGCTGAGAAGTCTACCATGTACAGATCATCTATTTGATACCCTTCAAATACTAGAGACTTGTCAGATTCCATAAGCACAAGGCAACAATATTTTCCAAATATCACAATCATGTTCAGATCACAAAGCATTAAGACAGACATTAAGTTGAAACCAAGGGATTCAACAAGCATCACTTTATCCATGTGCTGATCCCTTGAGATTGCAACTCTACCCAGACCCAATACCTTGCTTTTACCAGTGTCAGCAAATGTGGTGTGACTTTTGTCAAACGGGCGTAGAGTTGAATCCATCAGAATACTTCGATCACCAGTCATGTGGTTAGTGCATCCACTATCCATAATCCATTCTGAAGCCTTTGGTGTCATATCCTACAGTACAGTTTGGGGGATAGGCTTCACCAAGGGTATTGTGAAGCAGAAACATTTGACGAACAAGCGGAATATGAAAGTTCAGATCTTGGTTAGGGTAAATAGGATGATTGTCAAGGAATCCTGGGACAAAATACATAGTAAGACCATTTGGACATTTTATCTTGCGTCCCACAAGATGTTTAAGGTCCCCAGCATAAGCATTAGACGCCTTTGATTTCCGGCTGGAGACCTGTCCCTGCAAAAGAGAGTTAAGTTTTCTTAACCACCCACATCTTCAGGGGTGGCTTAGAAGCAATGAGTCTAAGTGCAGCATCTAAGAACTTCAGCTTTGGAGCCCTAGCAAATAGCCGTGCAGGAGGTGAATAATACTCATAAGAATAAGCAGAAAAGTTCTTGGTCTTATGAACATAGCGGTTTGACAAAACACGCTCATATTCAAAAGTCCGAGTATTGTTTCCCTGCAAAATATTGGCGTTAGGGTGACTCTGGTGAGTCCTCTGTCTGTATAAAGCCTTTGGACCATATGAAGCCTTTGGTCTGGGATATGTCTCCTTCCCAGGTGGTGTCAAGATGACATTCACGGGAATACTTTCAAGACAACTTTTGGGTACCCAGATTTTCTTAAGAGGTGGTCCGTTCCTGCAGTTAGTACCAATATACCTGGCAAAGACTTCACCATTCTGATTCCTGAACAGTTTATAGTTTGCATCAAAGGATACATCAATGATAATTGGGTTAGCACAAGAGTAACCAGATAAGGTAGATGGATCCACTAAAGGTACCTTTGCAGCAACCCATGTGGTTTTGGGGTACTGCTCAGGTATCCAGTAAGAACCATCAACATTCATTTTCCTCTTGAACCCAACACCCTCTTTCCTAGGGTTTCTGTTCAGAATCTGTTTTTTGAGGACATCACATAGTGTATGATGCCCTTTGAGACTTGTGTACATTCCTGTCTCAAGCAATGTCTTCAACCTGGCATTCTCATCAGCAATAGTAGTGGTATCCTCAACAGAGGGGTTAGTTACCACATTAGCAGTTGAAGATATTGCAATAGTAGCAGCAGTTGAACATTCAGCAACAAAGATAACATTATCACGCTCAAGACATCTCAGACATGGTGGTTCAAATCCTTCCTGAGCGGAACTGATCTGTTGAGCGCGGAGTGACTCGTTCTCCTTTTGAAGATCTTCATGAGCCGATCTCAATTTCTCAAGCTCTTGCTTCCTTTGAAGATAATCATAGGAGATCTTTTCATGAGAAGCTGAGAGCGTTTCATGAAGACTTTCAAGTTCCTCGTACTTAACATGAAGATTTTTAATGTCTTCAATTAAGGACTGAGTTCGGGTCATTTCCGCATCCAACAGGTCATCACTTTTGTCTAACAACTTTTCAATATGTTCCATAGCATTCTGTTGTTCAGTTGCAATTTTAGCAAGTGTTTTGTAGCTAGATTTAGATTCACATTCAGAGTCATCTTCACTTGATGTTTGAAAGTAAGCATCGCGTGAGTTTACCTTGGCACCACGTTCCATGAAGCAGTAGGTGGGAGCAGAGTCATCTTCATCCTTGGCATCAGCGTTGGTGACGAGGCCATTGTCTTCAGTGTTGAAGATGGACTTGGCGACATATGCAGAAGCTAGAGCCAGGCTTGCTACTCCAGAATCAAATTCCTCTTCAGACTCCACCTCTGCCTCCTCAGATGCAGACTCCTCCTCTGAATCCATCTCCTTGCCAACAAACGCACGAGCCTTGCTTGATGAGCTCTTCTTGTGTGATGAAGACTTCGACGAAGACTTGGGGAAGACTTTGAGGATTTCTTCTTCTTCTTGTCATCAGAATCATATTCCTTGCTTTTCTTCTTCTTCTTTGTCTCATTGTCCCACTGTGGACACTCAGAGATATAGTGACCAGGTTTCTTGCACTTGTGGCAGGTTCTCTTCTTGTGATCACGAGAGGAAGCTTCATCATTTCTAGAGCTGGATCTTGAAGACTTTCTGAAGTCTTTCTTCTTAGTGAACTTCTGGAACTTCTTCGCAAGCATAGCAAGCTCCTTTCCAATATCTTCAGGATCCCTAGAACTGTAGTCAGATTCTTCTTCAAATGAGGAAACAACCTTTGCCTTCAAAGCGCGAGTTTAGCCATAGTTGGGACCATAGATATCTCTTTTCTTAGATAGCTGGAACTCATGTGTGTTGAGCCTCTCAAGTATGTCAGACGGATCGAGAGTCTTGAAGTCAGGACACTCTTGAATCATCAGGGCCATGCTGTCAAATGAGGTGTCAAGTGATCTCAGAAGTGTCTTGACGATTCCGTGCTTGGTGATCTCAGTGGCGCCGAGTGCATGAAACTCATTTGTGATATAAGTGAGGCGATCAAATGTGAGATGGACATTCTCATTGTCATTTCTCTTGAAGCGGTTGAAGAGATTGCGAAGAACACTGATCCTTGAGTCTCTCTGAGTCGAGACGCCTTCGTTGACCTTGGAAAGCCAGTCCCAGACTAGCTTTGCAGATTCCAGAGCAGTCACACGACCATACTATCCTTTGGTCAGATGACCATAGATGATGTTCTTGGCAGTTGAGTCCAGTTGAATGAACCTCTTGACATCAGTAGCAGTGACACCTTCACCGACCTTTGGAACGCCGTTCTTGATGACATACCAGAGATCAACGTCAATGGCTTCAAGATGCATGCACATCTTATTCTTCCAGTAGGGGTAATCAGTGACATCGAAGACAGGGCACACAACGGAGACCTTGATTATCCCTGCAATCGACATAGCTAAACTCCAGGTGGTTAAACCGAATCACACAGAACAAGGGAGCACCTTGCTCTGATACCAATTGAAAGTGCTAGTATTCGACTAGAGGGGGGTGAATAGGCGATTTTTATGTAAGTCTTCAAAACATGAGTGCTTTGAAGACAAACAATAGAAATGAACCTATTGATATGCAGCAGAAGGTAGACTACACTAGACAAGCCATAGTCAAGTAAGCAATGTAGTGAAAGCACGAAGACTATCAGCAGCTAGGTAGTATGGATCAGGATGGAAGATAGTATGAAGCCAAACAGTAAACAGTCTTCACTTAGTGAAGTCCATCAGATTAGACAAATAGGCAATGACTTCATGAAGACAAACTTTAAGTAAAGAGAGGTGAAAGATGGAACCAGTTGCTCGGAGAGGATAGGGATTTGTTGGACCAGTTCCATTTGCTGTGACAACTGTACATCTGGTTAGGGAGGCTGAGATTCAACTCAGAAGACCGCGTCTTCACCTTATTCCCCTTGAGCTAAGAACACTTAGTCCTTGCCCAATCACTCTTGTAAGTCTTCAAGGGAGACTTCCAAACCTTCATAGACTTTGTTCACCGACAATCCACAATGACTCTTGTATGCTCAGAACGCGACGCATAACCGGCTGGAGGATTCACAGTCATCAAGTGTAATAAGTCTTGAGATCACGCGAACAGAAAGACTACAGTGATGCCTAACACTCTTTGGCTCTGGGTGTTTTGGTCTTTGTCCTCGTAAGGATTACTCTCTCAAAGGCTTCAGAGGTTGGTTGCTCTCAAACGACAAAAGCCGTGCACTAACTCTGAGCAGCCACCAATTTATGATGTAGGGGGTGGGCTATCTATAGCCAGGAGGCCACCCGACCTGATTTGTCCAAAATGACCTTGGGTCACTAAGGAACTTACACGTGTCTAGCAGTTAGATTTCAAACACACGCGGCAGCTTGACTTGGGCAACAAGTAAAGCTGACTCATCCAGCTCTGGATAAGATTTGCTCTCATGGTCTTCGCTCGAAGACATACGATTTGGTTGAGCATCACTTCAGTCACTCTGACTTTGTTCACTTGGACCCACTTAACAGTACGGTGATTCCTATGACTCAACAAAGAAGAAAAGGAAACTATGAAACAACTATGTCTTCGCACTCCATAATCTTCATGCGATGTCTTCTCATGTCATAGTCTTCAATGTGAATATCTTCACAGACCACCATTGTCTTCACTATCTTAACACATTTTTAGGGGTCATCTTTGGTAGGTAAACCGAATCAATATGGGACTACTATCAGTGTTATCCTGCAATTCTCACAAACACATTAGTCCCTCAACCAAGTTTGTCATCAATACTCCAAAACCACCTAGGGATGGCACTAGATGCACTTACATTATTGCACCCTACTAACCGTCCACATAGTCGACGTGACACTTTGTTGGCAGGTTAAATTGGCACCCGGTTTCTGGGTCCCACCCATTAGTTGGCAGAGCAAAGAAATCAGTTAAACAAAACTTTACATGGGCATGACAGGAGTCCAACCCTTGCACGCGAACCACCTTGGATGTGTATGTGAGTGCATGCACGTTTACTCCCTCGGTCTTCCAACAAAGAGTGTACATCCACACTTCCAATGCACTTAGCCTTTAATATAATCGATATTGATTGACTAATGCACCAACTTGTGCTCTAGCTATAGGCTACATGTCTATCCTTAATTATAGCATGCAACAAACTTCATTTAATCTTCTTCTCTCAATTCTCGCATGCACACATAAGTCTGCTACTTTTGGGCGTTAATTATGCCATGAAGTTCTGGTTCCTCTTCGTCAATGTGTAAATCTCTGTATGTACAGTCTTTCATGGAAGGAGGGAGTAGGTTGAGCACTTGAGCGTGAGCGTGTGTGTTCCGTCATGTGCTGTGTGCCGCATGGATGCGTGAGTGTTGCGTGTGTGCATGTGTACGTGTGAGTGTTCATGTTGCATGCATGCATCATGCATGCATGAGGCTTTTACTCTCCCATTGACATGTTCATATTTCAAGCTTCATTAAAATGTTGCATGCAAGAATTAAGAGAAAACTCACCAATGCTTGTAAAATTCTGGTCATTTGTTCCTCATGAATGCATTCCAATTAAAACATTCGTAAACAGAACTTTATTGAGGAAAAGAATCCCATTATTGACTACTTTCGGGAAAAAAATCTTCCGGCACTCATCATTTACTACTACCTTGGTTGATGATTTTTTTATTGACCTGTATATAAACCTCTGTCCTGGTTTAATGGTCCCCTTCGTACTTAGTGTAAAATTTTGACCATAAATTTAACTAACAAAGTATCAATGCATGTCATAAAAAACTATACCGTTAAAAACTATGTTCAAATACGAATCCAATGATATGATTTTTGGTGAAATGCATTAACATTTTATTATTTAAATAGATGGTCAAATTTTGACACAAAATACTACTAGTACTCCTACATTATTGGTGTCGGGTGCCTTGGCCAATGTTTCGTCTTATTGGACAGGATGAGAGTTGAGGCATAGGGATACTGTAGATAGGAAGTCCGGGCGATCCATTATTCTCCATCTCGGTCAGAGATAACTATTCAACTAGTCTTCACAGTAAAGTGACAATACACGCTGCAGCAGATGGGACATTTAATTAATAAGCTGAACCATCATGTTGGTGTTACTAAATCAGCCTTACCCAGTACTTCCATCATGTTTGCCAGTGGAGCACGCTTCTGCAAATACGCTTACACACCTCTCTCTTCCATTAACTGACACATGGGCCCTCTTGAGGTAGACCCACATGTCATCGGCTTAACTATTTACACTCCGAAGGACAATATATCCTGGTAGTAGTACTAGTAGAATTGAGCTTTGATGCACTTTCTTCCCCGTATTTCCCTCTTCTTCCTCCTCTCTTCTTCTTCCTCCTCTCTTCCCCATCGTCGGCCGCACGCCATTTCCCCCCGCTCACTGCTCGCCCGCCCGCACCATCTTCCTTGGTAGCTCGCGCGTACCATATCCTCCCGCTCACTACTCGACCACAAATGCCATCTTCTTCGCTCGCCTGCCCGAATCCACTTCCCCGCTTGCTCGCAGGCACCGAAACCCCCAATCACTCAGCGCCCTAAAACCCTATGGCATAACCGACTGACACGCAGAGCCGTGATTGGAATTCCCTCCCCGATGTTCTCTTGGAGCAGATCTGTAATTGTATGGACCTGCTCAGCACCGTCCGTCTGGCCGCATGCTCCGTGTCTTTGTACCGTCTACACATCTGCAACCGGCTGGCCCTTTTCAAGACACCCTGCTTGCTGATGCCCGATCATTGCAGGTGGCCCAGACACCGACTTGACAATCCTACGGAGGTTGCCGTGGTGCCCCTCGACATGCTACCACTACCCGTCCACCTATCCTTCCTGCGCGGCCACTACTGTGCGGGCATGAAGGACAACTAGATCGTCCTCATCCACCAATCCGGTAGTCTGTGGCATCTCGTGGATATCTACACCCAGCGAGAGATCACCCTTCCATCGTTGGATACCGCCGCCATCGAGCCTCGTGACCCGCCGGACACTCCTGCCTACTATGCACGAGACGCGTCGAGCTTTTGGTGCGACCTCCATTTGCTGAATGTTGTAATCTAGGAAGTGCCCACACCATCAGAAGACTACATGGATTACAAGCTCATTGCCTTGTTCGACATGGGATTAGTCTATCTGAAATCCGGTCGCCATACATGGTTATGGCTCATCGTCAATCCTGTTGAGCCTCCATTTCTAACTAATGCTATAGTGCACGATGGCATTGTTTACGCGGTCGACACACAGATTGGCTACCTATACTGGTGGAATCTATCGTCGTGTAATTGTTCTATCTCATCTCATCTTTACCTTATGAATACGACTGCCTATTGATTGTTACAAATTTAGAATAGATAGTATGTCTATAACCACATCATTGCTATATGTTCCTCTCATTTCCTAGATTTTTATGACCACACATGTTATTGTTAGAGTTGATATGAGAACAATTGGCATCTAATGATTGTTAGAATAGATATTATGAGTATAACCTCATGATTGCTATATGTTATTCTCATTTCCAAGATTTCTATAACCACGCATGTTATTGTTTAGAGTTGACATGAGAACAGTAGTGAGTGCTTGGTAGAATATGAGTAGGACCTGTCATAACTGTTTTCCTCTTGTTGTTACATGATGTTTGAACTATGACATATTGATAGAATATGAAAGCCATTGGCTTATTTTTTCTAACTTGGGGTATGATTATGACCATGACATTGTAATTCTCTGTCTATGACATGTGTCACTGTTGTAATAATTTTAATTCCGCACATACTCTGAACATGATTGTATATTTTTGTCCTTTTGGTGTCCAATTTGATTTGTTGTAGCAGACGCAAATGCACTGGCCTTCATGATTCTAGGACCTGGAATCATACCAGTCAATGGGTGGTGGTTTATCGCTCGTTCAAATAACGGCGGTCATTTCATGCTCATCGCACGTACCAAATTGACTAAACCTTTTCATCAAACCACATGCAGTACAATGCATGGGGCATTCATGACTGTGATGGCTATGGTTGCTTCGTGTTCGAGAAAGATCCCAGCTCCATTGGGCTAGGCGTATTCAATTGGAGGCGGGTTTACAGCCTCGACAACCGCTCCGTGTTCCCCGGGCTCAATTATCCGATCATCGATCATATCACCAGCGATGATTACCATGCTATGCAACTTCCATTCGCTAGGGGGAACTGTGTTTACACATCGTACCATGGGTTTCATGAATCACCATATCCAGAGATTCGTCGACACAGCTTGTTGCCAGATAATCTTCAGTGTGTGAAAGGGATCAAGCTTCCATGCGATGAATGGCTTTTGCAAACCTGACATGCGGCGATGTGGTTCATGCCAGCAACAAATATGCACAACTAGATTCGTACTGATATCTAGACTGAGCCATGTATCCTGCTGCTGTAGCATGACCCTCTTTTTTTGGATATTATGTATTGTTGTTAGTCTGAAGGATAGATACCTTTCTAGGATCAAGTGCATCCTAACTCACCTGCGCAGGATGTACTGATAATGATGATGGAGATGTTGTGCAGAAGGCATATATATAATATCTTGGCTATTCTGTTTCATGAAACAAAATATTGTGCTGTTACCCTACTTGAACTTATGGTTTCAGGCGGTTATACTGATGATTTTCGAGCGGTTGAACTGATGCTTTCAGTTCTGTTTAACAGATCGTCTTCTTTAGTTCAATTTTTTTTTGCAATTATTTTGTCGGAACGGGGCGTGTAGTATATCGTTGGAAAGCTCTTGACAACTATATTTCAAGTATATTGAACATTTTTGCAAAATCATTATGGTTTAAGAGCAATTTTGAGAAAACCCGTTTTTTAACACCGAAAACGTGAATCGTGTTTTGGACTCAATTTTTAAACGGTTTGTCGGAATTGAGCAAATAAGATGGCCTTGGAAAGCTGGTGAAAATCCGCATCTTCATATATCTATTGGTTTTTCTAATTCTATATAATTTAAAAGTAATTTTGAAAAATGGTGAAATTATGGGCGAGACGTATTTTCATGACTTTTTGCAAATGGTTTGTCGGATTGACACAAATGATACGGCATTGGAAAGCTATGGAAAATGCGCAACTTTTTCGTATTGAAATGTTTTTCTAATTCTGTACGGTTTAAAAACGAATTCGAATAGGGTCAAATTTGATTTCGAACCCATTTTTTTAAAAGTTTGTCGAAATGAGGCAAATAATATATCGTTGGAAAGATATCGAAAATACGAAACTTAGTCATGTTGAACGTTTTCTCAAATTCGCAACCGTTGAATAGTAATTTGGATTATGGTGAGACCCGTCGTGCTGTTATTTCCGTTAGAAAAAACAGAGTACTTGTACTGATCTATGTGTGTGTTAGTACTGATGCATTCTTTGGAGAGTAATTTTGAAAGGTTCCGAAAAAAGAGTACTTGAACTGATGTTTGCATGGGTTTGTACTAAGCGTGTTTTCACTAACTAGACTTTGCTCTGTTTTGGGTAATATTTTTGCTCGTAAGTTTTCAACGGTTTATTGTATCGTTGCCCCTGTACTTGCATGGTTTATATCATCAAACTGAATGATATTTTTTTCAAAAGAAAATGTTTTTATTCTTAGTTTGAACTAAATATTTTTTACAATGATGTTCTGGACTTCTCTTATTTTATGACTTGTACTTTTCTTTTATTCCGAACGGACCACCATTTTTAACTTGTACTTATCAATACTTTTAGTTTAACCATTTTTCCTTTGTAGAATGAACGAATATATGTTTGAGAAAAAGAGTACTTGAACGGATGTATGTATGGTTTTGTACTGAGCGTGTTTTCACATACTAGACTTTACTCTGTATTTTTGGTATAAATTTCCTATTTTCTTTTGAACTCAACATTGTTTTGCGATGATATTCTGGACTTCTCTCATTTTACCACTTGAAAATTTTACCATTTTGAATTTCCATGGTTTTTTTGTTTGAGCTTTTTTTGAAACTTATCTAGGACGTCGCGTCAACTTTTTTCTGTACTTATATGCTAGTAACAATAGAACATTTCCCATACAATTTTGTCGATTCGTGGACATCAACCAAAATAGGCAGGAGAAAGCACTATCGAACTGATCATTGTTTTCGACCGAACTATTGTATTCTTCTTTTCCAAGAATTGATCATGTAATACATATTGAACGGCCACACATGTATGATATAATGAACTGTAGGGCCTTAAAAGTGTAATGATAATACATCTATAAAGCTCCATAAGACCACATGAAGCCTCTGTAAAATGAAATATACAAAATACTGACAAAACAAAATGGTCTTGAACTGTAATGCAGCAACCATGTTTTGGATACATTTGAACTAAAAGGGAGCTCCTTTTTTCACCTGCAAGATGAATTGAAAAAAGCACACTATGTTGATCTGAAGAAGCACCATATGTCGAACTGAACATACACAAGAAAAGGAACGGCAGCAAATATGTTAACTGAACTACCAGATGTCAAATATAAACTGATGTTTTTTTGCTGGTTTTTGGGAATGAGAATTCATGTTTTGTAACTAGATTAAAGTTTTAAATAGGTGTACTACTCCATAAGAAATGTGATTACTACATATGTCCAAACTAGCTTCTATTTGACAATAAAGAAACATCAAAAAGGATGATTTAAGTTCTTTTAGGCATATAAACAACTAGCTTTAGAGAAACAAGAATAGTACAAGTTCTCCAATGCAAACTGAACGAGGTTTACCAAGCATAAGAACAAAAAGGTAGAGTGCACCCAATTTGTTGGGCCGCTTTTCTAAACTTTTGTGCATGCTACATTTAACAAATGAGGATGCAACAATCAAAATATAAATTTAATCAGAGGGTATCTTATTAAAATTCCAATAAGAGTTGTTGTAGGAACTACCATAATTATTATAGAAATTACTAGGGAACGGTCTAGGATTAAAGTTTCCTCTATAAGCATTGTTACCAAAATTATTCCTACCAACAAAATTCACATCCATAGATTCATTATTATTCTCAATCAAAGTAGACAAAGGCATATCACTGGGATCAATAGGAGCACTCTTAGTAGCAAACAATTTCATAAGTTCATCCATCTTTCCACTCAAAACATTAATTTCTTCTATAGCATGCATTTTTTTACTAGTAGATCTTTCGGTGTGCCATTGATAATAATTAGCCATAATATTATCAAGGAGTTTAGTAGCTTCTCCTAAGGTGATTTCCATAAAAGTGCCTCCTGGGGCCGAATCTAAAAGATTTCTAGAATCAAAATTCAATCCGGCATAAATTTTTTGTATGATCATCCATAAATTCAAACCATGAGTAGGGCAATTGCGAATCATTAATTTCATTCTTTTCCAAGAGTGGGCAACATGCTCACGATCAAGTTGTTTAAAATTCATAATATCGCTCCTAAGAGAGATGATCTTAGCGGGAGGAAAATACTTAGAGATAAAAGCATCTTTGCACTTATTCCATGAATCAATACTATTTTTAGGCAAAGACGAAAACCAAATTTTAGCACGATCTCTAAGTGAAAACAGAAATAACTTCAATTTAACAATATCATTATCCGTATCTTTCTTCTTTTGCATCTCACACAAATCAACAAAGTTTTTTAGATGGGTAGCGGCATCTTCACTAGGAAGGCCGGAGAATTGATCTTTCATAACAAGATTCAACAAAGCAGCATTGATTTCACAAGACTCAACATCATTAAGAGGAGCAATCGGAGTGCTAAGAAAATCATTGTTATTGGTATTGGAAAAGTCACACAATTTGGTATTATCTTGCGCCATCGCGACAAGTAATCCAACACACAAGCAAACAAAAAGGCAAGCAAAAGAGAGAGGCGATTGGGAAAGAGAGGGCGAATAAAACGGCAAGGATGAAGTGGGGGAGAAGAAAACGAGAGGCAAATGGCAAATAATGTAAAGCGAGGGAGATGAGTTTGTGACGGGTACTTAGTATGTTTTGACTTGAGCGAAGACCTCCGCGGCAACGGCGCCAGAAATCCTTCTTGCTACGTCTTGAGCTTGCGTTGGTTTTCCTTGAAGAGGAAAGGGTGATGCAGCAAAGTAGCATAAGTATTTCCCTCAGCTTTTGAGAACCAAGGTATCAATCCAGTAGGAGGCTCCTCAAAAGTCCCACACACCTACACAAACAAACAAGAACCTCGCAACCAACGCAATAAAGGGGTTGTCAATCCCTTCACGGCCACTTGCGAAAGTGAGATCTGATAGAGATAATATGATAAGATAATTTTTTTTGGTATTTTTATGATATAGATTGGAAAGTAAAATATGCAAATAAAAGTAGATGGAAAACTTATATGATAAAAGATAGACCCGGGGAGGCATAGGTTTCACTAGTGGCTTCTCTCAAGATAGCATAAGTATTACGATGGGTGAACAAATTACTGTCGAGCAATTGATAGAAAAGCGCATAGTTATGAGATTATCTAGGCATGATCATGTATATAGGCATCATGTCCGTGACAAGTAGATCGAAATGATTCTGCATCTACTACTATTACTCCACACATCGATCGACTCCTGCTTGCATCTAGAGTATTAAGTTCATGAAGAACAGAGTAACGCATTAAGAAAGATGACATGATGTAGAGGGATAAACTCGTGCAATATGATATAAACCCCATCTTTTTATCCTCGATGGCAACAATACAATACGTGCCTTGCTGCCCTGCTGTCACTGGGAAAGGACACCGCAAGATTTAAACCAAAGATAAGCACTTCTTCCATTCCAAGAAAAAGATCAATCTAGTAGGCCAAACCAAACTGATAATTCGAAGAGACTTGCAAAGATAACTAATCACACATAAAAGAATTCAAAGGAGATTCAAATATTTCTCATAGATAAACTTGATCATAAACCCACAATTCATCGGATCTCGACAAACACACCGCAAAAAGAGTTACATCGGATAGATCTCCAAGAAGATCGAGGAGAACTTTGTATTGAGATTCAAAGAGAGAGAAGAAGCCATCTAGCTAATAGCTATGGACCCGAAGGTCTGTGGTAACTACTCACAACTCATCGGAGAGGCCTTGGAGATAATGTAGAGGCCCTCCGTGGTCGATTCCCCCTCTGGCGGAGCGTCGGCGAAGGCTCCAAGATGGGATCTCATGGATATAGAAGGTTGCGGTGGTGGAAATAGTTTTCGTGGTGCTCCTGGATGTTTTCGGGGTACATGGGTATATATAGGAGGAAGAAGTAGGTCGGTGGACGCTCGAGGGGCCCACGAGTGTGGGGGGCGCGCCCACCCCTAGGGGGCGCACCGGGCACCCTCGTGGCCGCCTCTTCTATTGCTTGACGTCCACTCCAAGTCCTCTGGATCACGTTTGTTCTAAAAAGATCGCTCCCGAATGTTTCATTCCGTTTGGACTCCGTTTGATATTCCTTTCCTTCGAAAGACTGAAATAGGAAAAAAAACCAGCAATTCGGGCTGGGCCTCCGGTTAGTTGGTTAGTCCCAAAAATGATATAAAAGTGTAAAGTAAATCTCATAAATATCCAAAACGGGTAATATAATAGCATGGAACAATAAAAAATTATAGATACGTTGGAGACGTATCAGTGACCAATGGCCATAGTCGCTCACAGCGTGACGGCCAGCAAACACGGCAGGGTCCAACAACTCCCCTGTCTGCTCATTGTGGCACATGCACTGGACCAACAAGTAGGATCTGAAGTGATATAGGCAACAGACTCAAGATGACTGAAAATGTTATCACAACATAGTTGCAAGTCAACATCTAGCTTCTTATACAACAGAGATCTACCATACTAATCAACATATGCAAGTCTTTTTTTTTTTTGCGGAGGCAACATATGCAAGTCTGATACATTCAAAATTGGTTAAAGATGATTACCACAACAAAATGGATGCTATTTTTCATATTTGAATTTCTACTAATTGGACTTGCGACCGGGAAGTAGATGGACTAAAAAGCAGGAACTATTGCAAATTTTCTATACAATGAACTACCATACAATATAAAACTGAATTATTTTTTTAACATGCACATTGCACTGATTTAGCTTTCCTTTATGAACTGATGATAAAATACATACTGGGCTGCTACACCAGCAGAAAATTCATGAATACATGACATTTTTTTGATAGCAATCTAACAAGTGCTATAGCAAAGCAGGGAACATGCACACTTTTCGAACTGCTCATGAACATGCATCAAGAAAAAAGTACAAACCGCTTCTGATTCACTAAAACGTGAGCTAATTTTCAATATAGATTCACTAAAACGGCTTCTGATTTTTTTAAACATGTAGCTTCTCATTTTTTTCAATTTGAACTTGTTTTTTCTGTTTTTTAACAATGCCAAATGAAGCAGTAAACAAGAGATGGGACCGGGGTGAGCACCTGTCGATGCCAGCGGAGAAGCACGGTGGTCTTGCCAGCAAACATGGGGCTAACGATGACACGAATCACGCTGAGTTGGACGTCCTCGACCCCCTGTGGTTCCTCAGGTCGTACTGTTTCACCAGTTAAGCACAGGTGATTGAGTTGGAGTGGGGCATGCCCACGGCAGCAAGATTGAACGACCGGGGATTGTGGCGTTGAACTTCCTGCACGCGGCGGCGGAGCGACAGCGGCGCATCGATACATCATGGACTCCGGCATCAAGAGTTGTGTGGACGGCGGCAACGGACTTATGTGAAAGTACTGGGTAGCCGCATGCGTCGTTGGGAGAAAACTGTTACTCTATCTACAAGAGACAAATAAGTCAGAACAAACAAGAATTATACAGAATGCAAATTTTGTCTTCTGCAATGACAAGCTTCCTGGGCAGTACAAAAGCAACAACATAAAGTAAATAATATTGGAGAACGGATACCACACAAGCAAAAGTAGGCCGATACGTTTGGGGATTTATTATTATACCACGGCAGAGGTCGGGGTCAGGATCAACGCCGGCTATAGCGTGCCGGTTGTCGCTGTTACTGCAACGACCCCTTCTCTCTCACGCGTTGGATCTTGGCTCCAGGAAGACCCAGTTAATAGCACTTTGGCTTTAGCTTTGTTTGTTCATATTTCTGAATTGCTGCATCAGTTATACCTAAACTTGTGCGACACCTTTTTTTATTCAGTTAAAAGAGTCTAATATTTTCAGAATATGCTACATGAAAAGAGGAAGGGGGAAGGCACTGAGATGCATACCTAAAGCACATACGCACCAATCGCACGCATGTACACATGTGGTCGGCGGCGGCACTGCGACCTGTGGTGTGCTTTGCTGCCTTGAATGTTCACCATAGCACTGGCCTGCAGCTGGAGGAGAATGTAGCCTACGGCAAGAGGAGGACACGACCTGAATTGCAACACTTTGTTGAGTCGAATAAGCATAGCACACATGACAAGAAACTCGCTTATGCTAACATCTCCCTTCAATTAAAGTGCTAAACTTGAATGTCTTTTGTAGAACATTTTTTCCTGAAGATAAATCTAAAGGATCTCAGTGTGATGCAACCTAAACTAACATGTGTTTGTGAGCAAGGAGGAAGCAGGACATGCTCAACTTGAACTACGGTGCGACAACTTGCTTCTGGAGACCCTCAGTGCCTATCCTCGACCTACAGGAAGACGATGCGCTTACCTGGTTGAGTGAATCGGATGGGCTTACCTACCAGAATTGCAGGAAGCTCGAGCCTCTTCTGGCCCTGGGATGGCTCCCATGTATGGCGAAGATTGTAGCAAGGATTCAACTCGGACGGCAGCCAGCGGTCGATTTGGACTGAGAAGGATGTCGCGCCTGTGCCTGGGAGGAAGAAAAGGGGTTTGCCCGGTCTGTCCTTCTCCAGGCAGCCCAAAAACTCGTGGATGCAGGGTGGCCGACTAGCATGACGCAATGCAACTCAGTATGTGCACTTGCACTCACATCAAGCTTTTTTGACCTGATGTTTGTTGAGAGTCCAACGTACTTACACTAACTCTCGACATCCCAAAGCAGTTTCGTTTTAGGAATTAACCCAAACAGTGAAGCGCACACATACCAGACATGTGCAGAATCAAGTTCCATGGATGAACTATCGACGGGTGCATGGAGAAAGTTGGAGGCGGTTCACGCTCGCGCAGTGGGGCCAACTCGAAGGGGCGGGACGATCGGCTTTGCCTCGGGCAGATCGGACGCGGTAGTATGATCTGAAGCTTAGTTCGTCAGTACGAGGTAGCCTCAGCTGCTCCTCTATCCTTCCATGGGACGTGGGCGTCTCCACTTTCCCATGCTGCCTCGGTAACTGTTCGACTTGACGGAACAATGCGGCATGCAGAAGATCATCATGGCGCGAGGTCGTGGAGGCTGGTAGTTGGCCTTCCTTGGCTATAAATGTGGGGGAGGGGCAGAGCCCCCTCGCTCATCTCTCCTTTGTCTTCTTACCGCCCGCTTCCTCTCCTTCTTTGTCTTTCTTCCATGGTGCCGCCAAGGAAGTTTTCGGCGGCCGAGAAGGGGAAGGCTTCCAAGGAGGGACCAGCCTCTCCGCCTCCCAAGAGAGGCCGCGGTCGTCCCCGTAAGCACCCCGTGACCCCCGCAGTGGCCCCCAGGGGACGCGGGCGCACATCCCCCAGGGTCGGCGTTTCTCTTGGTGCCCGTGATGGTACCTCTCCTCACGGCGGGGGCCACCGGCTTCGAAGCAGCCCCCATGACAAAGGAAGGCGCGCCATGATTGTGCGCCCTCCTCGACCGCGCTTCTCCTTGCTGGATGTGCTCCCCAAGTTCGTGGTGTGGTTGGAGAGCCTGGCCGGCACCGCGGTCCGGCTTCCACGCTTCTTCTCTGGCGAGCTTCCATCCTCGGGGCTCGATGGTCTCTGGCCGCAGGCTGACGGCTGCTGCAGAAGAGCTTCGTGGGTCGGGATGGAGGTCGCCGCCTCTGGTGGTGTGGTCCTGACCCGCGACGGGTAGACGTTCACCCGCCCGCGAGGCCTGGGCGGAAGGTGCAGCCTCCACTTCAAGTATGACGGTCTGGCGATCCTCTACGTGAGGGTATTCAGGGAAGACGGCCGCCACTAGGGGTGCTGCCCGGAAGATGGAAGCGACGACGAGGGTGGCGAAGGTGAGCTTGGCGTTGGTGGTGTGCGCTCCTCTTCGTGCGACGACAGCTCTTCCTCAGATGAGAGCTCGAGCAGTGGTGGCTATGACCGACCCCGATGCCGTCGCGCTCGGGTCGAGGACGGCGGTGGTTCGTCCCGCCGCAGCGCTCCGGTGAAGCTAGAGAGGAGCCCGGCGTGAGCCTGGGCCCGCCGAACTTGGACTCAAGACCGGCCGTGGCCCCAGGTCACCTATGGAGGAACTGGTGGAGCACTGGGCCACCTTGAGGCGCTGCTTGAGGATGCGGCGCTGGTGCCGGGTTCGTACGTTCTTGGTTCTCCTTTGTTTATCCTTTCCTTTCTCCTGTAATTCAAAAAAGATAGTGTACCCCGCCGGGTGTGTAATGAACTATGGAAGTTATGCCCTTTATGCTATGCTTACTATCTTAATGTTGTGCCGTCATGTTTGCACTCTGAGCAGGTCAGGATAGGAAAACTTAGCTTGATATGCATGCAGTAGCTTTCCGCCTCATGAGGATTTGGCTTCTGGCGCCCAACGAGTCCCCCTTTCTGGGGAGCTGGAGGTCACATACCTCGGGAGATGCCTCAGGGTCTCGGGAACCGCCGCAGGGCTGCTTTTAAAGGAAAAGGAAACCTGACGAGCACCTCATTCCTCCTTATGCGAACCCCCTGTCACAAATCATCTCTGACTTAATGCACCGCGTCGCGTTACCCGAGGGGCGTGGATGTAAGGGGTGCTGACGCATGTGAGATTGATCGAGGGCTCCTCGCGAGGATAAAGCCGAAGCACTAGGGCAGCGGGGTTCGGTGCGATGTGTGCGCATGAGGGCAGGCCCTAGGCGCACACACCTGCCTAGCCCCCATGCGTGAGGCGCACGAGGAAGAGTGACGGGCAACTGCCACCTCTCTCTTGTCCTTAGGCTAAAAAGCAAACAAGCGGGAGGAGAAGAATTCAACTCGGCGAACCGAAACACGAAAGCACCAAATCCACAGAAAGACTAGTAAAAGACTGCAAGCAACTTCAGAAAGCAAATGAACAGTCGCGTCCGGCACCTAATCTAGTCTTCTCACCAGCGCAGAGCTAAGTTCTACCACTAAGACGTGGGAGGGAGCCCCCATGAGGCCTCAGGGCGGATCTCAAGAGACTTCGGGGCGTGTACAGCCCCACTCATTATTACGTGAGAGTGTCAGGAGCGGAGACCTTCACAGGCCGGAGCCTTTCTTGAAGGGTAGGACTTCTGGAGGTGCTGGATGTTCCAGGCATTTTGGATGGGGACCCGATCCTGTGTCTCCAGGCACGCGGCGCCAGGCCTGGAGACACGGGCAATTATAAACGGGCCCTCCCACATGGAGAGAGCTTGTGCAGCCCTTCCCCGGAGAGCACCCGCCTCAGGACGAGGTGGCCCACCTCTAACGTCCTAGAGCGGACGGTGCGGCATTGATACCGCCGCAGTGCCTGCTGGTACCTTGCCGCCCGGAGCGAGGCTTGACAGTGGCATTCCTCCCCCAGCACGAGATCCATCCCCTACGTGGCGTCCTGACGCACCTCGTGGAACACCAGGACTCGGGTGGAGCGATGCTTGACCTCGTGTGGGAGAACCGCTTCTGCTCCGTAGACGAGGAAGAACGTCGTCTCTCCCGTTGGCTTGGTCGCGGTGGTGCGGATGGAGCACAGCACGGACTGTAGCTCGTCGAGCCAGCCCTTGCCGCAGGCCTCGAGCTTCTTCTTGAAGGTTCTTGTCTTCAGGCCCCTCAGGACTTCGGCATTGGCCTGCTCGGCTTGGCCGTTGCTCCTGGGGTGTGCCACTTAGGCGTAGCATATCTGCGTTCCAAGGTTAGCACAGTATGTTTTGAAAAGGTTGCTAGTGAATTGCGAGCCGTTGTCATTGATGATGCGGTTAGGAACCCCAAACCGGCTCACGATGCCCTTGATGAACTTGACGGCTGATCCAGCTGTGATGGCACGAACAACTTCTACCTCTGCACATTTGGTGATTTTGTCGATGGCGACGTAGAGGTATTGGCAGCCCCCTGGCTCTCGAGGGAACGGCCCGAAGATATCCAGCCCCCAGACCTTGAACGACCATGTGAGCGGGATTGTCTGGAGGCCCTGCGCAAGCTGGTGAATTTGCTTGGTGTGGAACTGGCATGCTTCACAGGAACGAACTAGCTCTGTGGCGTCGTTGAGTGCAGTGGGCCAATAGAAGCCTCCGCGAAACGCCTTGCCCACCAGAGTGCATGATGAGGAATGATGCCCGCAGTCCCCACCATCTATGTCCGCTAGCAGCTCAAGTCCATGCTCCCTGGAGATGCATCGCAATGGAACGTCATTGGGCCTCTTGCGAATATAACTCACCATCCTGGATGCAGTATGTAGTGGCTTGACGACCCACGCGCTCGGCATCCTCCTCCTTCTCTGGCAAGGTCCCTTGAAGCAGGTATGCCTTGAACTCCTCAGTCCAGCACCCCTCCTGGGGCTCGAGCGCAAGAAGCAGGTGGGCCCCTGTGGGATGGCCACATGCTGGGGCGCCAGTCTCAAGCACCTAAGGCAGATCCTCCTGAGGCGGTGCTGGAGCCGCGGTGGGGGGAGCCGCAGATGGCTTGAAGAGCCACTCCTCAAACACCCCTGGCTCCTGGGGGAGCCTTCGGGAGGCTCTCTTGGCGATATTGTCCACCTCTTTGTTCGTCCCTCACGACACGTGTTGCAGTTCCAACCCCAAGAACTGCTTCTCCATCTTGCGTACCTCTTCTAGGTATGCCTCCATGTGCTCATCCTTAGGTGTGTACTCCTTGTTGGAGAAGTTGACAAGGAGCTAGGAATCGCCCTTGATGGTGAGGCGCTTCACCCCCAGCGCCGCCGTGGCCCTGAGACCGACGAGCAAGCCCTCGAACTCCGTGATGTTGTTGGAGACCTTCTCGCCCTGCTGGAAACAGAGCTGTACCGCATAGTAGAGCTTGTCCTTGGCGGGTGAGATGAGGACGGCTCCTGCTCCTGCACCTTGTCATGCGAGCGCTCCGTCAAAGTACATGATCCACCCGTCTGGTTCCTCGTCCCCAGGTAAGAGGGAGCGGTCCTCGCTCACCCCGTGGTCGGGGATGTCAGTCCACTCGACCACGAAGTCAGCGAGGGCCACACCCTTGATCACCCTGGTGGGGCTGAACTCGAGATGGAATGCCTGAAGGTCGATGTTAAATTTTGCAACTCGCTCGGCGGCGTTCGGGCTCTGGAGCACCCTCTCCAGCGGGTATGCTGAAATGACTTTGATGGGGTGGCCTTGGAAGTAATGGCGCAGCTTTCCGGAGGCGACGATGAGTGCGAGCAAGAGTTTCTGAGGCATGGGGTAACGTGCCCGTGCCTCCCTCAACACCGTGCTAATAAAGTAGGCAGGGTGCTTGATGAGGGGAGAGGCACCGATGGAGTCTTGTTATTATTGAGGACGCGGGCCTTCGGTGGCCTCGCGAGGTCCGTCCTCAGGAGCCCCCCAGTTGTGGGGTGAATCACAGCCTTGGGAGGGGTATCAGCCGCTGGGTTGGCCGAGGCCCCAGGCGCACTGTCCCGTGGGTGCTGCGCTTTTCTTGGTGGTTGAGCGTCCTACCGAGGGTCCTTGGATGAGCGCTCCTTCCTTAGCGCCACCAGGGCGCCGCTAGCTGAGTGAGGGGTGGCTGCCAAATAGGGCACCAAGGGCTCAAGAGGGTGCGGCGCCACCATCACTGCTGGGCTGGTCAGGTATCTCTTGAGGTTTTGAAAGGTTGTGTCTGCCCCCGGGGTCCACTCGAATGGCCCCTTCCTTTTCATCAGCTTGAAGAACGGGAGGGCGCGCTCCCCCAGCTTGGAGATGAAGCGCCCCAGCGAGGTTACACAGCCCGCCAGCTTCTGCATCTCCTTCAGGGTCTGCGGGGGCCTCATGTCTTCTATTGCCTTGACCTTCTCTGGATTGGTCTCGATCCCTCTATGCGTCACGAGGAAGCCCAACAGCTTGCCAGAGGGAACCCCGAATACACACTTCTCGGGATTGAGCCAAAGATCCACCTTGCGCAAGCTGGCAAACGTCTCCTCCAGATCTGCTATCAGGGTCCCAGCCTCCCGAGACTTCACTACTATGTCATCAACATAGGACTCTGCGTTTCTCCCGAGCTGCATGCCCAGGGCAATATGCATCAGCCGCTGGAAGGTAGCCCCGGCATTGCTCAGACCAAAGGGCATGCAGGTGTAGCAGTACACCCCGTAGGGGGTCAGGAACACCGTCTTCTCCACATCTTGCACGGCCATCTTGATCTGTTGGTAGCCTGAGAAGGCGTCCAAAAAGCACAATAGGCCACATTCGGCGGTGGAGTCCATGTTCTGATCGATGCGAGGAAGCGGAAAGGGATCTTGAGGGCAGGTCTTGTTGTGGTTGGTGAAGTCGACACACATGCGTTCCTTCCCTCCTTTCTTGGAGACGACAATGGGGTTCGCCAGCCACTCCGGGTATCGTACTTCCCTGATGACTCTAGCATCCTGCAACTTGTGGGTTTCTTGGACGATAAATGCTTGCTTCTCGGTGGAATGGCGGCGAGGCTTCTGCTTCACCGGCCGCACGTTTGGGCATACCTTCAGGTGGTGCTTGATTATTCCCCTTGGGACCCCAGCCAGATCTTTGGGCTCCCAAGCGAATATGTCCTTGTTAGCACGCAAGAAGTCGACCAATGATTTCTCCTGGTCCTGACGGAGGCCAGATCCTATGGTGAAGGTGGCGCTGGTTGTCCCCTCCTCACTAACTAGCACTTGCTTCGTCTCGGCTCGGTCTTGGGAGAATA
Source organism: Triticum dicoccoides (assembly GCF_002162155.2). Classification (NCBI taxonomy): domain Eukaryota; kingdom Viridiplantae; phylum Streptophyta; class Magnoliopsida; order Poales; family Poaceae; genus Triticum; species Triticum dicoccoides. The sequence goes on from NC_041391.1 coordinate 304,945,395, forward strand.
GCTGTTTCTTCTTGGCCGGCGTTGCTCTCGGGGCCCCAGGACCCCCTTTCTCACCAGGCAGCGCAGATGCTGCCGACCTGAAGGCGAGCTTGAGGGCCTGCACTGCGTCTTTGGTGTCCCCTGCCACCATGAGGAAACCGTTGCTACCAGGCATCTTCATGAGGTTGTAAGCTGGGTGAGTTGCCGCCATGAACTTGGCCAGGGCGGGGTATCCGAGGATGGCATTATATGGCAAGTCAATCCGGGCGATGTCGAAGTCGATGAGCTTGGTGCGGTAGTTGTCACAGGTCCCGAAGGTAATGGGGAGACGGATTTGCCCTAGAGGGTGGGTGAAGCCACCGCCGACCCCTAAGAAGGACTTGGTGTGGCGGAGGCGGCCGGGAGGCACGTGCGGCAGGCCGAACGCCTCTGTGGAGAGAACATTGAGGCCAGCTCCACCGTCGACGAGGGTCCTGGTGACTGCCACGTTGCAGATGGTGGGGGTGCAGAGCATTGGGAGCGCTCCTGCTCCTACCGTGGTCGCTGGATGGTCCTCTGGGCCGAAGGCGAGGTCGGCCTTTGGTGCTGCCCAGCCCGGGGGAGCCCCCAAGCTCACCTGGGCAACGCTTACTTGCCTATAGAATTGCTTGATATGCCGATCAGAAGGTGGCGCCTGCGAGCCGCCTAAGAGGGCCACAACAACAGGAGGCGCCGGTGCCGTGAAGCACACAATGAAGAGGCTACGCAGCTCCTCCCAAGAGGCCATAGAGGACTCCGGCAGGTGGAGTAGCCAGGCGCGCGACACTCCTACAAAGGCCATGGGGAGCCAGTTGGCCTTCACCTTGCCGTCTCCTCCGGTCGCCCAGACTACCTCCTCGTACACCTAGAGGAAGCAAGCCGGGTCCGTCATGCCGTCGTAGCGTGGCGGCAACTAGGGCCTGAACTTGGGCAGCCATTCCACCCGCCGCAGGCCGAGGGCGAAGGGGCGCAGCCCCGACGCTTCTTCGAGGGTGCGCGTCATTAGAGTCGATGTAGAAACACCCGCCATTGAAGCCGATGGGGCGATCTGATGGACGGAGCAGAGGATCTCCGACGCACCCCTACCTGGTGCACCAAATGTCGAATTACGGGTTCCGCAAAGCCTTGAAAGGTTCGAACTCTAGGGTGCGTGCGGGGATCTCAACCTACCCAGCCTGCCTACTCGCGATCCTCCTAACCCTAGCGCGACGGGCTCGAAGAGACAAAGAGACACAACAATTTATCCTGGTTCAGGCCACCTTGCAGTGTAATACCCTACTCCAGCGTTTTGGTGGATTGCCTCGAGGGGCTAAGGATGAACTAGTACACTGGATGAACAAGCCTCAGGAGGTGAGGTGTTCTTGACCTCGAGAGGGCTGGTGAGGTGGATCCGATGCCCTTGCTCTGAGCTCGATTCGATCCCCCTCTATGGTGGTGGCTAAGTCCTATTTATAGTGGCTTTGGTCCTCTTCCCAAATGTTGGCGGAAAGGGATCCCAGAATGGCCGGATTTGAAAGGGGACAAGTAGTACAGCTTATCCTGACTAAACTGGTCTTCGCCTGCGAAAAGCCCCTGGTCATGACACTGCAGTGGGCTCGGTGATGACCCCTGTCCTGCCATCCTGGTGGTCTTGGTCTTGTTGCACCAGAATGGAAACCTTTGGCTGATTCCTCGGGACTCCGCGCTTGTGGCTTGCCTCCCTTGCACCGAAGAGAAACTAGCGCTCTGCGCCCGCTGGCACCCGCCTGGCCTTGGTTGTCATGGCTCATGTCAGCTAAGCCTCACGAGGTGCACCTTGCATAGAACTCTACGCCCCTCGGGGGCCAGCCTGCAGAGGCCGATCCCCTCGGGGGTCTTGGCGTTGTATGCCTCGCGAGGGTTGGTCCCTCGTGAGGGTCTTGAATTGTCGATGCTGAAGCTGGGTCGTACCAGGCCGTTGATGGAGCCACGTGGTGGGCCGCAGGTAGGCAAGTCTGGATAACCCCATATCCAGAACGCTGACACCAACCAGCTGGGTCGGAACGGAGTAAACAGCATCACGTGTTCATCGGGAGCCAACCAGCTTGGACGGAACAACCGAAACAAGGTCTGGCGTAACGTAGAATGGAGGAAACGGCCTTCTATTCGACCGCGAACGGTTGATACGGGGTCTTGTTCATCAGGAAGGGTCTAGCATATCGCAAAACGGAGGAAGCGGACTTGTGTTCGACCGCGTATGGTTGAAATGGGGTCCTTTTGATCAGAAGGGGTGTCCCGTACCGCAAAACAGAGGAAACAGACTTGTGTTGGAGTGCCTATGGTCGAAACGGTGTCCTGTTCATCGGGAGGGGTGTGGCGTACCGCAAAACAGGAGTCCACAGGCTACTGTTCATCCACCGTCTACTGCCTCGCTCCAGCCTCCACAGGCTACTGTTCATCCACCGTCTACTGCCTCACTCTAGCCTACACAGGCTACTGTTCATCCACCGTCGACCTCCTCCAGCCTCCACCAGCTACTGTTCATCCACGGGGTCATGTGCATCGAGCCTCCCCCGGCTACTGTTCATCTAGCCCTCCACTGGGTCCTGTTCATCCAGCCTCCATCGGCTACTGTTCAACCAACCCTCCACGGGGTCCTGTTCAACCAGCCCCTCCATGGGGTCCTGTTCAACCAGCCCTCCACGGGGTCCCTCCACCGGCTACTGTTCATCCACCCCCACCTCCTCAAGCGGGGTCCTGTTCATCAAGCGGCAATGGCCTCTACTACCACGGGATCCTGTTCATCCAACCCCCACCGGGAACTATTCATCCAACCCCCACCGAGAAGTGTTCATCAAGAGGCAACTTTGATCGGCTTCAGTTAGCAGTAGTAGCGAAGGAATCACTCGGGTTCAGTTAATAGCAAGGAATCGATCGGGGTTTAGTAATTTAGCTAGTGCAATCACTAGGGTTTAGTTAGAGCCCAACACCTCGCCCGGGTTCAGTTAGAGCGCAACGTCTCGCGCACACGCGCGTACGTGTACGAGAGAAACGCGCAAACCTCTGTACATCACTTGGCCCCGACCACCCTCCGTAACCGGGAACTCCCCAAAATTTTCCTCACCCTCGCTTCTACCATGATTTTTTCCGTCATAGACGGCCCAAAGAATGTCATGCAGGTGCGTCTATGGCCCGCCCAGGATGAAAAGCCCATTTTCTATCATGATTTTGTGTCATAGAAGTAGGAGCCCACCACATCTATGATGATACTGGGTTTTGTCACAACTATCATCATAGAAGTGTCATAAGCATGACAGAAAAAAAATTGTCCGGCCCAAAATGTCACGGATGTGTCTTTTTTTTGTAGTGATAGTTTTCACTAGAAGCTTCTCTCTTCAAAGAACGCATACGATGGGTAAACAAATTACTGACGAGCAATGGATAAAAAGCGCAAAGGTATGATGATATCTAAGGAAATGATCATGAATATAGGCATCACGTCCGTGACAAGTAGACCGACTCCTGCCTATATCTCCTACAATTACTCCACACATCGACCGCTATCCAGCATGCATCTAGTGTATTAAGTTAACAAGAACGGAGTAACACCTTAAGCAAGATGAAATGATGTAGAGGGATAGATCCAATCAATATGAATGAACCCCACCTTTTTATCCTTAATGGCAACAATACAAATACGTGTCATGTCCCCTTCTGTCACTGGGTATAAGCACCGCAAGATTCAACCCATTAGAAAGCACCTCTCCCATTGCAAGAAAAATCAAACTAGTTGGCCAAACCGAATCAATAGATCAGAGAGAAATACAAAGCTATATTAACCATTCGTAAAAGAGTTGAGATAAGACTCAAATAATATCCATAGATAATCTGATCATAAATCCACAATTCATCGGATCTCAACTAATGCACCGCAAAAGAAGATTACATCGAATAGATCTCTAAGAACATCAAGGAGAACATTTTATTGAAGATCAAAGAGAGAGAATAAGCCATCTAGCTACTAGCTATGGACCCGTACGTCTGTGGTAAACTAATCACACATTATCGTAAGGGCAACAAGGTTGATGTGGAGGCCCTCCGTGATTGAATCCCCCTCTAGCAGAGTACCAACAAAGGCCTCTAGATGGGATCTCACGAGGATAGAAACTTGCTACAGCGAAAAAGTATTTTTTTGGTGTGCCCCTGGTATACGGGGAATATTTAGGTAGTTATAGAGGAAAGATTAGTGTTAGAGGAGCATCAGTGGGACCCACAAGCCTGGGGGCGCCCCCTAGGGCTCGCCTCCCGAGCTTGTCGCCAACTAGTGGCCCTTCTGACCTCCTCCTGAAGGTTCCTAGGTGTCTTATGGTCAAAGAAAAATCCTCAAAAAGTTTTGTTTCGCTTGGACCCTGTTTGGTATTGATTTTCTGTAGAAGACAAAAACAAGGAAAAAATCAGCAACTAGCACTTGGCACGAGGTTAATAGGTTAGTCCCAAAATATCATATAAAATAACATAATAACGCATATAAAATAGCATGAGATACGCTGGAGTAATCAAAAATTGTAGATATGTTGGAGACGTATCATGGAGCAGGGAGGTGATCTTGGTAGTGTCATGAGATCATAATGCTATTGTCTTGCATGTGAATTTATTTCCACTGGTTCAATGAGGCAATGTTTTCCTACTGTACTGTCATCATGAATTTGATGCTACTGTTAAAGTAATATACTAATGTCTTCCTATCCTTCCTCACTAAGCTAATGAAGGTTTTGCCTTGTTCCTACTTGTGCAAACAGGTTACATCTTATGCCAATTGTTCATTTTAGTGGAACTGCACAAGAGGATACAATGAATTGTATCCCAGCTAGTGCTTTAACTTTGCTGGAAGTTCTTGATAATCTTTTGATATAATCTCACCATTGGTAAACAAGAGTGATGTCAACCATACATTGGAAGTGCACAAAAATATATACTATTGAATGATTCCAGTCAACGCTTTATCATCTCTTCTGAGACTACTTGAATAAGCTTCCTTGCTCAAGTTGGTACCATCCTAAGGCCTTCATCCATGTTAGTATGTTTTCATATATATTTGTATCGTGCTACTGTGTTGCTACTAACATGAGAAACTCCTTTATCTTTGCACGTTAATGTTTGCAATCTATGATACATGGCAATGGTTTGAGTGTTGAGCTAATTGGCACTGATTAAATAAACTAATACCTCTCTTTAAGCAAGACTACGATGTTGCTAACTTTACCCATTAAGATAATGAGGATGCTTCTATTTGTTAGTGTATGTTTCATCAACTAGTGCCACTATTATAGTAATCTCACTTTCTCAATATATGTGCCAACAGGGATGCTCGATTTTGGTGGTACTACACAAAAACATTGAGTGCTTCATTGCCTCAACTGCATCCTTCCTTTCCTATCAGTCGCTTATCTCAGCTTCCAGCCAAAGGAAATACTAAATGATATGCTTCCTTACACAGGTTGGTACCGGTCTTTATCCTGATTATTATGCTTTTCATATGTATTGGTAATTTGGTATTGTTCTACTGTTGGCCGATTTCATAAAGGAGTAACTTGGAGCCTGAACTCGCAGTAAAATCATTACATTGGGCGATTTCAGTAGAACTGCATAAAAAGATCAGATGGACAGATACTTATGCTCCTGCTATGTACTCCAAAGTTCACTCAGACAAGCATCAATGTTGACAAGAAGAAGTGCCAGCGGGAACGCTAACAATATTGCTTGGCGCATACCCAGAAAAACGCAGTATAGTCTTTGGTACCAACTTGTGCCTTTTGGTTATCGCCACATATGCTGGTAGCGAATTGTATGGCATGGAGTCTAAAGATTCCAAACAAGTTGGTTGACGCATATATTCATTTGCCACTTATCATTCTGCACGCCAGGGATGCTCCATTTCAGTTGAACTGCACAAAGAATTTGGGTGGTTTATTTTCTCGACCGCCTCCTTTCTTGTCTGCAATGTAGAATTTTGGCGAGATACAGGACCAAGATGAGCCAGTAAACTAGTTGGATGAGAGTAGCAGCGAAGTTCCTCAAACCTCTTGCGACATCGAGGCCACTATCTCGAGGATAAACCTACAAGCAAAGTTCAGATGGTCTGTGCTACCTCTTATGTACTCGAAAGTTTGCTCATACAAGCATTAATTCTAGCAAGAAGTACCACCAAGTGAACACCATTTACTAGTCTGTACCCTAGGTAATTAAAGTTTGTCCATGGATGATATTGGCTATGGTCTCTCAATCATTTGGATGCATAAACATGCTGAACTTGTGTATATCTGAATCTTTTTGTGAATGATAGCTATGAATATTGTCTTGTGATCTATCAATCATTTGGATGCATGGACATGCTGAACTTGTGTATATATCAATCTTTTGAGTTGTTGATTGTGAATGTTGGCTATAAATAGGAACATGTCTTGTGAACCTAAGTTTGAAACGAATGTGTACCTTTTCTGTTGTACATGTGTGTGAACTTGTTAGAATGTCTACTGTGGTATTGTGATGTGTGAGTGTCAACTGCACACCTTCTTCCTCGAAAGAATTGCACCAGCTTGTTATGGTAGCAATGTCGCATCAACTCTTTTTTATCTTTTTTCTCCGTCTTCCCCCTCCCTACTCAACCCCTACCGTAATGTTTTCGGCCACAAAATAAACATAGTACTGTGTTGTTTTTGGGCCTTCATGAAAAATCAAGTGCCGCTTTCTATAGGTTGGCCTGCCCAGAAAATGGTTGTTGGTCTAGCATGGAGTGGGAGGCTAAAAATGTATCATGCAGAGGCAAGTAAAAAACACCATTGGGAGCCATCCTCTGGAAAAAAATCACGTCTGATGTGCTTCTTCAGTCGCATAGCCGACCCCCTCTTTAATCCAATTTGCTCCATTCCCCAACCACTAGCATGGTATGGAAGTTTATCTTCTTCCCCCTCGCGCTGTTGGGGATTGAAGAAGCGCGACATCGAATCCAACACTGGCGATGGCTGCTTGTCCAAGTGATTTTTAGATAAGAAACTACATGTTTCAGAGGCAGAGCATTTAAATCAACACGCCCTTTTCAAACATGGATAACAAAATGTTGGAAATTTTATTCATGGTAAAAAATGGAACTAATAGCAAGTTAACATCAAGCTGATCAACATTCATGTATAACACATCTTCATATGATGCACAGTCAAAAAGATATGGTATTTTCAAACTGTCAAGACAATGTTGAGTGTGCAAAAAACTGGGTAAACTAGGGACGAAATTTTGGCAAGTGTTAGATATTTTTCAACGGTACCAATTGGAATCGAACCCGGGCAGTACATCTTTCAGCTGAGAGGGCTATAGCCATCGGGCTACCGCGGTATGTTCAAAAGAACGAAGGCTTCTTCCCGGCTCCGATTCGTTCCCATCCTTGTCTGGGTGCGCTCACCGTGCCGCCGCTGTTTGCCGTTGTCAATATGTTCAACAATGAGAGGAATCCGGTGAGGACTGCATGCCAAGAGGCTAACAGTGGGACCCACCATGTCCAGTCCATATGCAAGCAAGTGCCTCATTGGAAAAAAGCTTCCTCCTAATTGTATACTGACATTGCGGCCCATAGGTTTGTCAACCTACTCAATAAACAAAACAAATTTACAACAAAGACTGCCATCGGTGAGATTTTTAGGGGTATCAGTTTTTTCGGAGGGCGAACAAGTATCAGCCAGGCCTAGGTTTTCTTTTTTAGCGGGCATAGCCCACGATGTATTCACAAAGTGGTTTCAACTTATTTTTTAAGGTCCACCATGTATGTACCGGCCTATAGTCCTCCCAGTCTAGGTTTTACTTTTTCTTAAACATCGACAACCCAATTTGTTTTAATTAAATGCAGATATCTGTTCTATTTATCTATATATAAGAATAATAATGTCATGTCCAATTTATGTTTTCCCTTCTAACCACATTATATATATAACCTATATTGATACTATTATCGTATCTTTAATTCAAACTTACATATACATTATAAAAACATCCCATGTCTTATTAACTTATAAAAATAAATGTTTAACAGAAGTTGGCAAGGAGAATCCTGGTTGTTTCTGACTCTCAGACAATGAAAATTCTGGTGATTGCGTACAAAAGCTTGCGAAGATTTTTCGGATCAATGTAATAATAATGCACTCATTTTTATTTTGAGCAGTAACTCGCTAATTTGTTAATTTTATATATAATGAAATGTGTAGCTCCGATTTATTTTTTGATATTAATTGCTCCTTCTAACCTAACATTAAATATATAACAAGCCCAGCTAATTCGTGTATTTCAAGAAAGTGAAAATGGGCTATGATTTCTTAGAAAAAATTAAATGGGCTGCATTGACGCTGAATTATTTGTTCACCCGGCCCAACAAATGGACTGTAAATTCTAGAAAACATGGGTTAAATAGATGTCACATTTTTTCAGGACGACATGTGGGCCAATAGGTTGAAGCCTACGCAAGGCGTTGTCAACTTGGTAAACAAATGATTCTGACATCCGCAGCCACTAGATTTATATCCAAGGGCTGGCATGCACCTTCAATCTCTTGTCTTCTTCCTCCAGCGCCGCTAGGACCACCTGCTCCGGCCTCTGGCGGCTAGCGGCTCTGCTTAGCACGCATCGCCGCAAAGCGCTACCCCAGTGCCGGCCAGGCTATCCATCCACACATCCTCTTATTCTCGACCGACTGCAGCCCCACGCTGCACTAGAACCAGTTATAACCCTCGTACTCCTCTCCATTTGCTACTCCACTGTCGCATCTTCCCATCTCCGGGTCATTCCCGTCCGAGGCCTTGCCATTGTCCACCGCCATGCTGCGCTCGGCGCGGTGTGGTCAATAAACAAGAGTCATCGAAAGAGGAATGTATGTGGAGATGCTGATAGCTAGACCCACGAGGTCCATGGTCGCACGCAAGAAAAGTTCCTCCTTATTAAGCTGGAAAAAATATTTCCTCCTCCTGACAGTTGGGACCCACCAGCTACATCTTCGCACGCAAGGAAGTGCCTCCTTATTACGGGGGGGGGGGGATGATTCCTTCCCCTGATAGCTGGGACCCAGCAGTTATATCTTCGCACACAAGGAAGTGCATCCTTATCCTCCCTGACAGCTGTGACCCATCCGGTCGAAGCATACGTACCATTGTTTGTCTGGTCACGAACGTGTACATTCATATTGGTCGATCAGTCTCTCTGCAAGTATGAACCATGGCCGAGTAAGTAGCGGCACGTGTCGTAGTAGAGCTCCCGACATAGAAGTTCAGGGAGTCCCATATAAATCGTGTACACGTACGTACGTCCACAGGGCAAAAATATGGCCATGTACGTACATACACCGGGGTCTCGAAGTGTGTAGTCGCACATACGGACGACCAGGGCTCGTGCACATGGAGAGGCAACGGATGGCAGCTGGCGTCCTGTTCATCAGCAACCAACCGGCTCGGTCAAAATGGAGAAATAGTGTCGTGTTCATCAGGAGGCAACCCACAGGTTCAAAATGCGTCATGTTCAATGGGAGCCAACCGACTTGTATGGAACAACCGAAACGGGGTATGGCATACAACAGAATGGAGGAATCGGCTTTTTGTTTGACTGCCTATGGTCGAAACGGGATCCTATTTGTAACATCCCAAAATTTTAATTTTATTAGGTTTTGCTTGATGTTTGAATAAAATATTAAGATATTAAATTCTTAAATGTTAGAGAGTCTTCGCATAGTTACATAATTATTCAACTACTCATTGATCTTCACTTATACCTTTTGGAGTAGCTTGTCGTTTGCTCTAGTGCTTCCCTTATATCTTTTTAGAGCACGACGGTAGTTTTATTTTGAAGATATTGATGAACTCTCATGCTTCACTTATATTATTTTGAGAGTCTTAAACAGCATGGTAATTTACTTTAGTTCTGATTTTAGTCCCAATATGATCGGCATCCAAGAGGGATAATAACTTTCATATAAAGTGCACGGAATACTATGAGAAGTTTGATTCTTTATGATTGTTTTGGGATATGAAGATGGTGATATTAGAGTCATGCTAGTGGAGTAATTGTGTATTGTATAAAAACTTCTGTTAAAGTTTGTGATTCCCGTAGCATGCACGTATGATGAACAGTGATGAAGTCGAAGCATGATTTATTTATTGATTGTCTTCCTTATGAGTGGCGGTCGGGGACGAGCGATGGTCTTTTCCTACCAATCTATCCCCCTAGGAGCATGCGTGTAGTAATTTGTTTTGATAACTAATAGATTTTTACAATAACTATGTGAGTTCTTTATGACTAATGTTGAGTCCATGGATTATACACACTCTCACCCTTCCACCATTGCTAGCCTCTCTAGTACCGCGCAAATTTTGCATGTACCATACACCCACCATAACCTTCCTCAAAACAGCCACCATACCTATCTATTATGGCATTTCCATAGCCATTCCGCGATATATTGCCATGCAAGTTTCCATTGTTCCGTTTATTATGACACACTTCATCATTGTCATATTGCTTTGCATGATCATGTAGTTGACATCATATTTGTGGCAAAGCCATCGTTCATAATTCTTTCATAAATGTCACTCTTGAATCATTGCACATCCCGGTACACCGCTGGAGGCATTCATATAGCATCATATTTTGTTCTATGTATCAAGTTGTAATTCTTGAATTGTGAGTACATAAAAGTGTGATGATCTTCATTATTAGAGCATTGTCCCAGTGAGGAAAGGATGATGGAGACTATGATTCCCCCACAAGTCGGGATGAGATTTCGGACGAAAAATACGTATAAAAATATATAAAAAAAGAGGCCAAAAAAAGAGAGAAGGCCCAAAAAAAATGATATAAAAAGAGAGAAGGGGCAATGCTACTATCCTTTTACCACACTTGTGCTTCAAAGTAGCACCATGATCTTCATGATAGAGAGTCTCCTATGTTGTCACTTTCATATACTAGTGGGAATTTTTCATTATAGAACTTGGCTTGTATATTGCAATGATGGTCTTCCTCAAATTGCCATAGGTCTTCGTGAGCAAGCAAGTTGGATGCACACCCACTTGGTTTCTTTTTGAGCTTCATACACATATAGCTCGAGTGCATCCATTGCATGGCAATCCCTACTCACTCACATTGATATCTATTGATGGGCATCTCCATAGCCCGTTGATACGCCTAGTTGATGTGAGTCTCCTTTTTGTCTTCTCCATAACCACCATATTCTCTTCCACCATAGTGCTATATCCATGGCTCACGCTCATGTATTGCATGAAGATTGAAAAAGTTTGAGAACATCAAAAGTATGAAACAATTGTTTGGCTTGTCATCGGGGTTGTGCATGATTTAAATATTGTGTGTGAAGAAGATAGAGCATAGCCAGACTATATGATTTTGTAGGGATAGCTTACTTTGGCCATGTTATTTTGAGAAGACATGATTGCTTTATTAGTATGCTTGAAGTATTATTGTTTTTATGTCAATATTAAACTTTTGTTTTGAATCTTATAGATCTTAATATTCTTGCCACAGTAGAGAAGATTACATTGATAAATATGTTAGGTAGCATTTCACATCAATAATTCTGTTTTTATCATTTACCTACTCAAGGACGAGCAGGAATTAAGCTTGGGGATGCTTGATATGTCTCCAACGTATCTATTATTTTTTATTGTTCCATGCTATTATTATCCATCTTGGATGTTTTATATGCATTTATATGCTATTTTATATGATTTTTGGGACTAACCTGTTAACCTAGAGGCCAGTTCCAGTTTCTGTTTTTTCCTTTTTTTTGAGTTTTACAGAAAAGGAATACCAAACGCAGTCCAATTGACCTGCCAATTTACTGAGATTTTTTATGGACTAGAAGAAGCCCCCAAAGCAAAAGAGTTGGGCCAGACGAGTCCCGAGTCATCCATGAGGGTGGAGGGCGCGCCCTACCCCCCTGGGCGTGCCCCCCTACCTCGTGGCTGACTCGGAGACCCCCCCTTACATGAAACCGCAAAAAATTCCTATAAATATAGAAACCCCCGAAAAGAAACCTAGATTGGGAGTTCCGCCGCCGCAAGCCTCTATAGCCACCAAAAACCAATCAGATTACAAAAACCTATATCTACCATCCATATTGCACTTGTATCACCATCTCCTTGCCGAACTAGTGCACCTATACAATTCACCATTGTATTGGGTGTGTTGGGGACACAAGAGACTCTTTGTTATTTGGTTGCAGGGTTATTTGAGAGAGACCATCTTCATCCTACGCCTCCCAAGGATTGATAAACCTTAGGTCATACACTTGATGGAAATTTGCTACTGTCCTACAAACCTCTGCACTTGGAGGCCCAACAACGTCTAGAAGAAGAAGGTTGTGTGTAGACATCAAGCTCTTTTCTGGCGCCGTTGCCTGGGAGGTTAGCGCTTGAAGGTATATCTTTAGATATTGCAATCAATTCTTTATGTTTCTTGTTTTATCACTAGTTTAGTTATAACAGAAAGCTACAAACAAATGTAATTGAGGGCGCCTCATATGCTTCATCTTTTTAATGTCTTTCGTGAAAATAAGGATTCTGATAATTGTGCCAAAGTGTTAGAAGAAGAATGCAATAAAATGTTTGGCATACAATCTTTGAATGATGAGCATGATTTCAATGTTGTTAGTATGAACTCTTTGAATATGCATAATACTAATGATGATTGCATTAGTCATGATAAAAATGTCTCTTATAGGCGTGTGAACTTTTGTGGAGTGCATAGAGTTTGCAAGTACACACCAAATAGGGAAGATAGATTTTGCAAGAGTCATAAGTATTAGTAAACTAAATGGTCGCAAGAAAGGCTAGATGTTTGTGCTGAAAAATTAAATTTGCTTAGCCATCCTTGTGAACTTTGTAATGGACGTGATCATTTAAATCTCCAGTGCAAATTGTTGCATGATCGAATCATGTCTAAAAATTGTGATGACTTGATTTCCCTTGTGCATCATAATGAACTTAGTTTGCTACTGGGTTATGAAGAAATGAGACGTATAACTAAGGATATTCCAGAATTTGCCCTTGAGAGAGTTCTTGATTTAGATTTAGATGAAATTTATGTGCATTATGTGGTGAATTGCATTGAAAATCCTTATATTGCCAATTACATAAATACAAGAAAACAAATAGAAGATGGAGAGAATACTAATGAAAGGGAAGAGGTTTCCCAATATCCTCCTATTCTTCTTATGATGAATCGGGTAATGAGGAGGAGCTTTCTATTCAACCAATCTCATTAATAAAGAGCTCCAAAAAGAGGACTAAACCCACACATGATGCGAAGAATAAAAAGAAAAGACGGAGAATCAAATGTAAAAAGGTATCCCTCCCAAATGATGTTGCTCCTATTACTCATTGTGATGATGATAATTGCTATACTATTGGTGTTATCCATACTGTTAATGATGAGAGTGATTATGCTTATGATATGCAAAGGCCCAATATTGGGGATGCTATGTTTGATGAGAATGACATGTATGAGAATTTATTTGCTGCGATTAATGTTTGTCCCAAGCTTGGGGATGCTATGTTTAACGAAGATGATATTTTTAGTCTCCCAAGTTTTGATATGCAAATTCATTATGATGATATCATGCCTCCTATCTATGATGATTATATTGATGAAAGTGGGTTTGGAAGAGTGTCAACTTTAGGAAGTAATGATCCCACTATGTTGGAGGGTGTTGAATCTTATGGTGATAATTATTTAAGTGGATTTGGAGAGATCATGACTTTATTTAGTAAGGATTCCACTATTGGAAGAGGTTTTAATTCATTATGATGAGAACAAAGTTGCTACTTATGATGATTATTGTGATGATACTTCTGTTATAAAAAGTAGTGATGATTACATTTATAAAACTTGTCATGATTATGATTATCATTTTTCTGAACATTACTCTTTTAATGTGGAAACAATTTATAGTATTCGAGTTTCTTATGATACTCCCACTATTCCGAATGAGAAGAATTTTGCTTATGTGGAGAGTAAAAAAATTTCTATGGTTGTGGATCATGAAAAGAATGCTTTCTGTGATAGTTAAGTCGTTTAATTCATTCATGATGCTACTAAAAATTATTGTGAGGGAGGAATATATGCTTGTAGGAATTGCAATAATATCAAGTTTCCTCTCGATGTGCTTAATGTTTTGAAGTCATGCTTGTTTTTCCTTCCTATGCTAGGTTATTATTGTTCCCATAAGTTTCTTGCTCACAAAATCCCTATGCATAGGAAGTGGGTTAGGATTAAATGTGTTAGTAATATTCTTCATGATGCTCCCATTATGTTTCAATTCTTATCTTTTATGTGAGCATCACTAAAATCATCATGCCAAGCTAAAATGCATTAAAGAAAAGCACTTGTTGGGAGACAACCAACATCTACACCTATTGTTTTGGTGTTTTCACATGATTAAGCTACTGTAGTAATCATGTTTTTAGCTTTTGTTTCAATGAAGTACCAAGTAGAGCCTTTAGGATAGCTTACGATGATAATTGTGTTGATCTTGCTGAAAATCAGACACTTTTGCGCCCAGTAAATTTGTTTTGATAATTCAAAAAACGTTCTTTCGATCTGATTCTTTTTTCTCTGGATTGGTACACAAATTTCTCAGGCTTTCCTAATTTGGCTGTTTTTTTCAAGTTACAGAAGTATTCAAGAGTTACAGATTACTATAGGTTGTTCTGTTTTTGACATTTTCTTTTTTCTATGTGTTGTTTGCTTATTTTGATGAATCTATGAGTAGTATCGTAGGGTATGAGACATCGAGAAGTTGGAATAAAGTATATATTACACCAGTATAAATAAAGTATGAGTTCAGAACAATACCAAAAGTGGTGATTTATTTTCTTATACTAACGGAGCTTATGAGATTTTTTGTTGAGTTTTTGTTGTGAAGTTTTCAAGTTTTGGGTAAAGATTCGATGGACTATGGAATAAGGAGTGGCAAGAGCCTAAGCTTGGGGATGCCCAAGGAACCCCAAGGTAATATTCAAGGACAACCAAGAGCCTAAGCTTGGCGATGCCCCGGAAGGCATCCCCTCTTTCATCTTCGTTCATCGGTAACTTTACTTGGAGCTATATTTTTATTCACCACATGATATGTGTTTTGCTTGTAGCGTCATTTTATTTTATTAGGTTTTGCTTGATGTTTGAATAAAATATTAAGATATGAAATTATTAAATGTTAGAGAGTCTTCGCATAGTTACATAATGATTCAACTACTCATTGATCTTCACGTATACCTTTTGGAGTAGCTTGTCGTTTGCTCTAGTGCTTCCCTTATATCTTTTTAGAGCACGACGGTTGTTTTATTTTGAAGAAATTGATGAATTCTCATGCATAACTTATATTATTTTGAGAGTCTTAAATAGCATGGTAATTTTATTTGGTTATGATTTTATTCCAAATATGATCGGCATCCAAGAGGGATATAATAAAAACTTACATATAAAGTGCATTGAATACTATGAGAAGTTTGATTCTTTACGATTGTTTTGAGATATGAAGATGGTAATATTAGAGTCATGCTAGTGGAGTAATTGTGTATTTTAGAAATACTTCTGTTAAAGTTTGTGATTCCCGTAGCATGCACGTATGGTGAACTATTATGTGATGAAGTCGGAGCATGTTTTATTTATTGATTGTCTTCCATATGAGTGGCGGTCGGGGATGAGCGATGGTATTTTCCTACCAATATATCCCCCTAGGAGCATGTGCGTAGTAATTTGTTTTGATAACTAATATATTTTTGCAATAAGTATGTGAGTTCTTTATGGCTAATGTTGAGTCCATGGATTATACGCACTCTCACCCTTCCACCATTGGTAGCCTCTCTAGTACTACACAACTTTCGCCGGTACAATACACCCACCATAACCTTCCTCAAAACAGCCACCATACCTACCTATTATGGCATTTCTATAGCCATTCCGCGAAATATTGCCATGCAACTTTCCACCATTCCGTTTATTATGACACGCTTCATCATTGTCATATTGCTTTGCATGATCATGTAGTTGAAATTGTATTTGTGGCAAATCCATCATTCATAATTCTTTCATACATGTCAGTCTTGAATCATTGCACATCCCGGGACACCACTGGAGGCATTCATATAGAGTCATATTTTGTTCTAAGTATCGAGTTGTAATTCTTGAATTGTGAGTAAATAAAAGTGTGATGATCTTCATTATTAGAGCATTGTCCCAGTGAGGAAAGGATGATGGAGACTATGATTCCCCCACGAGTCGGGATGAGACTCCGGACGAAAAATATATATAAAAATATATAAAAAAGAGGCCAAAAAAAGAGAGAAGGCCCAAAAAATGAGATAAAAAGAGAGAAGGGGCAATGTTACTATCCTTTCAAAGTAGCACCGTGATTGTGACGCACTCGATTCAATCGTACACTAATCATACACGCAAATGTGCAATATCAAGATCAAGGACTCACGGGAAGATATCACAACACAACTCTAGACACAAATTACAATAATACAAGCTTTATATTACAAGCCAGGGGCCTCGAGGGCACGAAAACATTAGCTTGAATACAAACGAGTCAGTGGAAGCAACAATATCTGAGTACAGACATAAGTTAGACAAGTTTGCCTTAAGAAGGCCAGCACAAAAGCAAGATCGAAAAGGCAAGGCCTCCTGCCTGGGAGCCTCCTAACTACTCCCGGTCGTCGCCGTCCGTCACGTGGTAGTAGGCACCCTCGGGGTAGTAGCAGTCATCGGTGGTGTCGTCTGGCTCCTGGGCTCCACCATCTGGTTGCAGCATCCGAGAAGAATGAAAAGAGGTGGAAAAAGGGGAGCAAAGCAACTGTGCGTACTCATCCAAAGTACTCGCAAACAAGGATCTACACTGCATATGCATCGTAATCAATGAAAGGGGGTAGTTTCTGTGGACTAACTGCAGAATGCTAGAATAAGAGGGGGAGAAGCTAGTCCTATCAAAGACTAGCACCTTCTGGAAACCACCATCTTGCAGCAAACAGGAGGGAGTAGAGTAGCATAAAGTAAAGTAGTAGTAGTGTTATCAACCTCGGCCAAAGATCCTTTCTCGACTCCCTGCGAGAAAGCAATCCCAGAGCCATACTATCCATTTCTCATCTCAATCCATTTCTCATCATGAGTATCCAGTTCTAGTTGTATCGATCGGGATACAACTCCAAGTGTCCGTTACTGTAGGATAGGCTATCGATAGATGTTTTCTTCCCTGCAGGGGTGCACCAAGTTACCCACCGTGCTCAATTAACTCCGGCCGGACAGACTTTCCTGGGTCATGCCCGGCCTCGGCCAAACAATACGTCGCAACCCGACCTAGGCTTAATAGAGAGGTCAGCACACCGGTCTATACCTATGCCACCAGGGGTCATGTGCCATCTCCCCGGGAACTCCTGTACATTGCGAACACGGCCGGTGAGCAGACCTAGCTACCTCTTTAAAAAAGGCAGGTGCTTACGCAGCCCAACCCGGCGTGCGCCGCTCAGTTGCTGAAGTCTATTAAGCTTCGGCTGATGCATATGACGCAGAACGCCCATACTATGCCCACGTGATGGTTAGTGCTATTAGGCCAGAGGCCCCTTGGATCAAATATCCAAATCGTAGTGGATTAAGAACGCGAGGTAACAAGTAGAGACTCACGAAAGATGTGACCCCGTTGCCCCATCTCGAGGACTTGCGGCAAGGGCTAAGAATGCCCGGCCATGCCTCATAATTATCTCGCGGGCACCATCCAAGTCAACCCGACTCCACATCACTCACAATTATGCTTGTGCGGGTACCCCTCAGGGTTGACCCGTCTTATTAACATGGTTCAGTGTAAAGTCATAGTAATCATAGTAATTGTGTGTCTAAACATCAAGGGGAAAACCCGAGGAATCACCCCCGGTGAATTCTACTCGATGTAATCATCAAGGTGAACGTAAGAGGAATCACCCCCGAGGTTCATACTTGAGGGGTTGCATGACAGAGTCGTATCGGAAGTGGTTAAGGCGGAATCACCCTCGATGACCACAACCGAATGCTACACTACAGGGCTAACATCAGAAGTGTTGTAGAGGTATCACCCTCGGGACTCGATAGTAACCCAGCAGTGTCGAGCAACTAAGGGGAAAGTGATGTGCGGTGCCGGGGCCTGGTCTTCGATCCCGTTGATCAGGTCTTCGATGATGAAACAGGGGCAACAAGGACAAGGTGGGGGTCACTGATGGATCACTAACCAACCTATACTAAGCAGTTTAGGATAGGTAGGTAAGGGAACAATAAGCAGGTTACAAAAGCAGGCTATGCATCATAATATGAGCAAACAATAACAATGGCAAAATCTAATGCAAGCATGAGAGAATGGAATGGGCGATATCGGAATGATCAAAGGGGGGGCTTGCCTGGTTGCTCTGGCAAGGAGGCGTCGTCGACGTAGTCGATCACAGGGGCAACATCGGTCTCGGGGTCTACCGGAGAGAAGAGGGGGAAGAAACAATAACCCTGTAGTGTATCAAAGCAAACAAAGCATCATAAAGCATAACATGGTAATGCGACGTGCCGGGTGGGACCTAATGTATGTCTACACAAATAGGTGAAGGGGGAATTCAACCGGGAATGTTTTCCCGGTTTCGGACCTGTGTCAGACAGATGACCGGAGGGGGAAAGTTCCATGTTCAGATAGTTAGAAGCATCTGACAGGTAGACGGACCGCATAGTCGGATTCGCCTCGTCGTTCTGAGCAATTTTCATGTAGAAAACATTTTCATCCGAGTTACAGTTTATTTTCTATGAATTATCAAAGATTTAAACAATTTCTGAATTTATTATTAGATCTAAAACGAAGTTATTGCACCAGCATGACGTCATCATGATCTTAACGATCAACACAGACCATTGACTGGTCAAACAGGGCAGTGGGGCCCATCTGTCATTGACCTAACTAATTAACAGATTTAAATTAACTAAACAAGTTCATTAGGCTAATTAAGCAAGGTTAATTAAGATAATTAATTACCTAATTAATTAATTAATTAATTATTTTTTTATTTTTAAAATTCTTTTTTTAACAGGGGGTTGGGCCTAGTGGTCAATGGCCCACTATGGCAACCGGGTGTGCGGGCGCACGGGTGCAGCGGGCTAACGGGGTGGGCGCCCGTGCATGCACAAGGCATCAGGGGGCGCCGGCGAGGCCACAACGCGGGTGGAGAGACGGCCGCGGCTGCAGCGAGGCCGCCGGCGGCGTAGGGAGCAGAGGTGGGGCGGCAGCAACGGCGCATGGAGCTGCGGGCGTCGACGGGCGAGCGCCGTAGGTGCGGGCGAGTAGCGGTGAAGGCGGGATTAGTAGCAGTCGCAGCAGTACAAAGCAGCAGCAGGCAGTAGTGGTAGGGACCAGCAGTCGAGCAAAGCATCAACGACAGCAACAAGGAGCAGCCCAGAGCACAGCCATGAGTAGTGGTAGGAGGCAGTAGCAGCAGCAAGTATGCGTACGCGGACGCAGAGCTTCGGGGCAGCCATGGCGAACAGACCTCGCAGGGCGGACTCTACGGGCACGGATCAAAAGGGGAAAAGCCGGGAATTGGAGGAGGTGCTCACAACGCACTCGAGGGCGTGGTCGGGAAGGCCGGAGGTGGTCGGGATGGTGCAAGTCGACGATGGCGACCGCGGGTGCCCGAGGTTGAGGAGGAGTCCATGGCAGCGGCCTGGGGAGGCCCCTGCTTGCTTCCGTTGTCATGGAGGTCGAGGATGTGGAGGCACGACCCCTGGACAACAACGGTGGCTCGGGGAAGCTCCAGAGCGCGAAGACAGCGATGGCGCGGCGGCGGCTATGCTCGGGTTAGGTCCAGATCGGGGAGAGCAAGGAGGAGAGGGGCGAGCGAGGGGATAGGGACCGGGGCTGTCCCCGAGGAGCCGTGGTGGCCTTCTTATCCCCTCCCCGACAACTGTAGCGATGCGGAGCGCGCGAGGTGGCTCGGCGGCAACGGCGTAGGTGCGGTCAGGCTCGATAGGTGAACAGGGGATGAAGGGGACAACCCGGGAGTGGGATGGGTTGTGCACTATAGCAGTGGGCTGCAGTGCATAGTGCAGCCTTTTCACTTTTCTTTTCTTCTATCTTTCCCTTTTAACTAAAACAGAGACAACTAGGGAAAAGTTTGGGCTACCAAATTACTTTGGAAAAAAATGTGGGACTAGGCAACTTAAATTCTTTGTAGTAATTGGGACTGCCACAAAAAGTTTTGTGGCCATGAGGAGTTGTCCAAGCATTTTTAGAAAATGAAAAGGACATCTTAAATACTGCTGGACCAGATAATAAATTTCCAGGGGCAATTTGGGAATTCCAAAAATGTTGGATTCAACATGACAAATTGTCAGGACCCCGATTCTATGCCACATTGATCTAGCATGTAACACCGCATATCACTTTGCGGCCTCACGCACGGTATTCCCACGGGTGTCGCCTTACCATGCCCGGGACCGTTTGCGCCTTTTGGCTCACGTATATGATAGTGTCGCTAGCATCCATATAACAAAGAACCCCGGCTGACATAGCTAGTCGTGAACCCAAAGTGGCACTAACTTACAGGGACAGACATACATGACCCAGCAACGAACGTGTTGGTCATCAGCGAGTGAATCCAGGCTATAGCAGCTGGGCTAGCAGGACTCCAGAGAATCCGGGCTGTAGCAGGCTAACAGGACTCCGGTAGACACCACGTGACATTTCCTCAAAGGGACCGACGCAGGAACGAAGAAGGACACATGCCGGCCAGCCTAAGTGTTCCGGAGTAGTAGCAAGCTACCAGGGCTCAGTGGAAGCACTAGGAGACATTTCCCGGTAAGAGAGGCTACTAAGGATAAACAACTAGATAGTCAGATCCCACACATAGCAATACACATTACACGTATGCATAACATGCAAGTATGTGTTGTACAACATGGCATCACAACATAACTCGACAACTCATATAGATAAGGCTCAAAGAGCCATCATAGCATTTATTACAAGCAGGGGTGACATGACCCAACATTCAGAGCAAACAAGCAACAAGCGGAAGCATTACATGTCTGAGTACAGATATCTACAAATGAAAAAGGCTGAAGAGCCTGACTATCTACAACATCCGATCAAGATCGTAGCTGAGGTACAAGCTAGTTGTCAAAGCCCGCGAGAACACTAGTAAGACCGAAGTCTCCGCTGCAAAAACATAAATAAAGAAACATGAGTACAAAGGTACTCAGCAAGACTTACATCAGATCCTATCATACATGCATTTGTATCAAGAGGGTAATGTGGGGTTTAGTTGCAGCAAGCCAGCTTTGACTCACTGGCTATCCTGTTCTACGACTACGAGAAACTTCTTTGAGGTGAGATGGCGCACACGAGTCCACTAATCACCACACACTACACTACTATGGATTCATCCCTGTCTCCCTACGAGAAGGCCATCCATAGAACTCACACTTGTCTTGAGCATTTTAGGGTATCCTCTTCAAGTTGTCTATGTACCACGTAAGCATCCAAGAAGTCCATAACCGCGGACCCAGCTATTCGAATAGATCATGTTAAGCCTACAGGGGTGTACTTCCTCACACAGACTCTCGCCACTTACCGCCATGTACATGTCATGTATCTCGGCAACCTTCAAGCGGAAGCCTAGCGAGGGTGTCGGCCACGACCAAACTAACCACACAAGACTCTAGTCCAGGTTCATCGCCTATTCGGGTTCCATCGGTAAGGAGATCCGGCCGGGGTGTCGCTCACGGCCCCAAACGATGTGAGAAGGGTTCCCAAGCCCACCATCCGGGTGCCACTTGGTACACCGTGCCACCGTTCCTAGTCTGTCCCAAGCCCACCCTGGCCGGGTGCCACTTGGTAGACTACTAACACTACCTACAAACACCAGTGACTAATTGCAACTCCTAGACAGAGATCAAGTTGATTAATAAGTCGAGAGGGGCACTTAAGCATTCCAATGTGTGGTAGTAGCTAGTCATTGGACAACATACACAGAACTCAGTGCTTAAGGACGGTTCTAGTGAGACAACCCACCATGTACTCCTACATGGCCTCTCACCGCTACCTTTACCAAATCGTGTTCACACACTTAACTCTCAGCACTAGAACACATCATAACACTCCAGTTCATTCCCAATGAATCAGACCTGACACAACTCTAAGCAATAGCAGGCATCGCATGGTAGGAACACAACATGGCTCAATCAACTCCTACACATGCTAGTGGGTTTCAACTATTTATTGTGGCAATGACAGGTCATGCAGAGGAATGGGTTCAACTACCGCAGCAAAAGTAGCAGTTGAATCATTGTTGTCCTAATGCAATAAAAGAGAGCAGGAGCAAGAGAGTGGGATTGTATCGGAATGAACAAAGGGGTTTTTGCTTGCCTGGTAGATCAACAGGGTGGCACTGCTCCTCAGACAGGTACTCTGGATCACTCTCCGGAGCTGGACCTATCGAGAAGGAACGACTCGGCAATCAATACACAAGCATATGCAACAATATGATGCATGAACATGGCATGTAGATGTGATGATGTTTGGGCTAATGCAACTAGCATTCAATTGGTTGAAGTTCATTTGAACCAAGGATTCAAATGCAACTCCAGATTAAGCTCTTATATATGCCACTTATATTTTTTCACTTATACAGTAGGTATAATTTGGTTTGTCACGCATGAAACTGGTACAGATGGATAGATTGGATTTTTCTGATAATTTTTCATATATAAATTATTTCAATCTGAGCTACGGTTGAATTTCTATGATTTTTTGAAGTTTATAGCATTTTATGGATTTTCCTGATTTAATTTAAATCCAAAAAATAAATAACTGTGTCAGCACTGCGTCATGCTTGCATCAGCAAGTCAATAGCGCTGACTGGGGTCAAACCTAATGTATGGGTCCCATGTGTCAGTGTTTGTGGCTAATCCTAGTTTAAACTAAACCTAAACTGGTTTAATTAATAGGGCTGGCCCCATGCGTGAGTGGCCCAGGGTGGTCAAACCCTGGTCAGACGGGGACAAACCCAGTCAACCAGGGCTAACCCCACCGGCCACTCAACGTCGGCGAGGCCAGATGCGGCGGCGGGCTACGGGATCGTCGCTCCGGCGACCAAACACGCGGCGGAGAGCACCTACGCGAAGCCCAGGCTCCCGCGCATCCAGTGGTGCCCTCCGTTTCACCGGAGACGGCCTAGATCGACGACGGCGACCACTTGGGCGAGGGACGGAGTTCGGTGGGGAGGGAAGAAGGGGCTACGGTGCACGGCAGGGGTCGGGGTTGGTCGCGTTCGTCTCCTGGAGACGTGCTGACCACGGTGGCGTGCTCGGTTGCAGGTGCCCGTAGGTGTGGCTGCGGTGGCGACATGGCCGGCGGTGAGGTGCTACGGTCGTTGTGGGGAAAGGGAGCTACAGCGCGAGAATGGAGGAATGGAGAGAGGGAGACGGAGCAGAAGCTCACAGCGGACTCGACGGGCTTGTCGGCGAGCTCGGGGACGCGCTGAATACGGCGGGGCGGCGAATATGATCTCTAGCGGCCGGAGATGAAGATGACGATGTTGACGGTGCTCCCGGGCCTCTCGAGGCACGTGGCTTGACAGGGAGGTAGCCGGCGATGTGGTGGAGCTTCTGAGCACGGGGAGGGGGTGAGGCCGTGGCGGTGGGCGCGGCAACGGCGAGTGGCGGCGGCGGCAGCGCTCGTGCGGGTCGAGAGAGGGAGATCCAGGGGAGGAGGGGAAACGAGAGAGAGTGAGAGAGGTGCGGGGCGGCGCGTGGCATCGCGCAGGGCTTCCAGGCGACGAGGGAGGGGCCAGGCAGGCAGGTGGCGTGGCGGCACGGCCGTGCGCGCGTGCCGGCCACACGCCTGGCCGACTGGCACCAGGAGGATGACGAGGCTGGTGGGATGGCCCAGCTGGGCCGCACAGTGCTGAGCCAGACGGGCTGCGGGTAAGCGCCAGGTAAGTTTCTCCCTTTTTCCTATTTTGTTTCTATTTTCTATTTTCTGACATTTGTTTTGGTTCAATAAAAATACTAAACCATTTTATTTCCTTATGCCAATTTTTGCAGGAGCTAGTGGTATTATTCCAGAGCTCCTCATCAACTAGCATAAGTTTTGGACAATATTTTATATATATAACAATGTATATCCAAAGCAAATAATTACTGCATTAATTCAAAATGCCCAAAATAAATACTTATGAGCTCCTAAAAATGTTGGTTTGATTTTTATCTCTGTCCAATATTTTCAGAGAGCAACATGAACATTTTCTTGGACCTTTCCGGAGCAATTTTTATCCGGGTCATTTCCAGAAATGATTCTGAGGGTTTCTCAAATCCCCATTTCAAATTTAAATGGAATTTAAACATGATGCACACATGACTAGCTATCCTTGAGCATACCAGAACTAGGGATGTGACACAAATATCCAGGGATTATTTGCCATAGGATGAACTATTTTATTTGCATGAAAGAAGAAGCAAATATTTGACATGCAATTTGAAATTGAATTTGAAGCAGATTTTGGACAACTGGCATTTTGGCATGATGATCATGATGGCATGACCTTCATTAGGGGGAGATTATTGTAGTGTGATGCTGGGGATGTTACAAATGTCCTCCACTGCAAGAAATCTCGTCCCGAGATTTAAGTGGGGAAGTAAAAAGTAACTTCGGGAGAACTGACCCTTATAGGGTTAATTATCTGGTGAACAGTTCAGGGAATGAGGCAGAAGTATCTCTCGAGTTGAAACTTAATAAAACATTGAGAGCAAAGTATGAAGGTACAATAGGAAGTTTCAACCGAATGGACAAATGATTGATACCTGAACGGAGTGTGAGAAAGGGGTTCAGAGCATCGGGAATAGATCATCTTTCGGAAGGTGGCTCGTGACATGATACAAAGCCAAATGCAAAAATATTTTGGAATCAAAGATATACAGGAGAGTCAGGTTTCGATCCTGTGGAACTATGGGTTATGGGCCCACCATGTGGGTCAAAAGTAGGAAGGACGCCGACATATTGCATGGTCATGGTAGCAAAGCATGGCAGAGGATAGCATGTCAGTTATGTTGGCAACAACGTTGGTACCAAGGGCGAGGGACGAAGAGAACCATTTTCCTGCTCGTTGAATGAGGCGGACAAATAGGCAAAGTTCTCGTCCATCAGGGGTTACCAGGATGTCGTCAGCAATAGTAACAGGGTCACACTGACAGGGTTATAAACCGAGGTGTTTCCATAAGCAGGGAATTATTCCTGCTTATAACAAATATAGATCACAAGAAAGTTTAAGCAAACCAATGGAAAGGAAAATGTGTTTATACACAAGATTTAGGAGTGTAACTTTTCCCAAGGAAAAGTAGAGCATGATATACATGTTAGATCAACAAGTACATCACCATTTGGATAAAGGGGCAAGGGAATTCATGATTTTATCCATACAATGGTGTTTGAATAATAAATCAAGAAACATTTAGCAATAGTCATGCTTCGAGGTAGCAATAACATGGTGTTTCGGGTAAGAGTTGGATCTGAAGATCTCAAAAGATACAAAGGAACACTTCTAGGATTATGTCGGAACGTAAGGAATAACCAAACACGACCGGGTCTGTGTTGGCAGGAAGTCAAGGATGTCATCGATGATATCACAAATCATCGAGGGGCATGGATGGTATTTCTAGCCATGAATTCAATTGACATCTCTGAAGAAGCCAAAGTGTTGACGGTGATCACGACAAATTTTGTTGAGACTCTATGAAGATGCCATCGAGCTGCGATGACATCAAGCAAAAATAAGGATGAAGTGAAAGGCTACAAGAACCACGGATTTGACACAAGCTTGAAAGCAAGCTTGTTGTTCGAGGTGAAATGATAAGATGAGGAAGATCAACATAGGCTTAGCTCGTCGACAGAAGTTGCTCCGGGCATAAGGACTAGGTAGCACCGTTAGAATTAGCACGATAATGATTTAGTCGATCAGGCTAGGAATGAGATGACGGAGTATCACTCCAATTAAGAATTTACAAGAGGTAGTGCAATGGCACCATATCCTCGAGATAACAGGGGGCAATACTCGAGGTAGAACAAAATAGAGGTTGGACAGATGAAATGATCTGCAGAAGACAAGTATTTTAACTTTTCCGGGACATGGAATCAAGGAGAAGAATATGGTTCGGAACCATGATTGCAAAGAATCAATTTACTGATGCAAGATGAGCTTATACCAAGGGAGCATTTGATTATAAGAGAAGCTTCCATGATAAGATCTACATCGTTTCTATGGTCATGAACACAAAGTTCAAGGTCGACTCCCACTTCTTCAATGCATAACCTCTCGTTTACTCCACGTTTTCGAAGATATTGTAGTGTTGAAATTATACCTGGCAAAACACCAGAAGAGTATACCTCGTGAAAACTCTTGAGTTCACATGGATTAGGGAAGGCATAGGTTCAATCCATAGGGGCATCTTAGGGACATATACCATGAACTTCAGGAGTAAATAACATCAGCTCAATAGCAGAGCATGGTGGACAATAAGCAGAGGATACAATTTACCGAAGGCAATATGTATCAGGGGAAGAGCACATGAGATTTTGAATATGAAGGACATTGCCAGATAATAATCCAACAAAGGATTCAGTGGTCCTCAATGAATCTGATGTGAGTATCGGTACTCGATCAGAAGAAGAAAAAGAATGCACGTGTCGGTGTACAAAAGTAGGGGCTCTCCATTTGACCCCTTTACTTGTGCACGGGCAGTCAGAGCCACCCGCCACGGCCACGCATAATAGGGCAGGAAAGGGAAGCCGGAGAGAAGCCGAAGGCACAAGACAAACAAAGCAACGACGAGGACCAAGGCCACAAGGATCGGATGGACGAAGCAGGTTCCCCCGGCAAGAACCCTTGCCGTGGCAGGCTCAGCGGCCCCGGCAAGACCCTTGCCGGGCAGCTCGCCCACACCAGCTGAGTGAGCCACCTTTGAGGCCCCCAACGCTAGACAAGCACATTGGGACGAGGCTCGGGAGGCACCTCCATGGTGGCATGCACATCTTTGTGAAGACAAAGAATAGTCAAGATCAAATGAGGATAAGAAGGCAGCAATCCTCACCCAGATCCTCATCGATAGAACCTACAAGACCCCCAGCATGATCCTTGCCGGGGATGCCAGCGCGCCACGGCAGGACCCTTGCCGGGCCACCCGGCAAGACCCCTGCCCGGCCACCCGAGAAGACCCTCGCACGCGTGCAAGCAGGGCCACTGCCAGGCCCGCGCCAGCCAAGCCTCCACCACCGTTCGCATGCAGCTGCCGACCCAACCATCTGGGTAGGCACCTGTGTGGCAACATACAACCTTTCATGGAGGCTCCACCACCGCGCCACCTCAGCTGCCTACCTGCCTACATGGCACCGCATCCACCGCTGGTTAGGGCGCGTGTCGAAGAAAGGAGCAGCGGCGACGGACGGGACGAGCCTCGCCCCCGTCCCCGATAAAGTGAAGGGACACCTAAGCCTCACATTAAATGCACTTTGTCCTGTAATACCAGCAATAAGCTCACAGCGCTGTAGAACTTTCCACCTCCTGTGTGCCACTTTGGCAGCCCCTTTCGCCTATAAAAGGAGGCCCATGGCACAATGGAGAGGGATTCGGCTCTTTCGAACCTAGCAGCACCCAGAGCTAGTTCAAGAGCTCCAGAACACCTAAATACATCCACCAAAGCAGGATCATAGGGTTTTACGCATCTTTGCGGCCCGAACCTGCGTAAATCTCCTTTGTGCTGTCTACTAGTCCCGCTCTTCTCACGATCCCCGCGCCCCGCAACTGTAGTAGGGATTCCAGTGATCCCATAGGTGTCGTTTCCCACCGACATCTTTGGCGCGCCAGGTAGAGGGCGCAATTGTGAGAATCGGGTCCAGTGGAAGGCCTAGCAGTTCATCATCGTCACAGCTCCCGCGGAGAAGGCAGCGCCTTCCGTTGGCGCGAAGGACACCGAGGCGGCGACGAGAGAGCTAAGTCATGCTGAGTTTTAAGTTTTTCTCCTGTGATATGAGGTTATTATCCTTGACGGTTCGGCCTATGTATGGAGAGCCTATACGAAGAGGGGCCCTCCTACGATCGGCAACGCCCTTGTTCTATTTCGAGTCCGCTCAACAGTCCAAGCGGCCGCGTCGAGAGCGGGAGGGTAGCCTTTCGTCATCGGCAACACTCTCGGTTCTGACTCGAGTCAAGCTCGACAGATCGAGCGGCCGCGCCAAGGGCGGTAAGGTGCTTGCCCGGCAACAAGCACACCCGGCAGGCTAATGAGGATCCGTCCTCAAAGCACCGCCCTGGGTTTACGTGCCGGCAAGCTTACCTGGTTGACGTGGGGTGGACATACAAAGGAAAATCGAACAGGAAAATAACATCCATAGTTTCAGGAGCACTACAGAGTTATATTACAGGAATTGCCGCCGCGGTTCTAACTAAAGATAGCATTGTCTTGGTCATGAACCTGCAGCGGCGACGGAGAATGGGATGCCTAGTCCCGGCGCTGGCCCTCCAACCTCTTGATTTTGTCGATGCGGCTGAGGATGGGCTGGATACACTCATTGAGCGCCGCGATGTCGGCATCCTCCGGCAAGCTCTTCAGCATAGCTCCGAAGTCGAGGTCTGGGTGCCAGTGCGCAATCTTGGTGAGCACCCTGGTCATGGTCCCCCGGCAGAGTATCCGGGATTCCTCGGCGAGGGAGGCCGCCCGGTTGGAATGAAGCCGCCTCAAGGCGCCGACGACCTTCTCAAAGTATATGGTCAGGTTGGCGTTGGGGCTTAGGTTCGCCTCTGGGGCGTACACCATCTCCGGCATCCCCATAATGGCCAGCTGATCGGCGGCCGAGTTTGCAACGACAGTAAGGAGTTTGAGCCAATGCTTCTCACCCGCCACATGGTCCTCCAGGTTGGCGGTCTCGTTTATCCGCCGCTGCTTCTCTGTTGCCAGCTCCTTGGTCAGGATCCCCTCCCGGGTTCTGGCCTCCGACAGCGTCTTCTCGAGAGCTCCCAACTTCAGATTGAGGTTGCTGATGGAGTTGTTGGCTTCGGAGAGCTCGCTGGCCTTGCTGACGATCTCGCCCTGCACCACCGTTAGAGCACCGTTGAGCGTATTCTTCTCCTGGGCCAGCTTCAGAGCTTGCCCCTCTAGCTCCTTCTCCCTACCGGCATGGGCCTGCGCCTGGGCATTGAGTGCTTCCTGATGCCTCCACTCCAGCTCTTGGGTCTGCTACAGGACGAGCTTGCCCACCTTTTCATCCTTGCCGCGGAGCGTGGGGGCAAGCTTGTCCTCGCGCGCGGCAAGGTCCTCTTCCTGGGTTCTCAGCGCGGCCTCATGCTGAGTCCGAACGGCTTCAGCTTCCTCGGCCAACCTCTTCGTCGTCTCCTGGGCCTTCTCGACGGCGGCCAGCTTCAGGGCGAGCTCCACCTCACGGTTGGACAGCTCACCCTGGGTGGCCTTCTGCTCGTCCTGGGCCTGGCGGAACCAGTCCTGTGCCTCGGCGACGCGCCCCCCAAATTCCTCCCGCGCCTTCTCCACCACTGCCGCCCTGGACTTGGCCTTGTCCAGGCGGGCGCGATGGAGTGCCTGAAGCTTCCGGAAGCTAGCACCCACTGCTTGGAGCAGCTGCTCCTCCTGGGAGCCGGCGCCACCAACGCCCGGCTCATTGACGACCTCGAGCCCGGCCGTGGCGAGCGCCTCCTCATCGAACACCTCTCCCTCAAAGGGAGCCCTGGTGCTCTACGCGCCAAGGAGATGGACGAAGAGGTCGTCGCTTACCCACAGGTACCTGCCGGAGCCGGAGCCAGCGGAGGAGGAGGGCAGGTCGTCAAACGCCACCTCCTCGGCAGTGGCCTTGCCAGCCTCCCCGGCAGGCCCCTTGCCGGGTTCTTCGGCCGGCCCCTTGGCGGCGTCTTCAGTGGAGCCCCCGATGCTCTCCTCGGCAGCAATCTTCTCCGCCTCCGGCGCGGCATCCGCGGCGATGTCCTTGACGGCGGTGTCGACGTCCTCCGAGCCCACCGAGGAGGGGTCTGGATGCCAAGAAGGAGACGGGGCGGAGCCAAGATCGAAAGCCAGTAAGGAAAAGAGGAAAAGAAAGAACACAAGCAGAAGTGGGGAGAGAGTGGCTTACCCTTGCCGGGCCGAAAGGCGGAAGCCCCTTCTCCGCCAAGGTCTGGCGTCGAGGCGAAGCCACCGGCGCTCGCGTTCTCCTCCCCCTCCTCCGTGTGCACGGCCTCAGTGCTTGGTGCCCTTGCCAGGGACGCCCCTTGGGGCAGTGTAGTTGACGAGGCGGCACGATCGGAGAAGCCCTCTGTGGCTCCATTTGGTGCTGCTCCTCTCCTGCATCCACGGCATGGTTAACGCTAAAGCATCGCGCATGACGCACGTTGATAGAGGGCAGGTGATGGACTCACGCTGGGGGCTGGGCTGGGGGCTGCTGTTCGGGCTGCTTGACACCACCAGTGGCGTACTGGAGGTGCCTGCCAGGGGCTGGCCACTCGCCAAAATTGTGGCCCTCTTTATCCTCTGGGCCAGCGTCTCCACATCCTTGCAAGATGAAGACAAGTGAGCAACGCCATCAGGGGAAGTGTAAGGAATGAGGGAGGAAACCAGAAGCTTACTCTTCGTTCTCTTCCTCCTCCTCTGTTGCTTTCGTTTTTCTCTCCGGGCTGAGAGGCCCGGGCTCTCTCTCCAGGCTGAGAGGTCCGAAGTCGAAAGCAATCCCCGCGCTGATGTTTGCCGGCGAGGGGGGAGGCGATGGCGTCCGGGCGCGCTTGGACGATGAAGAAGCAGATGCCTTCTTTTTCGATGCCACGACTTTCACCGTCTTCTTCATCACCACCGCCCTCGTCTGGCACACGGGCGCTTCCTGGGCTTGCCGCAGCTGCACGGCCCGGACGAGGCGAACCGGCTCACCGGAGGTGGCCCGCCGCAGGACTTGCCTTTTTCTGGTGATCGGGGGATCGACAGTCGCGGTTTTCTCCTCCTCGCCCTCCTCCTCCTCCGACCCATCGGCGGTGTCTTCAACGAGGGGAGCCCCGGTGTCGGCGCCACTGGCCTCCCCAGCGGCTGCTGCCCACCGGGCGAGCTCCCCCTCCTCCGCCTCCGCCGAGGCCTTGTCCACCATGCCGCCGGCGCCGCCGGCCTCCTTGACAAGCTTTGCCTCCTCCTCGGCAAGCCTCGCCTCCTCCACCCTGGCGGCGATATAGTCTAGCTCCGCCAGAGAAGTGTCCTGGATAAGCTGCAGCTTGGTGGTGACATACACCTGATGCAAGGTGTCGAAGAACTCCTGCACCGTGAGCCCGTCCGCCTCAACCCAGTTCGGGTCAAGGCCATGCGTGTTGAAGAGCGGCATCATGGCAATGATCTCGTTCCGGCGAGGGTTGTTGCTCAGCGGGACCACTCCCGCCGATAGCTTGAAAACGGGCTCCTTGTCGACCTTGCCGGCTTTCGTGGTGGCCCTAGAAAGCTTGTAGGACCGCTCGACCTTGCCCTCATCATCAACCTCGAGCTGGAAGATCCGTTGGCAGAGATGGGCGTGCCTTAGCACCGTCAGATTGTTGTGAGGCCAGGGCGGAGCCTCATGATGTCGGTGGCGTTCACGAAGAGCCAGGCCGGCCTCCCCTTGTCGTCCAGAGGGGCAATTCAGCGGCGGATGAAGTCTGCCCCGATCATTTCGAGGGTGAGCCCGGCCTAGGTGAGCTGAAGAATCCTGGTGGTGGCGATCATAAGCTTCGCGTCGTCGGCGTCAACATCGCCCCAATCGCCCCGACGGACAGACGGCTTCTGGGAAACCTCGCAGAATGCCGGCGGATCCTCCTCCTCAATCCAGCACCACAGGCCCCGCCATTCTTCCCACCTCTCCTTTGTGGCACCCTCCGGGTATGCCCCCTTGGCCCTCGGGATCCAGGCGACACAGCCAGCGATGGCGCCCCCCTTCTGAATCCGAGGGGAGAAGTAATGGCGAAAGAGCGCCGTGCTGGGATGCACCCCGACGAAGCCCTCGCAGAGATGTGCAAAGAGATCCATGCACGCCACGTAATTTGGGGTGAAATCCAAGAGGCGGAAGCCGTAGGTGTGCATGATATCCTTGAAGAAATCAGAAAAGGGGGGACAGAGCCCACAGGAGAAATAGTCGAAGAAGAAGGGGTACCGATTTGGGGAGGGATCGGTGCTGGCAGGGACGACGTGCGTTGCTGGATGCCCCGTCTTCTCGCCCCCCGTCTTCACTCCCCACAAGTCCTTGAACATCTCCCGGAGCTCGGGGACGCCGACCATCGAGGGGAAGTAGGCGGACTGGGCCCGTGGCACCACCAGCAAGCTCTCCGGCTGCTCCGACACCCCGGCGTCCTTCGCCGCTCCCTTGCTCTTGGTGGACTTAGGCCCCATGGCGGCTGCGG
>NC_041391.1:304978181-305003347 GCF_002162155.2 Triticum dicoccoides
GGGGGGGGGTAAAGTGAGCAGCGCGCCCGCGGTTATTCCTTTTTATGGGGAAGGCGCGGGCCGCCTCCTTTCCCATTAACTGCGATACGACGCATGCGTGCGGACGCTGTCCCACGCATGCCTCCCATGTCAGGCACGCGCACACGACCCACACATCGCCCGTTCAACGCGGGTCATGGAGAAGCGCAGCGGACGGAACAGTTACCATGGTAAAATCCGCCCCAACTACCCGCGCACCGTTCTGGGCCTGGCCCAACAACGTGCTGCGCTTATGTATGGCCCAGGCCCGGGGGCTCCTGTTGGTGTACAAAAGTAGGGCCTCTCCTTTTGACCCCTTTACTTGCGCACGGGCAGTCAGAGCCACCCGCCACGGCCACACATAACAGGGCAGGAAAGGGAAGCCGGAGAGAAGCCGAAGGCACAAGACAAACACAGCAACGACGAGGACCAAGGCCACAAGGATCAGATGGATGAAGCAGGTTCCCCTGGCAAGAACCCTTGCTGGGGCAGCCTCAGCGGCCCCGGCAAGACCCTTGCCGGGGCAGCTCGCCCACACCAGCTGAGTGAGCCACCTTTGAGCCCCCCAACGCTAGACAAGCACATTGGGACGAGGCTCGGGAGGCACCTCCGTGGTGGCATGCAGATATTTGTGAAGACAAAGAATAGTCAAGATCAAATGAGGATAAGAAGGCAGCAATCCTCACTCAGATCGTCACCAAAGGAACCCACAAGACCCCCGGCAAGATCCTTGCCGGGGATGCCAGCGCGCCACGGCAAGATCCTTGCCGGGCCACCCGACAAGACCCTCGCCACGCGCACCAGCATGGACACTGCCAGGCCAGCGCCAGCCAAGCCTCCGTCACCGTTTGCATGTAGCTGCTGACCCAACCAGCTGGGCAGGCACTTGCGTGGCAACATACAACCTTTCATGGAGGCTCCACCACCGCTCCACCTCAGCTGCCTGCCTGCCTACATGGCACCGCATGCACCGCTGGCCAGGGCGCGTGTTGAAGCAAGGAGGAGCGGCGACGGACGGGACGGGCCTCGCCCCCGTCCCTGATAAAGTGAAAGGACACCTAAGCCTCGCATTAAATGCACTTTGTCCTGTAATACCAGCGATAAGCTCACAACGCTGTAGCACTTTCCACCTCCTGTGTGCCACTATGGCAGCCCATTTCGCCTATAAAAGGAGGCCCATGGCTCACTTGAGAGGGATTCGGCTCTTTCGAACCTAGCAGCACCCAGAGCTAGTTCAAGAGCTCCAGATCACCTAAATACATCCATCAAAGCAGGATCGTAGGGTTTTACCCATCTTTGCGGCCCGAACCTGGGTAAATCTCCTTTGTGCTGTCTGCTAGTCCCGCTCTTCTCACGATCCCCGCGCCCCGCAACCGTAGTAGAGATTTCAGTGATCCCATAGGTGTCGTTTCCCACCGACAGCATGAGATCAGATTATAGAAACAGCTGAATAATTCGGCGTTCAAGTTGAAGGGAACTAGGTGGACAATCAATTAGAACATGATTGGCCGAGATCCAACTCATGTCCAGAATGACGTATGAGCAGGAAGGTCAAATTTCAGGGTTTGACTAATGAATGCGAGCAATCGCAACATAATGAATTAATAGGCTCAGGATGACAATGACAAAGGATGTTAATGAATATTGTTGGACATATGGATTTAACCATAATGCAGGCAGACAAGACTTTTGGAGCACTAGGCTGCCGAGGATCTTTGGGAGATCGAATCACAATCGAAGAATTTTGTGAGACATATAATCAACTAGGGATGAACGAATCCCCGATAAGTGTGAGGAATTATTCGTAGGGGTATTCAGGTGGAAAAGAGTTGTAAGGCAGTCAGAAAAAGGATCCTCGAAAGTCGGCGAATACTTTCAGGTATCTTTTAATAACAAGAACAACTATGGATGGAAGTATGAATGGCGAGGGTACGCAGTTAGCCATAAGGATTCAACAGTGTTAAGGGATTGCAAAATAAATGAACACAAGTTCTCGGGAGTAGATCGGAGAGTATCTTCAAAGTCTTCTGGTGAAGCAGGAAACCATTCGGAATGAAGGGGCTCTCCGGGGAAAGTCGTTTTGAGAACCTAATGTAGTTAGTAAATTCATTTAACTCGAATAGGAGAGAGAACAGAGTCCCAGAGTAAAGACGAGGAATAAAAGATGCTAATACCACCCAATGGCGACGTGGGTCCGTAAGACACACATCCATGTTAGTAAAAGATTTTCAATGACTAGACTCAACTTTGGCCAGGAATTAGAAAGGGGGCTACCTACAAGCAGTCGGCTCTAATACCAACTTGTGAGGCCCTCGATTCAATCATACACTAATCATACACGCAAATGTGTACGATCAAGATCAAGGAATCACGGGAAGATATCACAACACAACTCTAGACACAAATTAAAATAATACAAGCTTTATATTACAAGCCAGGGGCCTCGAGGGCTCGAATACATCAGCTTGAGTACAAACGAGTCAGCGGAAGCAACAATATCTGAGTATAGACATAAGTTAGACAAGTTTTCCTTAAGAAGGCTAGCACAAAAGCAACATTGATCGAAAAGGCAAGGCCTCCTTCCTGGGAGCCTCCTAACTACTCCTGGTCATCGGCATCCGTCACGTGGTAGTAGGCACCCTCGGGGTAGTAGCGGTCGTCGGTGGTGTCGTCTGGCTCCTGGGCTCCACCATCTGGTTGCAGCATCCGAGAAGAATGGAAAGAGCTGGAAAAAGGGGAGCAAAGCAACCGTGAGTACTCATCCAAAGTACTCGCAAGCAAGGATCTACACTACATATGCATCGGTATCAATGAAAGGGGGTAGTATCTATGGACTAACTGCAGAATGCCAGAATAAGAGGGGGAGAAGCTAGTCCTATCAAAGATTAGCACCTTCTGGAAACCACCATCTTGCAGCAAACAGGAGGGAGTAGAGTAGCATAAAGTAAAGTAGTAGTAGTGTTATCAACCTCGGCCAGAGGTCCTTTCTCGACTCCCTGTGAGAAAGCAATCCAAGAGCCATACTATTCATTTCTCATCTCAATCCATTTCTCATCATGAGTATCCAGTTCTAGTTGTATCGATCGGGATACAACTCTAAGTGTCCGTTACCGTAGGACAGGCTATCGATAGATGTTATCTTCCCTGCAGGGGTGCACCAACTTACCCACCACGCTCGATTAACTTCGTCCGGACACACTTTCTTGGGTCATGCCCGGCCTCGGCCAAACAATACGCTGCTGTCAGGATCCCGACTCAATGGCACACCGATCTAGCATGTAACACCTGATATCACTTTGCGGCCTCACGCACGGTATTCCCACGGGTGTTGCCTTACCAGGCCTGGGACCGTTTGCGCCTTTTGGCTCACGTATATGATAGTGTCACTAGCATCCATATGACAAGGAGCCCGGGCAGACATGGCTAGTCGTGAACCCAAAGTGGCACTAACTTACACGGACAGGCATACATCACCCAGCAACGAACGTGTCGGTCATCAGCGAGTGAATCTGGGCTGTAGCAACTAGGCTAGTAGGACTCCGGTAAACCGGGCTGTAGAAGGCTAACAGGACTCCGGCAGACACCGCATGACATTTCCCCGAAGGGACAGACACAGGAACGAAGAAGGACACATGCCGGCCAGCCTAAGTGTTCCGGAGCAGTAGCAAGCTAACAAGGCTCAGTGGAAGCACTAGGAGACATTTCCCGGTAAGAGAGGCTACCAAGGATAAACAACTAGATAGTCAGATCCCACACATACCAAGCATTTCAATAAAATACACACAATATGCTCGATATGTGCAAATAGAACATGGCATCACAACATGACTCTACGACTCAAGTATTTTTTTCAATAGGCTCCGAGGAGCGAGATATTACAAACATGGGTCTCATGACCCAAGATTCAGAGCACACAAATCAAAGCACAAGGGGAAGCTTAACATGTCTGCGTACAGACAACTATAAATGAAAAAGGCTGAGAAGCCTGACTATCTACTAGATCCTGCCGAGGGCACAAGATCGTAGCTGAGGTAACAAGCTAAATGTCGAAGTCCAAGTGGAACTACTAGCAAGACTGAAGTCTCTCTGCAAAAACATAAAATAGGAAAACGTGAGTACAAATGTATCCATCAAGACTTACATCAGAACTAACTACATATACATCATTATCAACAAAGGGGGTGGTGGGGTTTAACTGCAGCAAGCCAGCTTTGACTCAGTGGCTATCCTGAACTACGACTGCAAGTAACTCTTTTGAGGTGGCGCACACGAGTCCACACATTCACCATATCAATACACCACTATGGATCCGTTTCCGTCTCCCTACGAGAACGCCATACATAGCACTCACGCTTATCTTGCGTATTTTAGAGTATCCACTTCCACTTGTCTATGAACTGTATAGGCAACCCAGAAGTCCTTTACCGCGGACACAGCTATTCGAATAGATAATGTTAACCCTGTAGGGGTGTACTTCTTCACACACGCTCTCGCCACTTACCACCATGTACATGTTGTGTATCTCGGCAACCTTCAAGCGGAAGCCTGGCGAGGGAGTCGGCCACGACCTGACTAACCACACAAGTCTCTCGTCCAGGTTTATCGCCTATTCGGGTTCCATCCGCAAGGAGATCCGGCCGGGGTGTCGCTCACGGCCCCAAACGATGTGAGCAGGGTTCCCAAGCCCACCTCGACGGGTGGATCTACGCTTGGTACACCGTGCCATGGTGCCTAGTCTGTCCCAAGCCCACCTCTACCGTGTGCCACTTGGTAGACTACTAACACTACCTACAAACACCAGAAACTAGTTGCAACTCCTGGATAGAGATCAGGTTGATTAATAAGTCGAGAGGGGCACTTAAGCATTCCAATGTGTTGTAGTAAGTGTTCATGGATCACAAACACAGAACTCAGTTCTTGAGGACGGATGCAATGAGACAACCCACCATGTACTCCTACATGGCCTCTCACCGCTACCTTTACCAAATCGTGTTCACACACTTAGCTCACACACAGTAGGACATGTTCACACACCTCCAATTCATCCCCGATGAATCAGACCTGACACAAGTCTAAGCAATAGCAGGCATGACAGACAAGCATGAATGAGTAGGCACATCAGGGCTCAAACAACTCCTACTCATGCTAGTGGGTTTCATCTATTTACTTTGGCAATGACAGGTCATGCAGAGGATAAAGTGGTTCAGCTACCGCATCATGTAATAGTTGAATCGTTGTTGTCCTAATGCATTAAAAGAGAGCAGGAGCGAGAGAGTGGGATTGTATCAGAATGAACAAGGGGGTTTTGCTTGCCTGACACTTCTGAAGATAATATAGTTCTTCATTGGTGTCATCGAACTCATCATCGGAACCAAGTCTATCTAGAGGGGACAAATACCGGCAACTCAGAGAAAACACAATCAATGCAATGCAACAATATGATGCATGAATATGACATGGCAAAATGAGTGTGTTTTCGCTAATGCAACTTAGAACAGATTAAATGAAGTTGGTTTGAACCAAGGGTTCAAATTCAAACTCCATATGTGCTTATTTAAATGCCAATTATGCAAATTGTCATATACAGCAATCTTAGGTTGCTCAAACATGCATGAAAATGGTACAGATGGATAGATTGGATTTTTCTGATCATTTTTCATATATACATTATTTCATTTTGAGTTATGGTTGAATTTATATGAATTATTGAAGTTTTGGATATTTTCTGGAATTTTCAGAATAAGAATAAATCCAGAAAAGGTTAACTGCGTCAGCATGACGTTGTTGTGATGTCAGCAGGTCAACAGACCGGGTCCAAGTCAAACCTGACGTGTGGTGTCCAGACGTTAATGACTAACTAACTAACCTAAATTAATTAATGTTAAATTACTACTAACTAAAATGTCAGTTGGGTTAATTAGACTTAATTAAAAAAACTAATCTAGGATTAGCTGGGCCAGGGCCCGCGTGTCAGCGACCCAGGGGAGGTCAAACCCCTGGTCAACAGGGCCTAATCAGCCAGTGGCTCGTCGCCGGTGGCAACAGGTGCAACGGAGGGCTCGAGTTCGCTCTCTCGGCGCCCAAACGAGCGGCGGAGGGCACCCGCGGGGAGCTGGAGCTCTCCCGCATCCATTGCCGCAAGCGGCAGCAGCTGGGGTGGCCGGAGTTGGGCGCGGCGAGGTCATCCCCGGTGGCCAGAGTTCGGCTGGGGTCGGGTTTGGCGCTACGGTGCGGGGGCGAGCAAAAGGAGAGAGGGGAAAAGCAGTGGAGCTCACGTCGAGGGCGATGAGGTGGTCAGTGAGCTCGGGGACGCACCGGGATCGGCGAATCGATGGCGACAATCTCCGGTGGCCGAGGCTTTGAAACGAGGACGGGGACGACGATACGGGGCTTCCGGCGTCGTGTTCGTTGGCGGGGAGCTTCAGGGCGACACGGCGGGGCGGATGGATGCGTTGGGGAGGCGAGGAGGTGGCTCAAGGCGCGGCAGCGGCGAGCGTCGGCGATGGTGCCGGTTGGTTGTGCGAGAGGGAGAGGCGAGGGAGAGACGAAGGGGAAGAGTGAGGGGTCAGGGGGTCCAGAGCGGCGCCGAGGAGGGGCTTCGAGGCGCCTCGGTGAGGCAGGCGAGCAGGGAG
Source organism: Triticum dicoccoides (assembly GCF_002162155.2). Lineage (NCBI taxonomy): Eukaryota > Viridiplantae > Streptophyta > Magnoliopsida > Poales > Poaceae > Triticum > Triticum dicoccoides. The sequence continues at coordinate 304,984,832 of NC_041391.1, forward strand.
GAGGCGTGGCGCCTCGTGCACGCGTGCGCTGTCCCGCCTCTGCCTACTGGCCGAGGTTAGGGATGACTAGCATCGAGCCAGGTGGGCTGGGCCAGCACAGGTGAGGCCCAGGTAAGTGGCTTGCCAGGTGAGTTTTTCTGCTCTCTTTTAATTTTTGTTCTGTTTTCTGTTTATCCAGTTGTTTTGCCACTCCTTGTGAATTCAAAATGAATTCAAACAATGAAAAAACACTGAATAATTTTATGGTGCTAGATGGACTTTTCCAACAGCACATAAAACATTTCAAAGTTATTTGAAAATATATCCCATATATTATGAATATAATTCCAAATTCAAATACAATAATGATTTAAATTCAGTGCCCAAAATATTCCTTACAAATGTTCATTATTTTTTGTTTGGTGCAAAAGCCTTGCCAAAAATATTAAACAGTTAATAAGAACATTTTGAGAAACATTGAATGCAATTTTCCAGGGTTCTTTGCCCTTCTTGAATTAAATCTTGAGGCTTCCAAATTTCCTCAATTCAGGTTTACAAAATTTAAACATGATGCAAGCAAGATGCAAACACTAGGCAGCACCAGAAGCTAGGGATGTGACAACTCACCCCCACTAAGAAAAAATCTCGTCCCAAGAGTCAAGCGTAGGGTAAGATGAATGGGGAACGCAAACTAACACAATCTTCACGATCTAGGTTGGACTTCATAGGGGCGTTGATTCGATCACTATCTTTGACTTGATGTCTTCCTCTAAGAACTCAACTAACATGACAAGAAGAGGAAAGGAAAACTCTAGAAGAATCAATCTTCTCGAAGACCGAACAACTCAGGATCAACTCATGGGATGAGACATAGCAACATCTCCCAAGATGAGACACAAAGCATACATCCAGAGGGATGGAGTGGAACAGATGACGAGGGTTCACTAGGTAGACAACAATTCCACACTTAAGAAGGTGGTAAACGATTGTCAACGTAGCAAGGAGTTGAGTTGCCATGATATCATAACGGGGCACCTTAGGGAAGGTGACTTGTAGAAATATCCCCTTAAGTGGCAAAAAGAATTACCTTTGATTCAGAGATCATTGAAACTCTTTATACCAGCCTAAGGCAATTCTCAAGCGATCGTTTGGAGGGGTTCGGTAGAATGGCATACCCGAATTAGAAAGGATGATGTGGATTACCTTGTTGAAAACAACACAAGGAATGATTTTGCTTGCGCGTGCTCTCAAGAACTTGAGCAATTCTATAGTCATCATAGTTCTACCAACATATATGAAAAAAATGTTAATACAACTACATACTACCATGATGAATAATGATGGAGGATGCAGATGGAAAGGAAGACAACACTTTCTCGGATTTCACCCTAGCAATGCCAAGGAAACAAAATCTGGATGATCGACCGAGAGACATTTAACACTCCGCTTCTAATGTTCTCCTTGATGTACTAGGTACCACGGACAATGCTTAAAAGCATCAACATGACCATCAAGTAAAGGTCGGATTTCAGAAGCACAAAAATCAATAAGGAATAACTACAGAAGTAGATCATGCGAGATCCTTATGGGGATGTGACCAACTTCCTCAATCAAGATACTACAATAATAGGTCTTCCGGTTGGGTGTGTTCGCCACGACATCCACTTTACCGGTTACAGAGAGACCAATATTATGGTTCTTGGAACAGTTCCAACCATCATATCTGCCTGAGATTCAGATCTGGTTGGTGTCAGGATATTCCAGACAACATGTCAAGAAAAGAAAGGTTGCAACACAAGTCGATGAGATGACGTTGCGAGATTCTCGGGAGATGAACTACGATAGCAAGATCCAAAACATGAGCTGGTTCTGCTACATGCATGTGAACATGATGTCCAAGACAAACATCACCACATAGTAGTCTTATGATAAAACACTACCGAGTTCTGGTTGGGAACCATCATTTGGGATATTGAAGTCCTTACATAAGTCATATGATTAGCTCTTATGAAGAAACTTCTTCTCCTTGAACAATTCAATCCGTGGCTTGGTGTGCTAGGGACACATATAGAATGGAGGTAGCGAGCCTATCAAACCATAGCATACTTCGCACATGCATGACTGACTTGAGATGGTTCCAGAGGAGGCAAAATTGACTTTCTCGAATTCACGGTGGCAACTTGCATCAAATGCACATGAATTAGAGGAGGTCACTTCTTTCATCCGGACATATGCTCCATGAGCGGGTCATGAAGATAATGCTTATAAAAGTTTCCAATACTAGCTGGATGTTCAACACAATCACGGAGAAGATAAAAATGTTGCTGATGGGCTCAACAACAATTCATCCAGGTTTCCCTGAAGATGGAATCCCATAATTGTGTGAACAAGTGATATCATTGGTCAGACCCAAAAGATATAATGGTGTATGCTCGAAGAAACAACCACGAGTAAGACAACATTACGAATACCGTTGGTTCTGATTTGATTTGAGGATAGCCCATACTCGAATGAAAGATTGGATAAGATGATAGGTCCACTAACTGATCACGAGGGTCAATCAATGAAAATACCATCTTTCTTCAACACACATACAAGATATCCCTTAAAATGAACTAAGTCGGACAAGCTTTTATCTTCCAACTCTCCAAGTTGTTGTTTAGCTTAACCAACTAGCTCAGGGGTATCCTGCACAGATTCTTGGAGAAGGTTGGTTTACAAGAAACCAACTTGATCATGAGCTCAACGCATTGGTCAGGGGGACAACCTGGTGATACTTCCGGGAAGATAATCGGGAAATCACGAGCCACCAATATGCTACTAAGCTCGAGAATAATCTTGCTTCTTAGGCAAGACGATATGATCAAATAACCAAGGGATTGGCATAGCCCTAACTCATTGATCGAGAGGTGCACCAGAAATAAGGACTAGGTAGCACGATCTATCTTAGAATGATGATTCAGGAACCAACATGCTAAGAATGAAATTATTGTCCTTTAACTACCAAGCAACGGAGTTGCTAGGAGTATAGATTTCACACATCACAGTTCACTTGTCGGCATTCCGGTTGCAACAACACGGGAGCCGAGAAATGAATAATGAGGGTGAGAAGTATTACTGCGTCAAGAATTCATAAGAGATAGTGCAATTCTCATGACGATCCTGACGTAAAGAGGGTAACACTTCAGGGTATAAGGGATCAAAAGCTTGATTGCATTTTGATCTACGGAATACAACTGCTTTGACCCAATCCTGGATATGGATGAGGTACTGGAGTTTGTTTCTCCTAGTCATTCCAGAAGAGAATGGCTTGGCGGACCACAGGAGTAATAGGCATCGATGAAAAAATGCACGCATACTCTTGACTATCAATTGATAGATGAGGGTTGGAAGACAACTAAAATGGGACAACTAAAAAGAACATATGATTTTCTGAGTTGTGGATGCATGGATTATCATGTCGAACCAAGTTCAACAGGTTTCTTCCAGATAACCCATGCAGAAAGGTAGAGCTGGCAGAGTAACAACATAGAATCGAGAACTCATCAAGAGCACTCTGGTTGTGATCTTTCGGTTCAACGAGGAACTTCTGCCATAAATAGTTCATGGTATTGGAAGAAGGAAATACCATGGACCTTGAGGACTGTCGCAAAGGTTACTAATTTCCTGAAGGAGCCAGCAAACACTATCAACATGAAGCAAGTAGGGTGAATCTCAGGTTCAACAACCTAGGAGTAGAATACCTACTACTAAGTGGCATCACGAGATGCTTTCGAGAATGATGGCGAGAATCATCATGCTAGGAACACAGAGCATGGCTGGATTACTAGGTGATACTCTAGACACCTAGAGTCATAATAATAGCTCCAATATAAATGTCGAGGCAATAGAATACCTCAACTCAACAATTAGTGTGTTTAACCTGGCCTAAAGGAACATCGAAACCAGAGGGAAAGGATTTTGCAAATGCACCAGATTGTTTAGAAACCTGGGATGACTCGGATAACATAACGGCTGTAAAGGCTCGAAAATATTTGAGACAAGCTACAAAAATGGTGGCATAACCACTCGATCATCATAATAACAAGGTTTCGAGATCAACAGTTAACATACGGAAGTAGTAGGAACTGAACTGAGACTTAAATCCAACAATCTTATAAGTCTATGGATTAGTCACACATGATCCTGATAGAAAGAAGAGAAAGCCTAGTTCCTTAACCCCGTAGGAAAGATAAGGTGACTCAGATCAGAAGGCTTAAGGTATAAGGAGTAAAAAGAGCCTTATGTTCCATCCCACAATCAATTCCCTTATATAACTAAAGAATTTTTAGACTCAACTTTGACCAGTTTGGCTTGGAAATCCTACAGGCAGTCAGGCTCTGGTACCAAAGCTGTCAGGACCCCGACTCAATGGCACACCGATCTAGCATGTAACACTTCATATCACTTTGCGGCTTCACGCATGGTATTCCCACGGGTGTCGCCTTGCCAGGCCCGGGACCGTTTGCACCTTTTGGCTCACGTATATGATAGTGTCGCTAGCATCCATATGAGAAGGAGCCCGGGCTGACATGGCTAGTCGTGAACCCAAAGTGGCACTAACTTATAGGGACAGACATACATGACCCAGCAACAAACGTGTCGGTCATCAGTGAGTGATTCCGGGCTGTAGCAACTGGGATAGCAGGACTCCGGTAAACCAGGCTGTAGCAGGCTAATAGGAATCTGGTAGACACCGCGTGACATTTCCCCGAAGGGACAGACACAGGAATGAAGAAGGACACATGCTGGCCAGCCTAAGTGTTCCGGAGCAGTAGCAAGCTACCAAGGCTCAGTGGAAGCACTAGGAGACATTTCCCGGTAAGAGAGGTTACCAAGGATAAACAACTAGATAGTCAGATCCCACACATACCAAGCATTTCAATAACATACACACAATATGCTCGATATGTGCAAATACAACATGGCATCACAACATGACTCTACAACTCAAGTATTTTTTCAATAGGCTCCGAGGAGTGAGATATTACAAACATGGGTATCATGACCCAACATTCTGAGCACACAAATCAAAGCACAAGCGAAAGCTTAACATGTCTGAGTACAGACAACTATAAATGAAAAAGTCTGAGAAGCCTAACTATCTACTAGATCCTGCCGAGGGCACAAGATCGTAGCTGAGGTAACAAGCTAAACGTCGAAGTCCAAGCGGAACTACTAGCGAGACTGAAGTCTCTCTGTCAAAACATAAAATAGGCAAACGTGAGTACAAATGTACCCAACAAGACTTACATCAGAACTAACTACATATGCATCATTATCAACAAAGGGGGTGGTGGGGTTTAACTGCAGCAAGCCAGCTTTGACTCAGTGGCTATCCGGAACTACGACTGCAAGTAACTCTTTTGAGGTGGCGCACACGAGTCCACATATTCACCATATCAATACACCACTATGGATCCGCTCCCGTCTCCCTACGAGAACGCCATCCATAGAACTCACGCTTATCTTGCGTATTTTAGAGTATCCACTTTCACTTGTCTATGAACTGTATAAGCAACATAAAAGTCCTTTACCGTGAACACGGCTATTCGAATAGATAATGTTAACCCTGCAGGGGTGTACTTCTTCACACACGCTCTCTCCACTTACCACCATGTACACGTCGTGTATCTCGGCAACCTTCAAGCGGAAGCCTGGCGAGGGAGTCGGCCACGACCTGACTAACCACACAAGTCTCTCGTCCAGGTTTATCACCTATTCGAGTTCCATCTGCAAGGAGATCCGGCCGCGGTGTCGCTCACGACCCCAAACGATGTGAGCAGGGTTCCCAAGCCCACCTCAACGGGTGGATCTATGCTTGGTACACCATGCCATGGTGCCTAGTCTGTCCCAAGCCCACCTGTACCGGGTGCCACTTGGTAGACTACTAACACTACCTACAAACACCAGAAACTAGTTGCAACTCCTGGACAAAGATCTGGTTGATTAATAAGTTGAGAGGGGCACTTAAGCATTCCAATGCGTGGTAGTAACTCCTACATGGCCTCTCACCGCTACCTTTACCAAATCGTGTTCACACACTTAGCTCACACACAGAAGGACATGTTCACACACCTCCAATTCATCCCCGATGAATCAGACCTGACACAACTCTAAGCAATAGCAGGCATGATAGACAAGCATGAATGAGTAGGCACATCAGGGCTCAAACAACTCCTGCTCATGCTAGTGGGTTTCATCTATTTACTCTGGCAATGACAGATCATGCAGAGGATAAAGGGGTTCAGCTACCGCAACATGTAATAGTTGAATCATTGTTGTCCTAATGCAGTAAAAGAGAGCAGGAGCGAGAGAGTGGGATTTTATCGGAATGAACAAGGGGGTTTTGCTTTCCTGGCACTTCTGAAGATAATATAGTTCTTCATCAGTGTCATCGAACTCATCGTCGGAACCAAGTCTATCGAGAGGGGACAAATACTGGCAACACAGAGAAAACACAATCAATGTAATGCAACAATATGATGCATGAATATGACATGGCAAAATGAGTGTGTTTTGGCTAATGCAACTTAGAACAGATTAAATGAAGTTGGTTTGAACCAAGGGTTCAAATTCAAACTCCATATGTGCTTATTTAAATGCCAATTATGCAAATTGTCATATACAGAAACCTTAGGTTGCTCAAACATGCATGAAAATGGTACAGATGGATAGATTGGATTTTTCTAATCATTTTTCATATATAAATTATTTCATTCTGAGTTATGGTTGAATTTATATGAATTTTTGAAGTTTTGGACATTTTTGGAATTTTTAGAATAAGAATAAATCCAGAAAAGGTTAACTGCGTCAGCATGATGTTGTTGTGACGTCAGCAGGTCAACAGACCGGGTCCAGGTCAAACCTGACGTGTGGGGTCCACACGTCAGTGACTAACTAACTAACCTAAATTAATTACTGTTAAATTACTACTAACTAAAATGTCAATTGGGTTAATTAGACTTAATTAAAAAAACTAATCTAGGATTAGCTGGGCCAGGGCCCACTTGTCAGCAACCCAGGGGAGGTCAAACCCCTGGTCAACAGGGCCTAACCATCCGGCGCCCAAACGAGCGGCGGAGGGCAACAGGCGCGACGGAGGGCTCGGGTTCGCTCTCCCGGCGCCCAAACGAGCGACGTAGGGCACCCGCGGGGAGCTGGAGCTCTCCCGCATCCAGTGACGTAAGCGACGGCAGCTGGGGTGGCCGGAGTTGGGCGTGGCGAGGTCATTTGCGGCGGTCGGAGTTCGGCCGAGGTCGGGTTTGGCGCCACGGTGCGGGGGTGAGCAAAAGTAAAGAGGGGAAAAGCAGTGGAGCTCACATCGAGGGCGATGAGGTGGTCAGTGAGCTTGGGGACGCGCCGGGATCGGCGAATCAACGGCGACAACTCCGGCGGCCGAGGCTTCGAAACGAGGTCGGGGACGATGATACGGGGCTTCCGGCATCGTGTTCGTTGGCGGGGAGCTTCAGGACGACGCGGCGGGGCCGATGGATGCGTTGGGGAGGGAAGGAGGTGGCTCAGGGCGCGGCAGCGGCGAGCGGCGGCGACAGTGGCGGTCGGTTGTGCAAGAGGGAGAGGCAAGGGAGAGACGAAGGGGAAGAGTGAGAGGTCAGGGGGTACTGAGCGGCGCCGAGGAGGGGCTTCGAGGCGCCTCGGTGAGGCAGGCGAGCAGGGAGGAGGCGTGGCGCCTCGCGCGTGCACTGTCCCACCTCTGCCTACTGGCAGAGGTTAGGGATGACTGGCACCGAGCCAGGTGGGCTGGGCCAGCACAGGTGAGGCCCACGTAAGTGGGCTGCCAGGTGAGTTTTTCTGCTCTGTTTTAATTTTGTTCTGTTTTCTTTTTATCCAGTTATTTTGCCACTGCTTGTGAATTCAAAATGAATTCAAACAATGACAAAACACTGAATAATTTTATGGTGCTAGATGGACTTTTCCAACAGCACATAAAACATTTCAAAGTTATTTGAAAATATATCCCATATATTATGAATATAATTCCAAATTCAAATACAATAATGATTTAAATTCAGTGCCCAAAATATTCCTTACAAATGTTCATTATTTTTGGTTTGGTGCAAAAGCCTTGCCAAAAATATTAAACAGTTAATAAGAACATTTTGAGAAACATTGAATACAACTTTCGAGGGTTCTTTTCCCTTCTTGAATTAAATCTTGAGGCTTCCAAATTTCCTCAATTCAGGTTTCAAAAATTTAAACATGATGCAAGCAAGATGCAAACACTAGGCAGCACCAGAAGCTAGGGTGTGACAGCTGTAACCCGACCTAGGCATAATAGAGAGGTCAACACGCTGGTCTAAACCTATGCCCCCAGGGGTCATGGGCCATCTCCTCGGGAACTCCTGCACATTGCGAACGCGGCCGGTGAGCAGACCTAGCTACCTCCTTAAAAAAGGCAGGTGCTTACGCAGTCCAACCGGCGTGCGCCGCTCAGTCGCTAACATCTATTAAGCTTCGACTGATGCATACAACGCAAAACTCCCATACTATGCCCACGTGATGGTTAGTGCTATCAGGCCAAAGGCCCCTCGGATCAAATATCCAAATCGTAGTGGATTAGGAACGCGTGGTACCAAGCAGAGACTCACAAAAGATGTGACCCCATAGCCCTTCTCGAGGACTTGCAGCAAGGGCTAAGAATGCCCGGCCACGCCTTGTAATTATCTCGCAGGCACCTTCCAGGTCAACCCGACTCCACATCCCTCGCAATTATGCTCGCGCGGGTACCCCTCTGGGTCGACCCATCTTATTAACATGGTTCAGTGTAAAGTCATAGTAATCATAGTAACTGTGTGTCTAAACATCAAGGGGAAAACCCGAGGAATCACCCTGGTGAATTCCACTCGATGTAATCATCAAGGTGAACGTAAGAGGAATCACCCCCGAGGTTCACACTTGAGGGGTTGCACGACAGAGTCGTATCAGAAGTGGTTAAGGCGGAATCACCCTCGATGACCACGACCGAATAGCTACACTACAGGCGTCGGTGTCAAAACCGGCGGATCTCGGGTAGGGGGTCCCGAACTGTGCGTCTAGGCGGATGGTAACAGGAGACAAGGGACACGATGTTTTTACCCAGGTTCGGGCCCTCTCGATGGAGGTAAAACCATACTCCTACTTGATTAATATTGATGATATGGGTAGTACAAGAGTAGATCTACCACGAGATCGGAGAGGCTAAACCCTAGAAGCTAGCCTATGGTATGATTGTTGTTCTGTCCTGCGGGCTAAAACCCTCCAGTTTATATAGGCACCGAAGAGGGTTAGGGTTACACAGAGTCGTTTATAATGGTAGGAGATCTACATATCCGTATCGCCAAGCTTGCCTTCCACGCCAAGGAAAGTCCCATCCGGACACGGGACGAAGTCTTCAATCTTGTATCTTCATAGTCCAGGAGTCCGGCTAAAGGTGATAGTTCGGCTATCCGGACACCCCCTAATCCAGGACTCCCTCAGTAGCCCCTGAACCAGGCTTCAATGACGACGAGTCTGGCGCGCAGATTGTCTTCGGCATTGCAAGGCGGGTTCCTCCTCCGAATACTTCATAGAAGATTTTGAACAGAAGGATAGTGTTCGGCTCTGCAAAATAAGTTCCACATACCAACGCAAAGAGAATAATATTTAAAAAATTCAATCTGCTAACATATTCCGCGGCGTGACATCACACCACGACCAGGTCTTTATTCGAATCATTTTTACTATCCCACCTCAGCGCGTTTAGCGAGGCAGTTTCCTTGGCACGTCTTGTCAAAGCAGAGATCGTGTCCCCTTATTCCGGGATTCTCATCAATACGGGCGTGGGTAACCCAATCGCGCCATTGATTACGGTGGTTGGGAGATAAGCGAGTTTTACCAGGCTGGTGGGGACGCATAGCTTCGTCCATCCATATAAGGGGATAAGGATCCACTTTTTCACACACACCTTCTCCCTCCTTTGCTCGTCCATTTCCTCGCACTCGAGCTCCAGCGTGCAAGTCCGCACATCTCCCCTCAACCTTCCCTAGCCATGTTTGGAGGGGGAGGCATGTGGATGGTATCCTCCGTCACGGAGGGGCACATCAAAAAACTGCGGAAGGCCGGATACTTGTCCAGCGACATCGCGCATTGGCTCCCCGACAAGGGGCAGCTTATCCCCACCCCCAGGCCCCATGAGAGGGTGGTGTTCCTCCCCCACTTCCTCCGCGGACTAGGTTTTCCACTTCACCCATTTGTCCGGGGGCTCATGTTCTACTACGGCCTGGATTTCCACGATCTGGCCCCGAATTTCATCCTCAACATCTCGGCGTTCATCGTCGTGTGCGAGGCCTTCCTCTGCATCCAGCCCCACTTCGGCTTATGGCTGAAGACCTTCAATGTCAAGCCAAAGGTAGTGGGCGGCTGCCAAGCAGAGTGTGGAGGTGCCATGGTGGGCAAGATGGCCAACGTACTATGGCTCGACGGCTCCTTCGTGGAGACCATAAAGGGATGGCAATCGGGGTGGTTCTACATCACCCAGCCGCGTGACACTAAATGGGTGGCGGCCCCCGAATTCCGACCTGGCTTCCCTACACGGCTCACCTCCTGGAAGGAGACGGGCCTGACGTGGGGTAATTCGGAAGAGCTGGCCGGACTCCAAACCTGCGTCCAAAACCTGATGAACAAGAAGCTCAAGCTTGTCAACGTAATCCAGGTCATGCTCATCCGCTGGATCCTCCCGTGCCAACAACGGGCCTTCAACTTGTGGGAGTTTGATCCGGCATAGCACCAAACCTTGAACAGGCTCTTCGACACTACATACAAAGATGCCTGGAAGGTGTTGTTCAAGGGCGCCGAGGCTCCAGCATCCGCTACCGAAGATCGCGGATTTAGCTCGCAGTGTCAAGCCAGCGAGATAAGCTATTTTACCCTTTATGGGACTCTTGTTTTCCATAGTATGACTCTATGCGGGATCTAAACTCCCTTACCTTTGACAGGATGGCAAAAGACGTCCGGGCAGGTTAACTGTCCGGCTCCCTTTCCGGAAGACCCAGCGAACGCCCGATTGACGGGGCTGCTGGTTCCGGCACCTCACGTGGTGCCGGAGAAGAAGGCCAAGAAGAAGGCCACGGGAACTCGAAAGAGTTCCCGGCGCCAGGTGTTGTCGGACTCATCGTCCGATGACTCTGAGGCGGACTCCTCCCGCGAAGACAAGGAGGAGGAAAAAGAGGCCTCTCCCCCAGCGGGGGGAGAGAAGAAAAGGAAGGCCGCCCCAACTGGGGAGGCCGGAGGGTCCAAGAAGGGAAGGACCCTTCCTCTGGACTACTCCACCAACGCCGACGACGGCGAAGAGGAGTGGCCACCAAGGGCTAAGCCCCTGCCAAAATCGTAAGTGTCCGGATACCAGAATAATGCATGGCGTTTCATTTGTCACACTGTATCTCCTAACGTCGAATATAACCCTGCAGCCCGCCCAAGGACGAGCTCGATGCTTCAACGAGCGGCTCCCTGGATTCGTTGGACATGAATAGCACCTCACTTCCGGCTGCCTCCTCTCCTCGCGCTGCGGATGACGCCGAGGTGGGGTCCCAATAGGGGCCCAGCCAGGAGGAGGTGGTCCAGGAGGTGACGCAAGGCAACCTCCCGGACACCCAGCACAAGGGGGATAAAACCCCAAAGGGCTCTAAGTCCGGCCCTGGGTCGGACTCCGCACCGGAACCTTTAGTGGTTCCGGAGTCTGGCCGGCGGCCCCTTTGTAAGAAGGGCGAGACTGCGACACCGGTGACCTCTGTCCAACCAGAGGCACCGGATAATTTGCTGGAGGCGCTTAACAGCGCCTCCATCGACGAGGAGCACCGCACTGTTATGAGTGTGGTGATCCAGAAAGTTCAGTCCGCCAAGAGCAGGCTGACTAAAGCCTGTGCTAGCCTTCTAACAGGCTTTGAGGTATGTATTAAGATATGTAAAAATATTACCGCATAGACAGTAGCCCCTGATGCTCAGTTTGGTGTTCGGAAAGAAAAGCCGAACTGAGGATCTAAAAAGATGTACGCAGGAGTCTAACATAAGTATGTCAATATGGGAATGCAGGCTGCGCTGCTGACCTCTGCCGCACTGACTGCGGAGGTCAATGCATTGGAGCAGAGCCTCGACCGGTCCGAGAACGAGCTCGGCCTTGCCAGAAAGCAGCTCGAGGACAAGGAAGGTAAGTAATACCTTATGGAAGTATGTAAAAGATGTGATTGCAAAAAATAACAGGAATAACATGATAATTGAGGGGCCACGAACGAGGTGGTGACCCTGAAGGAAGCGGTGTCCAAGGCCGAAAGAAATGCGGCCGCGGAGCACATCGAGTGAGAGAAGCAGGAGGCACGGGTGGTGGAGGTGTGGCAAGAGCTCCAGGCTCTCGTGGAAAAACACGAGAGTTTGGAGCGTGACTCAAAGACTCGAGAGTCCGAGCTCGCCTCGGCTCTTGAGAGCGCCAAAGCCGCTAAGGTCGAAGCCCAAAAATCCCTCCAGGAAATTGAGGCGATGAAGAAGATAGCGGCGGGTAAGGCATTCTTCATGCAAAGCAAGCTGTAGGACCTTGAAGTATGTCTAGAGGGGGGGTGATTAGACTACTTGACCAATTAAAAACTTAACCTTTTCCCAATTTTAGAGTTTGGCAGATTTTAGCTATTTAGGACAAGTCAAGCAATCATCACACTATTCAAGCAAGCATGCAAAGAGTATATAGGCAGCAGAAAGTAAAGCATGCAACTTGCAAGAATGTAAAGGGAAGGGTTTGGAGAATTCAAACGCAATTGGAGACACGGATGTTTTTGGCGTGGTTCCGATAGGTGGTGCTATCGTACATCCACGTTGATGGAGACTTCAACCCACGAAGGGTAACGGTTGCGCGAGTCCACGGAGGGCTCCACCCACAAAGGGTCCACGAAGAAGCAACCTTGTCTGTCCCACCATGGCCGTCGCCCACGAAGGACTTGCCTCACTAGCGGTAGATCTTCACGAAGTAGGCGTCTCGTTGCCCTTACAAACTCCTTGGTTCAACTCCACAATCTTGTCGGAGGCTCCCAAGTGACACCTAGCCAATCTAGGAGACACCACTCTCCAAGAAGTAACAAATGGTGCGTTGATGATGAACTCCTTGCTCTTGTGCTTCAAATGATAGTCTCCCCAACACTCAACTCTCTCTCATAGGTTTTGGATCTGGTGGAAAGAAGATTTGAGTGGAAAGCAACTTGGGGAAGGCTAGAGATCAAGATTCATATGGTAGGAATGGAATACCTTGGCCTCAACACATGAGTAGGTGGTTCTCTCTTAGAAATGGTAAGTTGGAAGTGTAGGTTTGTTCTGATGGCTCTCTCCACGAATGAAGAGGAGGTGGAGGGGTATTTATAGCCTCCACACAAAATCTAACCGTTACACACAATCTACCAAACTCGGTGGGACCGATTCAACAGACTCGGTCGGACCGATTTAGTAAACCTAGTGACCGTTAGTGATTTTCGGTGGGACTGACATGCAACTCGGTGAGACCGATTCGGTTAGGATTAGGGCATAACGTAATCTCGGTAAGACCGATTACACAAACTCGGTGAGACCGATTTTGGTAATAAGCTTTCCAGAGAGTTGGTCAGGTAAACTCGGTGGGACCGATTTGCTCTTTTCGGTGAGACCGAAATGTTACAAAAAGGAAACAGAGAGTTTACATTGCAATCTCGGTGGGACCGATCGCTCACTTCGGTTAGACTGAAACGTTATGAAGGGAAATAGAGAGATTACAATCCCATCTTGGTGAGACCGAGATCCCTATCGGTAAGACCGATTTGCTTAGGGTTTGTGGCAGTGGCTATGACCTTTGGAATCGGTGGCGCCGGATAGGAAGAATCAGTGTGACCGATTTTGGCTTTGGGTTTAGGTCATTTGTGGATGTGGGAAAGTAGCTGAGGGTTTTGGAGCATATCACTAAGCACATGAAGCAAGAGGCTCATTAAGCAACACCTCATCCCTCCTTGATAGTATTGGCTTTTCCTATAGACTCAATGTGATCTTGGATCACTAAAATATAAAATGAAGAGTCTTGAGCTTTTGAGCTTGAGCCAATCCTTTGTCCTTAAAATTTTGAGGGATCCACTTTCATCATCCATGCCATGCCATTCATTGAGCTTTCCTAAAATAATAGTCTTGGAATAGCATTAGCTCAATGAGCTATATGTTGTTATGAATTACCAAAACCACCTAGGGATAGTTGCACTTTCAATCTCCCCCTTTTTGGTAATTGATGACAACATATAGATCAAAGCTTCGACAAATGATAGTAAGATTGAATAACATCGTCGCTTTGAGAAGTATGTGATAAGCAAGAGCTCCCCCTAAATTTGTGCATAGTTTAAGATTTGCTTTGGACTGCAAATGCACAATGAATTAGGCTCATGGGTTACTCTTCCATGTCACATACATCTTGGTGGAGCGCTCAAAATAATAAATATTGAATACATGCACTCATCACCAAGCAAAGTGAATGATCACATAGGATAGATAAGATAATATCACCAAGCATGCATAAGTGTAGCTTATGATCAAACACATGATCATCAATGTCTCACAAGCATAGCATCTCAAGCAATCAAAAGCAAACAAGTTTTAACCACCAAATCAAAACAAGAGAGAACAAAAGCAACACTCTCTCTCTCTAAGCCTATGATCTATACATTTTTCTCCCCCTTTGGCAACACGTTACCAAAAAGTTCATAGAAAATGCATAGTGCTAGATCGTCTCTCAGGCTTGATCTTCAGGTGGTGGTGTCCGGATAACTCCAAGGATGAAGGCTTTAGTTGAAGTAGAGGCTGCTGGAGTTGATGCTGGAGCTGGTTGCACTAGAGCAGTAGGGGCTGTAGCTGGTGCTGAAGATGTTGCTCTGGTGTCTGTCACAGGCACTGCAACTGACCTCTGGGCTCTAGGCACTCTGGCAAACACATTAGTTGTGGTCTTGCCCTGCCTCTCCTGCATGTCATCCTGCAGCTGCTCTACAACTGACTGAATCTCAGTTACTTTGACATCAAGGTCATGGAATTTGAGTTGCATGATTCTCTCCAGGCTCTCCTGATTCTGAGTGAGGGTGGCCAATCCCTTCTCAATCCTTAGTGTTGATGCTATCAAGTAACCAAGCTGCTCCTGCTTGTTCTTCAAGAAATACTCAGATGCCTCCTCTTGAGTTGGCATCTTGGCAGCCTTCTCCTTCCTTGCCTTCTCTTTCTTCTCTTGAGCTTGAACTGATGATGGATCATTCTCATTCATGACAACTTGATTGCCTCAAAGTCTGGATAAAGTGGAAAATGTTCCTTATCCAATTGATATTTCCTTGTGCCCATCTTTGAGTTTATCAACTCCTGAATCTGTGGGGCATATCCACAGCTCCTCTTCTGATCTTCTGTTGTCCTCTTAATGGTTTTAATCATAAGGCTCATGACTTTGAACTTTTGTGGCACATCAAACACATGCAACATGTTGATGGCATGCCCTCTGATCATGTTGTGGTCACCAGACTTAGGCAACAGAGTGTGCCTCAGAATCCAATTGATTGTTGGCAGCCCTGACAGCAGAAAGTGGATTGATCCAAACTTATGTGTCTCAACAGCCTTGTCTGGGATCTCCTTGTACATGTGTGCCATGGAATTGTGATCCATATTCTTCTTGGCATAAATATCCAGGTCATCATCATTTTCCTTTGGGGCATTTATCAGACTTGCCCATTCTCCAACAGTTGACTGGTATCTGGTGCCTTCTGACATCCAAACTATCCTTCCATATGGATAGAAATGTGCTATGGAGTAGAATTGCATGATAAGTTCATCATTCCAGTTGGTGAGCTTTTGCCCAACAAAATCAGCAACTCCACAAGCAACAAAGCTGTCTTGCACTCCAGGATAGTGCTCTTCATTGTCCTTGATGTAGGTCCAGTCGACCCACCTCATGTCACAAACTATGGGCTTCTTATCCAACAAGATTGTCTCATAGAAGTCATGATGTTCCTTTGTATGGAACCTGTAGTCAACAGCAGTTCTTCTCCTTGAGGCATATGGATCTTCCATCCTCCATAGCCTCAACCCTGAGTCCTTCCTGATCCTCATGTCCTCAGCCACAGGATGGGCATCAATGTGGTCTGGTATCTTGGGCTTGAGCTTCCTTAGGACCTGTCCTTCTTCATCTTCTTCATCAGCAACATTTGGCACTGGGGCCTTGTTCTTCTCAGCAGCTGGAATACTCCTAGTATTCCTCTTTGGTATAAGCTTGGCCTTGGAGGCAACTTTGGGTGCTTCCTTGGGCTTAGATGTTGTAGCCCCTGATCTAATAGCATCACCCATAAGCTTGGGTGCCTTCGGTGCTAGTGCAGCAACCTCTTCTTCCTCTTCAGAATCTCTTCTCATAGAGGGCTTTCCAAGAACCTGGGCAGTTGTGGTTCTTGCTCTCTTCTTTATCTTGTCCTGAGCACCTTAATCCTCTGATTCAATGGTAATCTTCATTGCACTACTAGGAAAAGGGCTATAGATGGAAATGACACTAATGGCGCACCAGACAAGTGGTGCGCCATTAGTATATACTAATGGCGCACCACCTTCTGATGCGCCATTAGTGTTGAAACTACTAATGGCGCACCCTGACCACGGTGCGCCATTAGTACCAATTTTTTTTTGAACTAGTGCGCCTGTCCAAACATACTAATGGCGCATCCCCTGGTGGTGCGCCATTACTAGTTGTAACTAGTAATGGTGCACCAGCCAGAAGGTGCTCCACTAATGTTATTTTTTTATTATTGCTTTTATTCCTTTTTTTGCAAAAGTTCTAATGGCGCACCACCAGGGGGTGCGCCATTAGTAACCTGGATTACTAATGGCGCATTTGTTTCTGGTGCGCCATTAGTAAGTGGGCAGCAACAAGATATTTTGGACAGCCTCTCCTCCCACACTCACTTTCTCCCCACTTCATTCTCTCCACCGCCTCCTCCTTGTCTCGGGTGCCTCCTCTTTTTCACCTCATTTCCACCATAGATTCATTCAAATTAAGTGGTTAAGTTACCTTGTTTTGCTAGGTAAGTAAGGGGGGAAGCTATATTTATGTTGTTCTCCCTACAACAATGTGCACATGCACATTTTATGGCCTAGCTAGATCTATGTATGTTCGTGGTGTTGCATATGTTTGTGGTGTTGCATATGTGTTTGTGTTTGGAGGTGTACCGGTATTTGAAATGCGATAGTTGCCAATATTTTGCCGGAATGTTGATTCATTTCCGTTTCGGCGAGAATTTTGGCATTAAGCATTCTTTTTGGTCCTATTTTTAGGGAAAGTCATGCCAAATTTTTTCTTGGTTCTAAAATATCGTTTTGCTCTACCCCGCAGGCGACCATGGTCCGCACGATGACCGAAGGCATCGTGAATAGGTTTTTGAGGTCCGCGAAGGCCGAGATGCTTCAAAAGAACGAGACGGAGATAAGATTTCCGTGTCGAAGATGCAAGCTGAATAGCCTTATTGCGGACCCGGATTACGGGCAGGTGCGGGACCACCTGCTCTTCCGTGAGGGTCGCCGCGAAATGCATGTCGACTTCGAGGGTCGACTCGCCGACTTTGAAAGAGCAAACCTAGTCGCGCTACAACACATAGACGTGGTCGATCCTTGGGTGGTAGAGCACAAAACCTTTATTAAGAAGACATACAATGACCGAGGCCAACAGAGGACGGACGGAGATATACTCAGAGAGCACAACTCATGTTTCACGCGTTGGTTCAAGCAGAAGCTTCTGTTGTACCCTTTACATGAGGATTCTTCCGCGGAAGAACAACTCATATTCGCCTTGTCACAGGGCGCCGAGCACAACCTGATGACCTATGAGGTGTACGATATCAATGGCTACACATTCTACACTGAGGCCAAGGACATGAAGAGCGATGGTTATCAGAACTCCGGGGTAACGATGGAATCCTACACCGGTAATGACAAGGACAGATACTACGGAAGGATCGAGGAGATATGGGAGCTGAGCTACGCTGGAGAGAAGGTCCCGATGTTCCGTGTTAGATGGGCCAAGAACGTCATAAAAGAAGACCGGTATTTCACCACCATGGTTATACCCGAAGCCAAATCCAAGACCGCGGGCGCAAACGTCACCGCGAAAAATGAGCCATGGGTACTGGCTTCCCAAGTGGACCAATGCTTCTTCATTACCGACCCGCCAAAGCCCAGTCATGTTGTCATGAGGAGAGGCAAAAGGAAGATCATCGGAATGGATGGAGTAGCCAATGAGCAAGACTTCGACAAGTACGGCGACCCGAGGATCGAACATGACGACGATGATGAAGTAGCAGCATACACCACAAGAAGAAGCAGGACCACCCTACCTAAAGGACGTCCGTTCCACAGAAGAACTCCATTTGCGAAAAAGAAGGGCAAGAAGATTGTGAACAGATAGCTAGCTAAGATCGATTGTATTTAAATCGTAGCCTTCATTTCTCGATTGTATTT
>NC_041391.1:305004308-305073420 GCF_002162155.2 Triticum dicoccoides
ACGCCGCTGCCCCGCCACCTCGACGCTGCCCCGCCGCCTCGACGCGACCCCGCCGCTCGGACGCCGCCCCGTCCACACCACCGTCGCTGGAGCACCACCACCACCACCCATCGCCGGAGCATCCTTATCCTCTCCGACCGCCTCCTCCACCCCGGCCCGCTCCTCCAAGGTAAGCTACCGCCCCGACCCCTATCCCCTTCCCTCCTCCCATCCCATCTCCATATGTTCATAGTGTGAGATTGATCCAGATTGCAATTATGTGTTGTTGGTGAAGTGTTTTCTGTGTGAACTAGGAACGTTAGAAGGATATGATGTGGTTGTATCAGTTTCAGCATGATGATTCTCATCAACTTGCACCTGGTCATAGTCCAGTAAATGCATGGCAGTGTTTTGTTCAATTATATTATATAAGAGTGACTCGTGTAGTATAAGGCCCCGTTTGGATGCAAAGTATTTTCAAAGTATTACTAGAATACCACAGTTTTTTGAAAAACTGTAGTTTAGAATACTTAGAGGTTTTTGGCTATACCAAAAACTGTAGCTTCATAAACAGAGGTATTATTGATACTGTGGTTTTTTTGGAGTATTAAAAAAAGAGGTCCGGACCTCTTTTTTCTCAAACTGAGGAAAACTCGTTCGTGTCATCCACTCGTTGACTACCGTACATCTTGGTCTGTAACCATAACTAGCCATACTGCAGTATGGTTTCATAGTATTGATTCATTCCTCTCCAAGGCATGCACCACCAGGATACTGATTCATATTCTTTGTAATTAGCTACGGCCGATCAAGTCTCCAACTTCCTAGAAAAGATCATACAACGTTGCATGCAGGCGGGTGGTCATTACTGATCTGGTCGTGTAGCTCGGTAGGTGTATGAAGCTAGATTAAAGTTGTGTAACTATTGGTCAAAACTACAGTAAAACAACACCAACCAAACATATCGGTAGTTTTTCTAAAGCTGAGAAAATTGCAGCTTTTTAAAAACTGTAGTATTCATTGCACATGCATTGCAATATCGATGTTTTGAAATACTACAGTATTTTAAAAACTGCGCTGCCAAACTAGGCCTAAATTGTAATGGTCAAGTAGCTGCATACAGCTGCATGCCATTATCTCATAAGAGTGACTCGTGTAGTATGAATTGACAGTGTGATCTAAGTATCATGTGTGTAATTGGGTATGCTTATATGATTTCTGGCACATTTCCTGTACCTACAATACAAATTTGTGAGCATAGCTTCTGTTGTCAATGCAAAAAACTGTTCCTTGTAATGTACATACTCATACTGCATCTTTTGGATTGTTCATTTCTGTTTATCTTGTGCCGATGCTACTTAGTATGTACTCAGATCTTCATGCTGGAAGGATAATACTGTAGGTAGACCATTTACTATTTTTTCATTTTTGAATATGGCTAACTCTGCTTCCCCCGGCCCAATCTGCATATCCTCTGTTCTGAGCATAATTTTTTTGCCATATCCTTTTCACACCTGGCATCTGCCATTGTAACTTCATACTGATGTAACATGTGAATCTGTTGGTCCTGCTTATTGTCTTTAAAGAAGTCAATGTACCTACCTATTTTTGTGCTATGTTATTATATTTGATCAGTATCAGTTGTGTCTCTCTTAAGAGACTCCTACCTTTTCTGACTCGAGTTGTTAACAACATTTCCATACTTCTGTTAGCTACAACATTTTTTTTATTTGAATTTGGTACTCCATGAGTTTTTACTACTGCTAACATAGAGTATTTGCTACTAGTAAAACAAGGATTTTGTATAGTTTTTACTACTGCTAACACACAGAGTATTTGCTACTAGTAAAACAGGGATTTTGTATGCACTGCTACCTGATGAGTGCTTTCTTTGTACTATTTCACCTTGGCATGCATATGTTTATTTCACCTTAGACGGAAATGAGTGTTATCAAGGAAATGGTTTTAGGTAAACCAGCACACCTCATCAGTCTTTCTTACTCAATGGTATTATCTGCTTGGTTTTAGGTGATGGACTCATTTCCGGTGGTTGTTCTGCTTTAGTTTTCCTGATGTTGTTTCGCGTTGGGTTCTGATTCGCTTTTCTGCTATTGTTTCTGTGGTGATGCAGACTTGTGGTGAAGAAGAGCAAGGCCAAGAAAGACTCCAACAAGCCCAAGCGTCGTCTTACTCCTCATGTGAGCCCCAGACTTGATTTGTTGTTGTGGTTCGATTCACTCAAAAGGGAGTGATAATTTTTCCTATGTTCATAGTGTGAGATTGATCCATATTGAATGTTATGCATATCTTAAACATAGGAGTGTTAGACATAAAGCATGTCCAGCAGAACCTTTAGTGCATCTTTGCTCTTGTTCATTTAGTTTCAGTAAACAAATATTGCGAAGCATGACATGGCCTTTGTGAGCTCCTTTGTATAAAATGAAATGCAAGGTTGCTGATAATGTAACCCAGATCACACAGATCAATTTTTTTTCAATTTATGCAACTGCTGCTGCTGCTGCTGTACTACTTTGTGCCATGGACCAGTGCATGCATGCTGCTGCTGCTGCTGTACTACTTGTCAAGTGATGCTGCTGCTGCTATCTGCGAGCTGCTGCTGCTAGTTGTGATTTTGTCAAGTGATGCTGCCGCTACTTGTGATGTTCTAAAATGACCCCTTTCTCCTGAAACGTTGATTAATTTCCGTTTCGGTTGAGAAATGGGGCACTCCAAGGTCAAGAAAATTAGCAAAGGTCATGCCCAATTTTCTTGACCTAGAAGGTGCCCGATTCTCAACCGAAATAAAAATTAATTTGCTTTAGTGGTTGGATTAGTTTAGTATTTTTTTCACACACTCAGACACCGCTTGCCATGTGTGTGAGAGAGATAGTGAGAGGAGACAAGAAGAAGGGGGTTAGGAAGATGTTGCCTGCTCATCAAAGCTAACCATCTCCCCCTTTTCACCCCTTTTCCTTTGTCTTTTGTGGGTTGCAAGGAAG
This sequence comes from Triticum dicoccoides, assembly GCF_002162155.2. Lineage (NCBI taxonomy): Eukaryota > Viridiplantae > Streptophyta > Magnoliopsida > Poales > Poaceae > Triticum > Triticum dicoccoides. The sequence continues at coordinate 305,007,287 of NC_041391.1, forward strand.
CTACTGTCTTAGCTAGCTTAGCTTGTGCACAAATCCCAGTGTTACAATCTAGAAAATTAGCCTGCAAAGATGAGGCCCCATGCTGGATGTACCACTGCATCATGCAACAGTGCCTTCAAGATCCAAGGCAATATCACAAACATCATAGGCAATTTGACCAAACTCACAACCTTGTATCTTTGCAGCAACCAACTTTCTAGACACACCCCTCAAGAACTAGGTTACCCTGAGAACGTGGACTTGGACCTTAGCAACAACACACTAACAGGTTCTATCCCAAAACACCTAGGCAATATCACAAACATCTCTCAATTGTTCCTTGACAATAACCAACTTTTTGGCGACATTCCTCGAGAATTAGGTTATTTGGTCAACTTAGAGATCTTGTTCCTTGACAATAACCAACTTTTTGACCAAACTTTCTTTCTATTTAGAGAGAAACATGGCCCACAACGATGAGGCCGGGGGTTCGGGCGACAAGGCATTCTGGGAGCTGTCCCAGGAGATGGAGGAACAACCTCACTTGTATGAGGCCGCCGCCTTCCCCACCGATCCTGAGACCACGGATGGTGCCGCCGAGGATGACCACACTGATGCCACCACTGATGGTGCCGCCGAGGATGCCACCACTGATGATGGCGGCGCACGCACAGATGGCAGCCAACCGAAGAGGCAACGGAAGGATCGGCGCCCGATCGTGCTCCGCACCCTCAAGAAGGAAGTTACTGAAGTGGACTCCAACGGGAATCCAACGGCGCCCGAACGAATAGTCAAGGGGTACTCGCTTTAGCTCGGGTGCATTGTCCGGAGCACCGTCTCGATCAACACCGAGAACCTGAGGCATCCTGACCGAGGGAATTTGCGCCACCTCCTCTTCACGAAGCTGCACGAACGATACAAGTTCCCCGCTGAATTTGAAAACACAAGCCTCAAAGGGAATAAAGTGAACAATGCTGCCCTCACGAAGATGAGCAAGGCCCTGTCTACTTGGAAAAGCAATGTGAAGAGAATGATCGAGAAAGGTGAGAGTTATCAGAAGATCAAGGAGAAAAATCCTTCGATCACCGAAGATGACTACAACGACTTCAAGATCAATTGCTCGAGCACCGCAAGCTCCCAATCAAGTGAGTGGTGGAAACAAATGCGGGAGCTGAACATAGGGGAACACACACTCGGTCCCGGCGGTTACAGAGTGGCGGAGCCTATATGGGACAAGGAGGACGCGGACCGTGCCGAGCAAGGCCTACGGCCCCGCTTCGAGAAATACAACGGTAACAAGCAGACTAGGAACTATGTCAGGGCCCGGTACAAGGAGGACCTGATAACAAAGGAGCTTACCACGGATCCGAAGACCAGGGCGCTTGAGCTTGTTCTGGTAAGGAATACACCCCCGCGTAATTAGCTCCATATGGTTGCATTCTAATTAATGAAGCCAAATTTCTAAATGGTTCACATTCCTTCCGCAGGCGACTGAAAGCAGTAGCGCGGAGTCGACTAAGAGCAACCCTTGGGACACCACTCTAAATAGGGGGTTGAATGTAATGAAGAACAAGGATAAGCTCAGTAAGCCGACGTCAGCTGGTCGTGTGGCCGGCAAAGGCTTGTCGACAAAATGGGGGTTATACTATACCGCTGGTGTGCGGAAGGAGAAAAAGACCAGCTCGAAAAGCCAGGCGCGAGAGGTTCAAGAACTCAAGGCACAGGTGGCGCGGATTCCGGAGATTGTCCAAGAGCAAGTGGAACAACGACTCGGAGCGACGATCACCGCCCTTGTGCCTACCTTGATCTCGGGGTTGAGTGTGTGGATTGCGAGCGGCCAACAGGGGCCGCCCCCGATTCCTAGCTTCACAGCCAGCAACTCGCATAATGCGATGACGGGGCCATTGGTGCCTCCGGCGGAGGCGGCATTGGTGTCTCCGACGCCGGCACGGGAGCTTAATGCACCCGGGTGTACGCCGGCCGGCACCTCTTCAGCAAGCGGCCCCTCCGTCAACTGCACGCCCGCCGTTGGTGGTGCCTCGACATTAGCCGAGCTCGACGCCATCATCACGGTAACTAATTAAGCCTCTCTCGGCCGAGGACTTCATCTCCTTGCCTTTGACTGGGCATCCCTGACGCCCTACATGTTTTCGCAGGGCGCCGCCGACGTTCCGTGCACTCTCCTCCACTTCGTGAACAACGAGTTGGTCGATGTCGCCAAGGGCAAAATCGTTCAACCGGGCAACCCCTTGTTCCACGGTACCCAGATGCCACCCAACTTGTTTAGGGTTCAACTGGTTCGGGTGCTGCCAGGCTGCGATGACTTGTTACCTCCGATTCGACCCGTCGGGGCCGACGATGAAGACGTGATGACCCTCAGCGCCTGCCTGAGCTGGCCCCTGCTTTGGCCGAAGAGCCAGATTCGTTTGGGGGCAGGGGACACCACCGCAAAGACAACACCGCCAGTCGTGCCGGCGCCAAGTCGGCCCCATGGCAAGACCGCCGTAACGGTGCCGGACATCCCTATGCCACTGGATCCAAACATGCATATGGCACAGGATCAGAACGACGACGACGACGACGATGATACATTTGGCAACGTCGATCAGTACTTTGCCGAGCATGGGTACGATGGCGACTTCATGGGGCCTCCTTCTCAAGAACCAAACCCAACAAAAGACGTGTGCGATCTAGCTCGTACCGCGGAGAAGCCAAGTTGCAACAGGCGCCATCTGGCGTTCAGCTCTCAGGAGACGCCTCCAGCTGCCGACTTCACCGAGCCTCAGATAGGCGAGGTGCGAAATATTATCAGCCCCAACACACTCAAGAAGGCGGTCTGTGAGCAGAACTCGGTCCCATTAAAGGAGAAGAAGAAGGAACGCAAAAGAAAGACTAAGAAGGGTGCGAGCCAGCCGGCACCGAGTACGATCCGTGCTCAGGACGGGCCACCTTCACCGCAGGATATCTCGAGGAGGGTGCATGTGGCGGGTAGGGCAATGCTACCGACAAATATGCTCAATGCTGCAACCAGTGCTATGCGGAGTCTGCATGACAGTGTTCTTGCTTTGGAGAAGCGGCGTCTCAGGGAGAAGGATGTGGCATACCCGGTTTTCGCGGCCAAGGTGCCAGAGGGCAAGGGATTTTTGGATAACTCCATCGGGCGTACGATCGTCCTGCGTTTTGATGACATCCACGCTATGTTGAACCTTCATCCGCTGCACTACACCTTCGTTCGGCTATTTTCGCTGAGTATGGAGATGCGGATCATTCGCGACAAGACCCCGGACATCATGATAGTCGACCCCTTCTACATGCGTGCCAAGATCTTGGGCAGCGTTCGGGACCGGCAAGTCGCGAGTTCTTACCTCGAAGGCGTCATTCTGGCAAACCAAGATAAGGATAACTTCCTCGTGCCTTACTTTCCCGAGTAAGTCCTCCCCTCAACCGGCCCGTAACATATGAATTCTTACATTTCGATCATTTTTCTTTTAACATTCTGTGTTTTCTGCAGTGACACACGTTGCACGCTCATCCTCCTAAGCCCCAAATATTCCATGGCCACGTATTTCGACCCGGACCGTCAGTCGAACGTAGACTACACAAATGTCAAGAAGGTTCTTGATGATGTTCTCCCCGGCTACGCCCAATCTGGAGGCACCTTCACCAGGCCTATTCGTAAGTACGGCAAGCACGTGTTCTCCCACAATACGACGTTCTGCTGCGTCAAGCAGCCGCCTGGCGGTCAGAAGGGTGCCTACTACGCCATCCATCACATGCGGGCGATTGTACGGGACCATCATCAACTTCTGCTACCGAGTAAACTCAAAGATTGGGCCGCGAGCGTGTCGGCAATCCAGGACGCGGACCTCCAACAAGAATTCTTTCACATCCAGTCGGAGTTTGCGGAAATCATCCATCAAGATGTCCTTCGTACCTCGGGGCAGTTCTACCTCAGAAATCAACCGTCCAACAGTGACATCGACACAATGCTACAAATGCAGGATGACAACGCCCGTTCTTTCATGACTCCCACGATAGACGGCAGCTTCATCCACGCTCCGGTCCCTTGAGTCGAGTTGTCTAGTTCTGAAACATCGATTGGCTCATGTTGTAATTAAACTTTAATGAACTTGTAGTATGTCTCTTTGGTTTCGAGAGTCGTTCAACTTAGATGTAATCGATGCTATTAATGTCTTGCTTTTCTCTTCCGATCGTTCTGTTGCATAATTATATATTGCTTATGTATTGTCTGTGAATTGGTACTAACGTTTCGTTTGGTTAGTGCATAGAGATGCCGACGTATGTCGTGTACAAGGGTAAGGTTCCCGGAGTCTACGATGACTGGGAGGAGTGTCGGAGACAGGTTCACCGATTCAGCGGTAACAGTTACAAAGGGTACACCACTAGGGCCGAGGCCGAATCTAGATACGCCCGCTATCTAGCGGGAGAGGGGAGGGAGCGTTGGAGGAACCGGATGAAGACGAGTTTCATCGTGATGATGCTCATCGTGATGACCGCAGCTCTCTTCTATGTGATGGTAGTTTAGATGATCGATATCGACTTGTAATGTGAAGACAAACTCGCTACTCGCGGTCTCGAGACTTGTAATATAATGTTCTATCTTTGTTCGGTCTTTTTAATTCGGAGACTAATATGATGAATTGTATTCGGAGACTAATATGATGAATTGTATTCAAAGACTAATCTTCTATTGTATTCGATGAATCTGTTGTTGATGTGTGCTGTCTATATTTTGTCAAATTATACATTTTGTAACCTGTGCAAAAAATAGAAAATAAAAAAATAAAAAAAACCTAATATTCATACTAATGGCGCATCACATGACAGTGCGCCATTAGTATGACAGTGCATACTAATGGCGCATCACTGGGTAGTGCGCCATTAGTATGCCGCGGTTACTAATGGCGCATCCAGTGGTGGTGCGCCATTAGTATGCCAAAGCACCTGGGTATACATGGCCCCTGGGAGGCATACTAATGGCGCACGCTGGCCTATACTAATGGCGCACCCGCGGTGCGCCATTAGTATACCAGATACTAATGGTGCACCAGGTGGTGCGCCATTAGTAAAAATTACTAATGGCGTGCTGTTAATGGCGCACCACAGATGCGCCATTAATGGCCATATTAGGTGCGCCATTAGTAGGGGTTTTTCTAGTAGTGTTGTCTCTCCAGTGGGAACTTTCTTGGGTTTGGAAGATGTGACTTTCTTTTCAGGTGCCTCTTTGGGTTCAGTCTGTTCTGGCACTTGAGTGGACCTTCTGGCCTTGGGCATTGGTGTCCTCTTGGCAGGAACTTTCTTTTTCAGTCCAGGCTTTGTGCTATGTGCTGAGCCATATTCCTTCTTGAGCACTACTTTCTTGGAAGTAGCCTCATCTTCTTCAGCTTTGTATTCCTCATCCTCTGAGTCTGAAGTTCTCTTCCTCCTTTGCCTGGTAGCAGCCTTGGGCAAGTTGCTAGGAGTGCTTCTGCTCCCTTCATGTGTAGAACTTGAGGGACTAGTGCCCTTGCTCATGTCAATCTGCTCTTCTGACCTGTTCTGGCTGTCACTCTGGTCTGACATGCTGCAAACACTGACTGCTGACCCTGTGAAGAGTTATAGATGAGATAGAATAGATGAGCATCACAAAATGCAGAGAATGATTCAAAAATTCAGTTTTAGTTTTCCACAGAAAGCATTTCAGATCAACCGATTTTCAAACTCGGTGATACCGAAGCATTTTTGGAACCTAAACTGGTGAACTCAGTTGGACTGAGTCACGGTTCAGTGGCACCGAGACTGCTAGGGTTTCACAAAGTCCTAAAATCGGTCGCACCGATTAGCAATTCTCGGTCAGACCGAGAGTTACTTGTGCAATGGCATAAGCCAAATCAGTGGGACCGAGTTTTTCAACTCGGTGGGTCCGAGATGGTTTCGGCGGAAACCTAACCCTAAAATTTTGAATCTCATCTAATCTACGGATTACTTTGGCTAGATAGGAGTGTTTCAATCGTGGCAAGAACCAATAAGAACACAATGTGCTAGGAATCAGACAAGGATAGCAGAATGATCGAGTCCATACCCTAGCTTGGCGATGAACTCGCTACGGCGGCAACGACGGGGGTGAAATCCGTTGACGGCGGCGGAGACCAGCTACTGGAGGCGGCTGGCGACAAGGAGACGATCCGGAGACCTTCGATGGCAGAGCGAGCTATTGCACGGGCGAAGGGGTTCGGAGGAATTTCCAAATTTTTGCCCGTGACTATATATAGCCCGAACCTGTCGGTGTGACCGAGTGGAACAACTCGGTGGCACCGAGATGCATAACTGTGTACAGTTACAACAACTTGGTGTGACTGAAAAGTTCAAATCGGTTGCACCGAGATTGAAAACTTAGATCAACTTAATGATCTCGGTAGGACCGAAATGGAGGAATCGGTCACACCGAGAATCACAAAGAGGCTTTGGAAGTTTAAGTCTATGACGAATCGGGGACTCCGAGTGCTCCTCACACAGAGTGGTTCGAACCTGACTTGATCAAATTTTGTGATGTAGCATGAATGGAGTTTGAGACGAGAAAAGCATAGATAGCTAGAGAAGGTTCTTAGGCATTCTTGTCCATCCACTTGGCAAAAAGAAAAGAAGCCAAACAATCAAAACAACAAGTGGATGTCCTTGAATGAGTAAAATATGCACCAACATGCTCACACAATAAGATGGCAAATGAAATATGTGGCAAAGCATGCACAACCAATTCTAGCATGTATCAAACAATTGGCGATGACTAGGTCATCTATATATGAGTATATCGACTTAGGAGTCAAATGAGAACATTTGATCATAGGTCATACTCATCGTTTAAGCTCAAGTGGGGTTACCACTTTTACATAATGCATTGATGTGTTCACACCATTAGAGTTAAGCTCCCCTAGATGTGAGATCCCCCCTTAGAGGGATGAACTAACCTTGGGTTTTGTCGATGATGACTTCATGTAGATGTTGAAGATGTGGATGCTCAACGTTGATGTAGATCATTTGGAGCAATCCTTTGGAGTGAGTTGCACTTTCAACTTACCTACATGGTCCCACAAGGAACAAACAAGAATATCCATAGACATAGAGTAATGCACACACAAGATGATGTCCATGAAATCATTAGGTTACCTTGTCCCTTGCCTTACCAACATGAGGGTTTGTGACTCCTTGAACTAGTGCAAGATGTGGAAGTTGATTGCACTTGTTCTTGCCATAATGATATGAGTGAAGAATGTTGGCAGAGTCACCCTCAAGAACTCTCTAGTTCTTCTTCTTCGGGATCCACATCATCTTGATGGAAATCCTTGGAGTTGTAGTTGTACTTGATGAAGTAGAACTAGACGTAGTCTTGGGAACCCACTTGAACGAGGCCTTAGGTGCTTCTTAAAATGCATCAATCTCTTCTTGAAGCTTGTCCTTGCCTTTGTTCTTGTGGTCTTGTGGTAGAAGATCATCTTGTGCTTGTGTTCCTTTGAAGGAAGTAGGATCATACTTCTCTTGTTGAGGAACAAACTTCGTCTTGGGGTATTGATCTTCTTCCCACTCAACTCCATTGGCATTGAACTTTCGTTAAAAACCAACACCTTGATTCTTCCGGTGCCTTCCTTGCTTGCGTATAATTTCCTCGAATTGCTTACTCCCGGCAAGGCTCTTGTAAACACCTTTCTCTATAATTCCCTTCAATAAGCTATTTTATTGCTCAAGTGTAACTTGGCTAAGAGAATCATTAGTGGAATCAAGAGAACTACTAGAAGCAACAATATTGGATTGGACATTGTTATTGTTACTACTAGAGGAAGTATCTTTCTTGTACTTGTTACTAGACTTGACTTGAGGCATGTAAGTAGATAAGAGTAAATGCTGCACAATGTAAGAAGAACTTTTCTTATGGAGATCATCATTGATTGCCTTTAAGAACTCATGCTCTTTCTCAAGATTGATCTTTTCAAAGCATAACTTCTCATGAGCCCTTAAAAGTTCTTGATGATCTTCGAAGATAGTTTCATGAGCCAACTTAAGAGTGTTTAGTTCTTTAGTTAGAAGCTCAATCTTCTCCTTATCATTGTCATTTGTTTATCTTGATTGGCATGATTAATTGATGTTTCATCATAGTATTCATCACTAGAGTTGTCAACAAGTAAATCATCATCCACAAGCAAGTCATCTTCATCACTATTGAAATCAACATACTCGGGATGTGTTACCTTTGGACCTTTGGCCACGAAGCATCTTCCAATTCCTTCATTTGGTGAATTAAATATGTCGTAGGAGTTGGTTGACACAAGTGCTAGACCGGCAACACCTTCATCTTGAGTATATTCGGAGTCGGAGTGATAACTTCTCTCGGAGTGATTGTTGGAGTCGGAGCCAGATACCCATTCACCAACATGAGCTTGATGTCTTCGTTTTGTGTAGCTCCTTGATGACTTGTCCTTCCTTTCCAAATCCTTGCTTCCCCGTGAGGGTCTTCGTTCATAACGATCATCTCTACTCCTCCTCTCTCTTGGTGGTGATTCTATTCTTTTGCTTCTTTTTCTTGGAGAATCTTCTCTTCTTTTGTAGGGTGCCGTACACTCATTGGAATAGTGTCCGGGTCTCCCACAATTGTAGCAATTGCACTCTCGACTAGAAGATCTTTTGTCATTGTAAGACCTTGACTTGGAGCTTCTTTCTTTGCTTCTACTCTTATAGAATTTGTTGAAGTTCTTCACCATTAAGCTCAATTCTTCATTGAAGGTTTGTTTCTCACTTGATGATGTGGGGGCTTCACTTGAGGCTTTGTAAGCACCACTTGACTTGCTGTGAAGTTCCTCCTTATCCTTGAGTGATAGCTCATGAGCAACAATTCTTCAAATGACTTTCGTTGGCTTGAGATCTTTGTAGTTTGGCATCATCTGGATCAATGTGCACATGGTATCATACTTTCCATCCAATGCTCTTAGGATTTTCTTGATGATGAATTTGTCGGTCATCTCTTCACTTCCTAAGCCGGCAATCTCATTTGTGATAAGAGCAAGCCTAGAGTACATTTCAGCGACACCTTCACCGTCCTTCATTTTGAACTTGTCAAGCTGACTTTGGAGCACATCCAACTTGGATTCCTTGACGGATTCGGTACCTTCATGCATATCAATCAAAGTATCCCAAATTTCCTTTGCATTCTCAAGATGGCTGATTTTATTGAATTCTTCGGGGCACAGTCCGTTGAAGATGATATCACAAGCTTGAGCGTTGTATTGCAGCATCTTCAATTCTTCCCCATTAGCTTCACGGTTCGGCTCTCTCCCATCAAAGAATTCATCTTGCAAGCCAATACAAATAATTGCCAAACGGCAGGGTTCTGTCCGATAATATGCATTTTCGTCTTATGCTTCCAACTAGCAAAATTAGTACCATCAAAGTAAGGACCTCTACGGTGATAATTTCCCTCGCTAGACGCCATACTCTCCTAGGTTGTGAAACCAAGGCTATGACCACCAAAAGCTATGGAAATCAAAGCAAATGGAGACCAAAGGTCTGACACCACTTGTAGGACCTTGAAGTATGTCTAGAGAGGGGGGTGATTAAACTACTTGACCAATTAAAAACTTAACCTTTTCCCGATTTTAGAGTTTGGTAGATTTTAGCTATTTAGAACAAGTCAAGCAATCATCACACTATTCAAGCAAGCATGCAAAGAGTATATAGGCACCGAAAAGTAAAGTATGCAACTTGCAAGAATGTAAAGGGAAGGGTTTGGATGATTCAAACGCAATTGGAGACACGGATGTTTTTGGCGTGGTTCCGATAGGTGGTGCTATCGTACATCCACGTTGATGGAGACTTCAACCCACGAAGGGTAACGGTTGCACGAGTCCACGGAGGGCTCCACCCATGAAGGGTCCACGAAGAAGCAACCTTGTCTATCCCACCATGGCCGTCGCCCACGAAGGACTTGCCTCACTAGCGGTAGATCTTCACGAAGTAGGCGATCTCCTTGCCCTTACAAACTCCTTGGTTCAACTCCACAATCTTGTCGGAGGCTCCCAAGTGACACCTAGCCAATCTAGGAGACACCACTCTCCAAGAAGTAACAAATGGTGCGTTGATGATGAACTCCTTGCTCTTGTGCTTCAAATGATAGTCTCCCCAACACTCAACTCTCTCTCATAGGTTTTCGATCTGGTGGAAAGCAACATGGGGTAGGCTAGAGATCAAGATTCATATGGTAGGAATGGAATATCTTGGCCTCAACACATGAGTAGGTGGTTCTCTCTCAGAAATGGTAAGTTTGAAGTGTAGGTTTGTTCTAATGGCTCTCTCCATGAATGAAGAGGAGGTGGAGGGGTATTTATAGCCTCCACACAAAATCTAACCATTACAAACAATCTACCAAACTCGGTGGGACCGATTCAACAGACTTGGTCAGACCGATTTAGTAAACCTAGTGACCGTTAGTGATTTTCGGTGGGACTGACATGCAACTCGGTGAAACCGATTCGGTTAGGGTTAGGGCATAACATAATCTCAGTAAGACCGATTACACAAACTCAGTGAGACCGATTTTGGTTATAAGCTTTCCAGAGAGTTGGTCAGGTAAACTCGGTGGGACCGATTTGCTCTTTTCGGTGAGACCGAAATGTTACAAAAAGGAAACAAAGAGTTTACATTTCAATCTCAGTGGGACCGATCGCTCACTTCGGTTAGACCGAAATGTTACGAAGGGAAATAGAGAGATTACAATCCCATCTCGGTGAGACCGAGATCCCTATCGGTAATACCGATTTGCTTAGGGTTTGTAGCAGTGGCTATGACCTTTGGAATCGGTTGCGCCGGATAGGAAGAATCGATGTGACCTATTTTGGCTTTGGTTTTAGGTCATTTGTGGATGTGGGAAAGTAGCTGAGGGTTTTGGAGCATATCACTAAGCACATGAAGCAGGAGGCTCATTAAGCAACACCTCATCCCTCCTTGATAGTATTAGCTTTTCCTATAGACTCAATGTGATCTTGGATCACTAAAATATAAAATGAAGAGTCTTGAGCTTTTGAGCTTGAGCCAATCCTTTGTCCTTAGTATTTTGAGGGATCCACTTTCATCATCCATGCCATGCCATTCATTGAGCTTTCCTGAAATAATAGTCTTGGAATAGCATTAGCTCAATGAGCTATATGTTGTTATGAATTACCAAAACCACCTAGGGATAGTTGCACTTTCACAAGCACGTGAAAGTGAATTACTTGTTACTTACCCGAATCCGGAGCTCTCTAGGAGCATTCGCAGATCTGCCCCGCAGTGTGTCCGACGCTGCCGCATTCTACCGGGCCGAGGAGGGGAGATCGACGGAGAAGGTGTTCTGGTCTCAGTATGCTGAGGCCGGACACCCGGTGCCCTTGAGCGACCAGCTGGAGCAGCTGGTCGAGCTCCATAAGGTGGCCGAACAGACCATGAAGGGCCTCATAGTTCGGCTATGGCCTAAGGAAGCCATGCCTGGGAGCTACTTCGGGCTGGTGGGGCGGCTGGTGGACACCTGTCCATGGATTGAAGTCATCAAGCACTCCGTCTGTATCGAAGGTGCCCGTAGGGCCCTTGCCCGTGCTAAAGTGCACTGGGGCAAGATGGACGCTGCGAAGCTTGTGACGGACGCTCCACCGCCGGGCAGGGAGTATCGCAAGCCCGAGATGTATTATGAGGGCGTCCTGAAGGGTGCCCGCCTTATAGCGGGTGAATGCTCCAAAGATGTAATTTTTGAGTAAACTCGCATTTGTTATCCTGTACGCTTGAAAACTTGTTCATATGCGCTAAGCAACTCTTGTGAATTTAAAATATTACCTTCTGTGCGGCCATTTATGAAATTTGAGAGATGGCGAGTCGTCGACTTCTGCCCCCATGCCACGAGTGCTGGGGTGTTCGGGATAAACTTGAGCACTCTTTTTCCCATTCTTGGGTCCTTCGAGGGAGGCGCTCAATGCAATGAACAAGGCAACCAGACTATAATGCTTGAACACTCTCACTTAGCCATAGAATTCTATAATTTTATATTTCGGCGAAGCCCCTAGTATTCGGAAGACCGAGTTCGGGGCGCTATCCACGCCTGGGCCGGACAAAGCCGACTCCTCGCTCTAAGCGGCATAAGTCTTTAGGGACTCGAAAACCTCTCGAACAGTGACCGACTCTCGCCCTATCATGACGGTCAGTTTTAGCTTTCTCCACTGAGGTGCTTAACCGAGCTCAACCGGGGCACAATCGCAGTGGTTCTCCCAGCGCTACCTTAGCCGACATAACGGAACGTAAGGTACCAAAACATGGGAGTCGGGCAAACCCAACTATTGACCCAAGACATGATTCGGAGCCGATGCATATAATGCTATAAGTTCGGGGTGCCGCACTTGTGAAAGTGTTCGGACTTATCACACCATATTTTGGGGTACTTAAGCCCCTGGTGTATTTGGCCGTACCAAAGCGTACGGATGCAACATGTCATAAGTGAACATATATAGATAAAAAAGGAATGCAATAATAGGCAAGAGCTATGCATTGTTTATTCAAAAAGGCTGCGGTAAAAGCAAAACGATACAAATAGTGCGATAAGAAAGGGACGGGACTATTTGACATGTCTCCCTCCAGGAGCGAGCTGCGGGATGATATGTAAAACAAGTATACTGCTTGTTATAGAGACCACCTGGACACTCGACGTAGCTTTCTGCTTCCCTGGCTGTTGCATCGTGTGTTCGGCAATTCTACTGCCGGACAGGGCTTCTTGAGAAAGGAGTCCTGAAAGTAAGAGAAAAAAGAAGAATGACACAATTGGGAGCCCCTGGTGTGGTTGAGCCGCATTCTGGGCCTGCCGTGGTCGTGCCCCTCCCCCTATGCCCATGGTATTTCCAAAGCATAATTATGTACGCGTAGTACTGGTTTCGCAATTTCGCGAGGGCTGGGGTTGGGGCCGCATTGCTACGCATGCTCGGGACATGCCAGGCGGTCTTGTTGTAGGTTACCCTGGGCGCGCTTGACGGTGTCCGGACGTTTAATAGCCGGACTCGAGAATTGCCTTAAGAGGCTGCTTTGTACTTCTGCCGTGAGGGCCGCCGTATGCTCCTCCGTTCGGAGAGAGCGTTCGGTGTTTCCGTTGACCGTAATGACTCCTCGAGGGCCTGGCATCTTGAGCTTGACGTATGCGTCGTGCGGCACCGCATTGAACTCTGCAAATGCGGTTCGTTCGAGCAGTGTGTGATAGCCGCTGCGGAACGGGACTATGTCGAAGATTAACTCCTCGTTTCGGAAGTTATCCGGGGATCCGAAGACCACTTCAAGTGTAACTGAGCCTGTACAGTTGGCCTCTACACCTGGTATGACGCCTTTGAAGGTCGTCTTTGTGGGTTTAATCCTTGAGGGGTCTATGCCCATCTTGCACACTGTATCCTGATAAAGCAGGTTCAGGCTGCTGCCGCCGTCCATCAGGACTCTAGTGAGGTGAAATCCGTCAACGATTGGGTCTAGAACCAATGCAGCAAACCCGCCATGGCGGATGCTAGTGGGGTGGTCCCTTCGATCAAAAGTGATCGGGCAGAAGGACCATAGATTGAACTCTGGGGCGACTGGCTCCATCGCATATACGTCCCTTAGTGCATGCTTTCGCTCCCTTTTGGGTATGTGGGTTGCGTATATCATGTTCACCGTCCGCACTTGTGGGGGGAAGCCCTTCTGTCCTCTATTGTTCGGCGGCCAGGGCTCCTCCTCGTCGTCGCTATGCAGCCCCTTGTCATTGTTTTCGGCATTTAACTTGCCTGCCTGCTTGAACATGCAACAATCCCTGTTGGTGTGATTGGCTGGTTTTTCGGGGGTGCCGTGTATCTGGCACGAGCGATCGAGTATTCGATCCAAGTTGGACGGGCCCGAAGTATTTCTTTTAAATGGCTTTTTCCGCTGACCGGGTTTAGAGCCTCTGAATCCGGCATTGACTGCCGTATCTTCAGCATTATCGCCATTAATGTGGCGCTTGTGCTTGTTGCAACGCGACCTGCCATTGCTGTCCTTGGTATCCGAATTACCAGGGCTCTTGGTCATATTGTTGCTACGAGCTAGCCAACTGTCCTCTCCCGCGCAAAAGCGGGTCATGAGTGTTGTGAGGGCTGCCATGGATTTTGGCTTTTCCTGTCCTAGGTGCCGGGCAAGCCACTCGTCGCGGATGTTGTGTTTGAAGGCTGCAAGGGCCTCTGCATCCAGACAGTCGACTATTTGATTTTTATTGGTTAGGAACCGTGTCCAAAATTGTCTGTCCGATTCCTCTGGCTGCTGAATTATGTGGCTTAGGTCATCGGCGTCTGGTGCTTGCACATAGGTGCCCTGGAAGTTGTCGAGGAATGCGGCTTTCAGGTCTTCCCAACAACCAATTGACTCTACTGGCAAGCTGTTAAACCAATGCCGAGCTGGTCCTTTAAGGTTGAGTGGGAGGTATTTGATGGCGTGTAGATCATCACCGCGGGCCATGTGGATATGAAGGAGATAGTCCTCAATCCAGACCGCATGATCTGTTGTGCCATCGTATGATTCAATGTTTATGGGTTTGAAACCCTCAGGGATTTGATGATCCATCACTTCGTCTGTGAAGCATAGTGGGTGTGCGGCGCCTCTGTATTGGGCTATATCACGACGCACCTCAAATGAGCTTTGTCTACTGTGTTCGGCCTGGCCGGAATTGCCATATCCGGCGTGACGGTTATCATCACGTACCGTGGGGCACCCACGCGATCCATAGATCGATCTTGTTTGCCTTGCCTTGTCCTCCAATATATCCCGCAGGTCTGGCGCATTTTCCCGCGCCTTGGTATTTTTTGAGCGGCGCCGGGGTCCGGCTTGAGTGGAGGGCCGAAAGGCCTCTCTGTCGCGGGCACGAGGCGGCCGGTCGACCGTATTATGCGCTGGTGATGTAGGTTTAGGTGCTTCCTCCTCTAATCGGGGTAGCAGCCTGCGTTTTGGGTAGCTCTTGGAGGGGCGTTCGAGTTCGTACTCTTCGGCCGCCAGGACTTTAGTCCATCTGTCGGCTAGCAAATCTTGGTCAGCTCTAAGCTGCTGCTACTTTTTCTTGAGGCTGCTTGCCGTGGCCACAAGCCTGCGTTTGAAACGCTCTTGTTCGACGGGATCCTCAGGCACGACAAATTCATCGTCGTCGAGGCTTGCCTCGTCTTCGGAGGGAGGCATGTAATTATCGTCCTCTACCTCTCTGCCTGCCGCTCTCTCATGAGGGCTGGCTTCTCCATCCTCTTGCACTGAATCCTGCTGAAGGGGGTTATCTTCGGCACTGTTCGGGGTGTTATTGTCTCCCGTGCCGGAATCACCGTTTTTGCTGTGGCGGGATTTAGAGCGGCGCCGCTGACGCCGACGCTAAGGCTGTTTCTTGGAGGGGTCATCCTCCGTTGTTCCATCGCCGTTCCCTCTTTTCGGATGTCCACCATGTAAATGTCGTATGACGAGGTAACCTTCCAGTGCCCTGTAGGTGCTGGTTCTTAGTCGTCTCCTACATCGTCATCCATACCGTCGATGTCTTCGGAGTCGAAGTCGAGCATGTCGGTTAAATCATCGACAGTGGCTACGAAGTGGGTGGTGGGTGGGCTTTGAATTTCTTCGTCGTCCGCATCCCAACCTTCCTGACCATAGTCCTACCAGGGCTCTCCTGATAAAGAGAGAGACTTTAGTGAATTCAGGATGTCGCCAAAGGGCGAGTGCCGAAAGATGTCCGCGGCGGTGAACTCCATGATCAGCGCCCAATCGGCGATTGGCAGGGGCGCGGAAGGTTCGGAGTCCGGAGAGGAGTCCGGCGCCTTGGAGTCACGAGCTTCGCAAAGGACAGGGTTGGTGTTCGGCTCAATCACCGTAGAGATAGCAGCCCCCAAGGCGGTGTCCAGCCACCCGTCCTCGATCGGCGCAGTCGGCTCCGAGCTAAGGGTCGGAGCGGACACTTGTGCGGCCTCCAGGGCACTGTCCGGCGGCAGAGCTAGATCATGCCCATCGTGACAGTGCGGCGCGCTTGGCTATGGCTCGAACCCGTCGAAGATCAAGTCTCCGCAGACGTCAGCCGTATAGTTCAAACTTCCAAATCTGACCTGATGGCCAGGGGCGTAGCTTTCAATCTACTCTAGATGGCCAAGCGAATTGGCCCGCAGTGCAAAGCCGCCGAATACGAAGATCTGTCCGGGGAGAAAAGTCTTACCCTGGACCGTGTCGTTGTTGATGATCGGAGGAGCCATCGGGCGTAAAGATGACGACACAGAGGAACTCTCAATGAAAGCACCAATGTCGGTGTCAAAACCGGCGGATCTCGGGTAGGGGGTCCCGAACTATGCGTCCAGGCGGATGGTAACAGGAGACAAGGGACACGATGTTTTTACCCAGGTTTGGGGCCTCTCGATGGAGGTAAAACCCTACTCCTGCTTGATTAATATTGATGATATGGGTAGTACAAGAGTAGATCTACCACGAGATCATAGAGGCTAAACCCTAGAAGCTAGCCTATGGTATGATTGTTGTTCTGTCCTACGGACTAAAACCCTCCGGTTTATATAGGCACCGAAGAGGGTTAGGGTTACACAGAGTCGGTTACAATGCTAGGAGATCTACATATCCGTATCGCCAAGCTTGCCTTCCACGCCAAGGAAAGTCCCATCCGTACACGGGACGAAGTCTTCAATCTTATATCTTCATAGTCCAGGAGTCCGGCCAAAGGTGATAGTTCGGCTATCCGGACACCCCCTAATCCAGGACTCCCTCAACAGGGTTAACATCAGAAGTGCTGTAGAGGTCTCGCCCTCGGCACTAGATAGTAACCCAGAAGTGTCTAGCAACTAAGGGGAAAGTGATGTGCGGTGCCGGAGCCTGGTCTTCGATCCCATTGATCGGGTCCTCAATGATGAAGCAGGGGCAACAAGGACAAGGTGGGGGTCACTGATGGATCACTAACCAACCTATACTAAGCAGTTTAGGATAAGCAGGTAAGGGAACAATAAGCAGGTTACAAAAGCAGGCTATGCATCAGAATAGGAGCAAACAATAACAATGGCAAAATCTAATGCAAGCATGAGAGAATGGAATGAGCGATATCGGGATGATCAAAGGGGGGGATTGCCTGGTTGCTCTGACAAGGAGGCGTCGTTGACGTAGTCGATCATAGGGGCAGCATCGGTCTCGGGGTCTACCTGAGAGAAGAGGGGGAAGAAACAATAAATATAAAGCAAACAAAGCATCATAAATCATATCATGGTAATACGATGTGCCCGGTGGGACCTAACGTATGTCTACTTGAATAGGTGAAGAGGGAATTCAACCGAGAATGTTTTCCCGGTTCTGGACCTGTTTCAGATAGATGACCGAAGGGGGAAAGTTCCATGTTCAGATAGTTAGAGGCATCTGACAGGTAAACGGAGCGCGCATTCGGATTCGCCTCGTCGTTCTGAGCAATTTTCATGTAGAAAACATTTTCATCCGAGTTACGGTTTATTTTCTATGAAATATCAAAGATTTAAACAATTTCTAAATTTTTTATTAGATCTAAAACGGAGTTATTGCACTAGCATGATGTCATCATGATCTCAGCGGTCATGACAGACCGTTGACTGGTCAAACATGGTAGTGGGGCCCGTCTATCATTGACCTAACTAATTAACAGATTTAAATTAACTAAACAGGGGGCGCCAATGACGCGGTCTAACGGGGTGGGCGCCCATGCGTGCACGCGGCATCAGGGGGCGCCGACGAGGCTACGACGCGTGTGGAGGGACGGCCGCGGCCACGGCGAGGCCACCGACGGTGTAGGGAGAAGAGGTGGGGCGGCAGCAACGGCGCCTGGAGCTGCGGGCGTCAGCGAGCGAGCGGCGTAGGCGCGGGCGAGCAGCGGCGATGGCGGGATTAGTAGCAGTCACAGCAGTATAGAGCAGCAACAGGTAGTAGTGGTAGGGAGCAGCAGCCGAGCAAAGCATCAGCAGCAGCAACAAGGAGCAGCCCAGAGCACAGCCACAAGCAGTGGTAGGAGGTAGTACAGCAGCAAGTACGCGTACGCGTAAGCAGAGCTTCGGAGCAGCCATGGCGAACGAACCTCGCAGGGCCGACACGACGGGCACGGATCGAAATGGGAAAAGCCGGGAATTGGAGGAGGTGCTCACAACGCACTCGAGGGCATGGTCAGGAAGGCCGGAGGTGGTCGGGATGGTACAGATTGATGATGGCGACCGCGGGTGCCTAAGGTTGAGGAGGAGTCGATGGCAGTGACCTGGGGAGGCCCCTTATTGCTTCCGTTGTCGTGGAGGTCGAGGATGTGGAGGAACGCCCCCAGGACTGCAACGGTGGCTCGGGGAAGCTCCAAAGCGCGAAGACGGCGATGGCGCAGCGGCGGGTATGCTCGGGTTAGGTCCAAATCGGGGAGAGCGAGGAGGAGAGGGGCGTGCGAGGGGATAGGGACCGGGACTGTCCCCAAGGAGCCGTGGTGGCCTTCTTATCCCCTCCCCGACGACTGTAGCGACGCGGAGCGTGCGAGGTGGCTCGGTGGCAACGGCGTGGGTGCGGTCGGGCTCGACAGGTGAACAGGGGAGGAAGGGGACAACCCGGGAGTGGGCTGGGTTGTGCACTGTAGTAGTGGGCTGCAGTGCATAGTGCAACCTTTTCACTTTTCTTTTCTTCTATTTTTCGCTTTTAACTAAAACAGAGACAACTAGGGAAAAGTTTGGGCTACCAAATTACTTTGGAAAAAAATGTGGGACTAGGCCACTTAAATTCTTTGTAGTAATTGGCACTGCCACAAAAAGTTTTGTGGCCATCAGGAGTTGTCCAAGCAATTTTAGAAAATGAAAAGGACATCTTAAATACTGCTGGACCAGATAATAAATTTTTAGGGGCAATTTGGGAATTCCAAAAATGTTGGATTCAACATGACAAATATCTAGGGATTATTTTCCATTGGATGAACTATTTTATTTGCATGAAAGAAGAAGCAAATATTTGACATGCAATTTGAAATTGAATTTGAAGCAGATTTTGGACAAGTGGCATTTTGGCATGATGATCATGATGTCATGACCTTCATTAGGGGGAGATTATTGTAGTGTGATGCTGGGGATGTTACAATGATCTTCATGATAAAGAGTCTCCTATGTTGTCACTTTCATATACTAGTGGGAATTTTTCATTATAGAACTTGGCTTGTATATTCCAATGATGGGCTTCCTCAAATTGCCATAGGTCTTCATGAGAAAGCAAGTTGGATGCACACTCACTTAGTTTCTTTTTGAGCATCATACACATATATCTCTAGTGCATCCATTGCATGACAATCCCTACTCACTCACATTGATATCTATTGATGGGCATCTCCATAGCCCATTGATACGCCTAGTTGATGTGAGATTATCTTCTCCTTTTTTGTCTTCTCCACAACCACCATATTCTCTTCCACCATAGTGCTATATCCATGGGCACGCTCATGTATTACGTGAAGATTGAAAAAGCTTGTGAACATCAAAAGTATGAAACAATTGCTTGGCTTGTCATCGGGGTTGTGCATGATTTCAATATTTTGTGTGATGAAGATGGAGCATAGCCGGACTAAATGATTTTGTAGGGATAGCTTACTTTGGCCTTGTTATTTTGAGAAGACATGATTTCTTTATTAGTATGCTTGAAGTATTGTCGTTTTTATGTCAATATTAAACATTTGTTTTGAATCTTATGGATCTGAATATTCTTAAAACAATAGAGAAGTTTACATTGATAAATATGTTAGGTAGCATTCCAGATCAAAAATTCTGTTTTTATCATTTACCTACACGAGGACGAGCAGGTATTAAGCTTGGGATGCTTGATACGTCTCCAACGTATCTATAATTTTTTATTTTTCCATGCTATTATATTATCCATCTTGTATGTTTAATATGCATTTATATGCTATTTTATATGATTTTTGGGACTAACCTATTAACCTAGAGGCCACTGCCAGTTTCTGTTTTTTCCTTGTTTTTGAGTTTTACATAAAAGGAATACCAAACGGAGTCCAATTGACCTGCCAATTTATGGAGATTTTTTTATGGACTAGAAGTAGCCCCCGAAGCAAAAGAGTTGGGCCAGAAGAGTCCTAAGTCATCCACGAGGGTGGAGGGTGCGCCCTACCCCACCCCCCCGGGCACGCCCCCTACCTCGTGGTTGACTCGGAGACCCCCCTGACGTGAAACCGATACCAAAAATTCCTATAAATACAGAAACCCCCAAAAAGAAACCTAGATCAGGAGTTCCGCTGCCGCAAGCCTCTATAACCACCAATAACAAATCGGGACCCTGTTCCAGCACCTTGCCAGAGGGGGGATCCATCACCGGTGGCCATCTTCATCATCCTGGCGCTCTCCATGGCGAGGAGGAAGTAGTTCACCCTTAGGGCTGAGGGTATGTACCAGTAGCTATGTCTTTGATCTCTCTCTCTCTCTCTCTCTCTCTCTCTCGTGTTCTTGATATGGCACGATCTTGATGTACCGCGAGCATTGCTATTATAGTTGGATCTTATGATGTTTCTCCCCCTCTACTCTCTTGTAATGGATTGAGTTTTCCCTTCGAAGTTATCTTATCGGATTGAGTCTTTAAGGATTTGAGAACACTTGATGTATGTATTGCATGTGCTTATCATTGGTGACAAATGGGATATTCACGTTATCTACTTGATTTATGTTTTGGTGAACAACTTGTGGGTTCAGTGACCTTGCGAACTTATGCATAGGGGTTGGCACACGTTTTCGTCTTGACTCTCCGGTAGAAACATTGGGGCACTCTATGAAGTTCTTTGTGTTGGTTGAATAGATGAATCTGAGATTGTGTGATGCATATCGTATAAGCATACCTGCGGGTACTTGAGGTGACACTGGAGTATCTAGGTGACATTAGGGTTTTGGTCGTTATGTGTCTTAAGGTGTTATTTTACTATGAAGTCTAGGGCTGTTTGTGACACTTATAGGAATAGCCCAATGGATTGATCGGAAAGATTAACTTTGAGGTGGTTTCGTACCCTACAATAATCTCTTCGTTTCTTCTCCGCTATTAGTGACTTTGGAGTGACTCTTTGTTGCATGTTGAGGGATTGTTATATGATCTAATTATGTTATCATTGTTGAGAGAACTTGTACTAGTGAAAGTATGAACCTTAAGCCTTGTTTCAAAGCATTGCAATACCATTTTCGCTCACTTTTATTACTTGTTACCTTGCTGTTCTTATAATTTCAGATTACAAAAACCTATATCTACCATCCATATTGCACTTGTATCACCATCTCTTCGCCGAACTAGTGCACCTATACAATTCACCACTGTATTGGGTGTGTTGGGGACACAAGAGACTCTTTGTTATTTGGTTGCAGGGTTATTTGAGAGAGACCATCTTCATCCTACGTCTCCCACGGATTGATAAACCTTAGGTCATCCACTTGAGGGAAATTTTCTACTGTCCTACAAACCTCTGTACTTGGAGGCCCAACAACGTCTACAAGAAGAAGGTTGTGTGTAGACATCAAGCTCTTTTCTGGCGCCGTTGCTAGGGAGGTTAGTGCTTGAAGGTATATCTTTAGATCTTGCAATCGATTCTTTTTGTTTCTTGTTTTATCACTAGTTTAGTTATAAAAGAAAACTACAAAAAAAATGGAATTGAGGGTTCCTCATATGCTTCGTCTTTTTAATGTCTTTCTTGAAAATAAAGATTCTGATAATTGTGCCAAAGTGTTAGAAGAAGAATGCAATAAAATGTTTGGCATACAATCTTTGAATGATGAGCATGATTGCAATGTTGTTAGTATGAACTCTTTGAATATCCATAATTCTAATGATGATTGAATTAGTCATGATAAAAATTGTCTCTTATAAGCATGTGAACTTTTGTGGAGTGCATAGAGCTTGCAAGTACACACCAAATAGGGAAGATAGATTTTGCAAGAGGCATAAGTATTTAGAAACTAAATGGTTGCAAGAAAGGCTAGATGTTTGTGCTCAAAATTTAAATTTTCTTAGCCATCCTTATGAACTTTGCAACGATTGTGATCATTTAAATCTCCATGCAAATTGTTTCATGATCAAATCGTGTCTAAAAATTGTGATGACTTGATTTCCCTTGTGCATCATAATGAACTTAGTTTGCTTCAGGGTTATGAAGAAATGGAATGTATAACTAAGGATATTCCAAAATTTTCCCTTGAGAGAATTCTTGATTTTGATCTAGAGGATATTTATATGTATTCTGCGGTGAATTGCATTGAAAATCCTTATATTGCCAATTACATAAAGACAAGAAAACAAATAGAAGATGGAGAGAATACTAATGAAAGGGAAGAGGTTTCTCAATATCCTCCTATTCTTTCTTATGATGAATCAGGTAATGAGGAGGAGCTTTCTATTCAACCAATCTCATTAATAAGGAGCTCCAAAAAGAGGACTAAACCCACACATGATGCGAAGAAGAAAATGAAAAGACAGAGAATCAAATGTAAAAAGGTATCCCTCCCAAATGATGTTGCTCCTATTACTCATTGTGATGATGATAATTGCTATACTATTGGTGTTATCCATACTATTAATGATGAGAGTGATTATGCTTATGATATGCAAAGGCCCAAGATTGGGGATGCTATGTTTAATGAAGATGATATTTTTAGTCTCCCAAGTTTATATATGCAAATTCATTATGATGATAGCATGCCTCCTATCTATGGTGATTATATTGATGAAAGTGGGTTTGGGAGAGTGTCAACTTTAGGAAGTAATGATCCCACTGTGTTGGAGGGTGTTGAATCGTATTGTGCTAATTATAAAAGTGGATTTGGAGATATCATTACTTTATTTAGTAATGATTCCACTATCTTGGAAGAGGTTTCAATTGATTATGATGAGAACAAAGTTGCTACTTATGATGATTATTGTGATGATACTTATGTTATAAAAAGTAGTGATGATTATATTTATAAAACTTGTCATGATTATGATTACCCTTTTTCTGGACATTACTCTTTTAATGTGGAAACAAATTATAGTATTCGAGTTTCTTATGATACTTCCACTATTCCGAATGAGAAGAATTTTGCTTATGTGGAGTGTAATAAAATTTCTATGATTGTGGATCATGAAAAGAATGCTTTATGCGATAGTTATATCATTGAATTCATTCATGATGCTACTGAAAATTATTATGAGGCAGGAATATATGCTTGTAGGAATTGTAACAATATCAAGTTTCCTCTCAATGTGCTTAATGTTTTGAAGTCATGCTTGTTTTGCCTTCCTATGCTAGTTGATTCTTGTTCCCATAAGTTGTTTTCTCACAAAATCCCTATGTATAGGAAGTGAATTATGCTTAAATGTGTTAGTCGTATTCTTCTTGATGCTCCCATTATGTTTCAATTCTTATTTTTATGTGAGCATCATTGAAATCATCATGCCAAGCTAAAAGGCATTAAAGAAAAGCGCTTGTAGGGAGACAACCCAACACTTTTATCTACTGTTTTTGCATGTTCACATGATCATGCTACGGTTTTAATCATGTTTTATTGTTTTTGTTTCAATAAAGTGCCAAGTAAATCCTTCGTGAGCAAGCAAGTTGGATGCACACCCACTTAGTTTCTTTTTGAGCTTTCATACACTTATAGCTCTAGTGCATCCATTGCATGGCAATCCCTACTCACTCGCATTGATATCTATTGATGGGCATCTCTGTAGCCCATTGATACGCCTAGTTGATGTGAGACTATCTTCTCCTTTTTGTCTTCTCCACAACCACCATATTCTGTTCTACCGTAGTGCTATATACATTGCTCATGCTCATGTATTGCGTGAAGATTGAAAAAGTTTGAGAACATCAAAAGTATGAAACAATTGCTTGGCTTGTTATCGGGGTTGTGCATGATTTAAATATTTTGTGTGATGAATATAGAGCATAGCCAGACTATATGATTTTGTAGGGATAGCTTACTTTGGCCATGTTATTTTGAGAAGACATGATTGCTTTATTAGTATGCTTGAAGTATTATCGTTTTTTTGTCAATATTAAACTTTTGTTTTCGATCTCATGGATCTGAATATTCTTGCCACAATAGAGAAGATTACATCAATATATATTTTAGGTAGCATTCCACATCAAAAATTCAAATTTTATCATTTACCTACTCGAGGACAAGCAGGAATTAAGCTTGGGGATGCTTGATACGTCTCAAACGTATCAATAATTTTTGATTGTTCCATGCTATTATATTATCCATCTTGGATGTTCTATATGCATTTATATGCTATTTTATATGATTTTTGGCACTAACCTATTAACCTAGAGCCCTGTGCAAGTTTCTGTTTTTTCCTTGTTTTTGAGTTTTACAGAAAAGGAATACCAAACAGAGTCCAATTGACCTGCCAATTTATGGAGATTTTTTATGGACTAGAAGAACCCCTGAAGAAAAAGAGTTGGGCCAAAAGAGTCCCGAGTCATCCACGAGGGTGGAGGGCGTGCCCTACCCCCTGGGCGCGCCCCCTACCTCGTGGCTGACTCGGAGACCCCCCCTGATGTGAAACCGACGCCAAAAATTCCTATAAATACAAAAACCCCCGAAAACAAACCTAGATCGGGTGTTCCGCCGCCGCAAGCCTCTATAGCCAACAAAAACCAATCGGGACCCTGTTCCGGCACCCTGCCGGAGGGGGGATCCATCACCGGTGGCCATCTTCATCATCACGGTGCTCTCCATGACGAGGAGGGAGTAGTTCACCCTCGAGGCTGGGGGTATGTAGTAGTAGCTATGTGTTTGATCTCTCTCTCTCTCCCGTGTTCTTGATATGGCACGATCTTGATGTACCGCGAGCTTTGCTATTATAGTTGGATCTTATGATGTTTCTCCCCCTCTACTCTCTTGTAATGGATTGAGCTTTCCCTTCGAAGTTAACTTATCGGATTGAGTCTTTAAGGATTTGAGAACACTTTATGTATGTCTTGCATGTGCTTATCTGTGGTGACAATGGGATATTCACGTCATCTACTTGATTTATGTTTTGGTGATCAACTTGCGGGTTCAGTAACCTTCTGAACTTATGCATAGGGGTTGGCACACGTTTTCGTCTTGACTCTCTGGTGGAAACTTTGGGGCACTCTATGAAGTTCTTTGTGTTGGTTGAATAGATGAATCTGAGATTGTGTGATGCATATCGTATAATCATATCCGCGGATACTTGAGGTGACATTGGAGTATCTAGGTGACATTAGGGTTTTTGTTGTTGTGTGTCTTATGGTGTTATTTTACTTCGAACTCTAGGGCTGTTTGTGACACTTATAGGAATAGCCCAATGAATTGAGTGGAAAGAATAACTTTGAGGTGGTTTCATACCCTACAATAATCTGTTCGTTTGTTGTCCCCTATTAGTGACTTTGGAGTGACTCTTTATTGCATGGTGAGGGATTGTTATATTATCTTATTATGTTATGATTGTTGAGAGAACTTGCACTAGTGAAAGTTTAAACCTTAGGCCTTGTTTCGAAGCATTGCAATACCATTTTCGCGCACTTTTATTACTTGTTATCTTGCTGTTTTTATAATTTCAGATTACAAAAACCTATATCGACCTTCCATATTGCACTTGTATCACCATCTCTTCGCCGAACTAGTGCACCTATACAATTCACCATTCTATTGGGTGTGGTGGGGACACAAGAGACTCTTTGTTATTTGGTTGCAGGGTTGTTTGAGAGAGACCATCTTGATCCTACGCCTCCCACTGATTGACAAACCTTAGGTCATCCACTTGAGGGAAATTTGCTACTATCCTACAAAGCTCTGCACATGGAGGCCCAACAATGTCTACAAGAAGAAGGTTGTGTAGTAGACATCACCTGCCCGGCCGGGCTGCGGCTATCTACGGAGTCGTGGCAAGTGTGTGAGTGTGAGGTGGTGCTCGGAGAGGCTGGGGATGGGTTCTATTTATAGGCGAGGGAGCAGGGGGCTCGGTGCTCCGCCTGAGTCCTCTAGAGACGGCGCCCGGTGACGAACAACATCAGTGAGAGGGGGAGAAGCATCCATGGCTCACGCGGCCACTGTGGGCAAGCAAGGACGAGCACAGAAGATGGGTGGCAACGAGAGCAGGGGCATGGGCACACTGTACGCTTGGTCGTATCGTGCCCGTGCTCACTGCAGCGAGCTCCGGCGTCAACGAGTGCCAAGGCGGAGTTAAGGGCGTCGAGACGATGATTGTGGCGAGGTTTGGCAAGGTGCAGTGAGCTGGGAAGTGAGCATGCGCGCAAGAGGAGTGTTGGCGGCATCCAGAGCGCGTCGACACGCAGCCTGGCACGATGCACACGCGTGGTCACCGCATGAACTCTGGCATACAGCCACGATGTTCACTAAATTCATGTCTGGCGTGTAGTCCTTGATGGTTTGGGTTGCTCCAAGGGTTTGAGTTGATGATAGGTGAGCTGTGCATGAGTGTATCAACTTGGCAAGTTTCTAGACAGAAACTTGTGAGGTTAACTGAGAGGTATCTAGAAGGGTTTTAGGGCTAATCTTTGGAGCTTAATGGTTTCTTAGGAGGGTAATGAAGCTATAAAATTTTAAGCCTCATCGGATCAAGGAAAAATACACTTCCTTTGTAAATTGCATTTTCTGGTCAGAACAGAAAAGATTTTCTGTAGCAAAAATATTCCAAAGAACTATGAAATATTTTTGCACATGGAGGTGTGGCGAGGTCGAAAGAATATTCATGAATTGTCTCAAAATTTTATGGCCATGAAAAAATGAGGGTTGCTTTGGAGCATATGTTGTTGAAGTGAATATCAGAGAGAGAAATGAATATTTCTCATTTATGAAAAATATTCCTATGGCCATTTTGAGAAAAACTAGAGAGGAAATGATGTGTGTGAGAGAGTGGTGAGTCACTTGGGTGAAAATCAAGGACATGCCCAAGTGATTAAGTCCAACTGAGTTGATTCGAAACCTCAAATTCAAATCAAATGGCAAGGAAATCCAGAAAAAGAAGGAGGGGAAAAACCAGGGTGTCACAAGCACCAAGGCGGGGACGACGATGAGGCCAAGGAAGGGAATGACCAGGAGCCGGGGAAGACTTGGCAGTTGTTTCCCACGCGGAGGGGAGTACGAGTGTTTACTACTTTGGCTGCAGTGTGAGGCTGCCGTCGCCGGAGAATAATAGGAGGTCCGGGTGAGTAGAGAGATGGCTAGGCCAGCGATGGGAGTATGGTGGGGCAGTGAGGCCTGCATGACAGAACAACCAACCGCAGGAGGAGGGAGCAGGCAGTCCCACCGGCGCTTGTTTGAGCGGCAGGAGTAGGAAGAGCAGAGATTGAAGAAGCACGACGGCCATTGGATCGACATCCAACAGTCCCTGCTCTCGCGTGTTGACTAAGTTGGCACGACGTTGCGTGCGCGTCAATCTTTTTTTAGGAAAGCGTACGCGTCAACCTATAGTAGGCGCACAAGTCAGCCGCAAATCTGTGGAAAACATCATACAGCCCATCTGCCATTATTCTAATAATTTATAGCCCATTTGCTAATTCATAAAGATTTTTTTGGAGCCCATATTCTTTTTATTAGCATTACAACCCATATTGTGGCCACGGTTAAAATATTATACAAAAAATTTCATATTTCGGTGCGGTCCGAACTGTTTTTAATCCGGAAATTTTGAGTCACATTCAAACTAATTTCAAAAATAAATTCATATCAATATAAAAATCCAAATAATTGTCCACGCATAAAAATCAATGGAATTTAAAATCTCAAACTGAAAATAAAAAGAATGAAACTAATTGCCAGTTTGATGTGTTTTAAAAATGTATAGCCCATTTCTCATTACTGATTCCCATTTTCTCGTGTTGATAGATTTGCAGCGCGGCAGGGCTGACAAAGCAAGTAGGCCTCGGTTGCATATTCTGCAAAAGAAAAAAAACTGGGCTAGCCATTTTCAGAAAGAAAAAAACTACTGGGCTGGTCTTCTGGTGAACATAAAAGAAAAGGCTGGCTAGACAGGCCAGAGTGCCCCACACAGGCCAGTTGACACCCTACTTCCGTCTCAAAAACAAAAACAACTGGGCAAGCTACTAGGTCCCTCGTGTCGGCCGCTCGTTGTCAATTCTCTCGTTTATTGACTATATTGACAATGGCATGGGACCCAGATGTCAAATTCCATTAGAGGAACCATTTTTTGGCTTAAAATAAGGAGGCACTTGCTTGCGTATTGCCATGTCCCTGGTGGGTCCTTGCTGTCATCCTCTCCATGTACAATCATCTCCTGATAGTGTACGTGTCAACCTAGTAGGCCCACAAGTCAGCCTCTAAACCCGTGGTGGACAAATACAACCCATGTAAAAAATAACAGCCCATTCCATATGTTCACACAGAAGGTTCAACATCCAGAGCAAAGTAACAGGTCTGATCAGATATAGAGTACTGAACTTCCATGTTGACAACCATCATAGCCAAGTTAACTATCTACTCCCACTAATACTCTAGTGTACAAATACTGACTTACTCCTAGCTAACTAGACGATGTCGGCCGCCATCTGCGATATACGCTAAATGCCGACACCGACGTCCTCCTGCTCCTTGCCTCGGACTTGTCGGAGGTGTGATAGGGCGCGTTGCTCGCACGCGTTGGCCCTTTCCATGCCGGCTTGGTCCACCGAAGCTTCAGCTTCTAAGTGGGAAACCCACTTGATGAGCTGGTAGTAAAATTCAACATCGCGCACGCACGTGTGCCGGACAGCCTCTAGGGCTATTTTTCAGGTGCCGGCCTCCATGTAGTCGGCCCAGTTGCGGGCACTCTACTCGCGACTCAAAGTAGCGGTGAGTTGCTGCTCCATGCCTCGCTGGCGGCACAAATCGGTGTTTCGTTGCTCCTCCGCCAGGCGGTCGTGCTCCAACAAGTCCTTGTACTCTGCATTGCCATCTAAAGACCAATAGAATGCCTCCGCCCTCCGTTTTCCTTCCCGTGAATCACCGAACAGTAGCTCCGGCGGTGAGCGCCTCTGGCGTCGCCTATTGCAGATTGTCGGGGTCATGACAGACGCGGCGAGAGCGAGGGCAAGTGGCGAGCGACATCAGGCCGGTGGGGGTTGTGTGGGGAGCGGATAGGGCGAGTTGGGTGATGGTGCTACCGCAGAATGCCAGGAACTAGTAATTATAGGCGGAAGGTAGGTGAAGCGGCGTGTCGTGGGAAACCAGACGACCATCAAAATTCAAGGAATAAGTAGGCATGGATTTGCGCACCAGCTTACCATGGAAAACTGGAAAAACTTATGTGTCATCCCATCCCGTCAGTGGTGCATCCCGTCCGTGCTGGGTCGCACATCGGCATGATGGTCAAACGAGTGCACTTGAATCATCCAGATGAAGTACTCCCTCATTGTCAAAAATTATTCCACCACTCATCATCTACCTTGGTTGTTCAGACTTTTTAATTGAGCCCTGCAAACCGGAAAGGAGGTAGTACGTGCGTGATCCGCTATTTATTCGTGTAGGATCGAGTAGGTCAGATAGTGTACGTGTAGGATCGAGTAGGTCGGATAGTGTATGTGTAGGATTGCATTAGCTGATTAACGTTCACTGGGATATAAGACATTTGCGAACATTTTTGCTGGCATTTTCTTCAGATTCACATGGCATTTTCTTCAGAACAGCTTATCAGTTTGTTCAGAGGTAGGCATTTTTATTTAAAAAACTGCCACCTTTGGATCTTGCATCGCAACTAAAACTGCCAGGAGCGTATTAGTAGGCTAGCTAGTGATTGATAAGTAACTTCTAAACACTGAGCAAACAAAAATAAGGAACTGCTAGTAACTTGTGAACACTAAGAACACATAAATCAGGATCATGTTGTGCACAGTAGTAAGAGCCGATCCGTTCAAAATGTTCACACGAGACTCACATGCCTGGCATTGTAATATGTTCACATTAGTAGCCCAAATTCATAACCAACTAGTAATATGTTAATGCATCTCAATGATTCACATATCATATACAAATATGTAGCCCCAAAAGCAAAGATCTAGAAAAAACATATGTTCTTCCTACTAACATGGATGCTTCTCTAGGCCAACATTCTATACAGATTGAAAGACATATTTGTTTGTGAAGTCTACAATTCCTCTTGCAAACATAAGTGGTTTCACCAACAGCTAGAACAATGAGAATGAACCACACATGATGGAGGAACATCCACTGCAATATGATCTGGTCTTCTCTCGATCACACGGTGAGACTATTTTTGGAATATGAACTTTAACTTAGGCAAAATGATGCCCATTGTATAATCAGACCAAAGCAATGAAGCACCTACTGTTGGCCAATAAATAGTACAATACTACTTTTGTGCAGTCCATGCAGTGACTATTCAATCTTTCTGTGTCTATTTTCAAATGGCACTGCATGCAGTGACTATAATATTCTCTGTGCAGTTCCACAAAAATTGCGACCACTTTGTTTGTTTGCCAAATAGCAATGGGCAGACATCTGACTGCGCAAATATCAAGCAGCTAGTAAACATATACCCACCTTGTATTTTCGGTTTAAAAACGTCTCTTCTGCTTAGCATATGTCATGTTTTGCACTGGACAATTTGATATTGTCATGTTTTGCCCTAGACAATTTTGTACTAAATTGACTTGCTGGTACAGAGCAGAAATATCGCACCTATTCTTCATCAGACCAAGGATATCCATGTTCGCAGTGATGGAAGTGGTGAAATCAATAAAACCAAAACTGAGCATCCAATCATTGAATCATGTCCCGCACCTTCCAATGTAGGTCCACCCTGCCAATAAATTCACATGCAAACCACTAATATTACTGTCGAATGACGGTACAAAAAGAGTAGCAAGATAGTAGCAAACCATGTACCTTCGAATTGAACAACTCATAGTGCCACCAATTGGATATAAAGGTTTGGAAGAAAACATGCTCCTAATGTTGAACCATTTGGACTTTTTGTACAGTTCCACTAAAATCGAGCATCCCTGTTTGCATAGTTATTGAAAGTGTGATTACTATAAAAGTGGCACTAGTTGAAGCATAGACTCACAAATATAAGCATTCCAATTTCTTAATGGGAAAAGGTAGCAAGACTGTTTCTAACCACATGTTTGAAGGAATAAATAAGGCAACATCGGCTGATGTCAGGAAGGCATGCATAGTATTTTCTTAAAAATTGAACCATTCCTGACATTTTCTCTTCTTTTAAGCATATTTTGTGCAGTTCAACTAAAATAAAATGCCATCACCGCCTTGACAATTTAGTGACACTTTACAAAAAAGAAATGACTTAACATTACATCATGATGTCAGGTATGTAATCGACAGGCATTAGGGACAAACATACATACCTCCTCCAATAACATAATGAACATTAATTTTAACAAAGGTGTGACTAGCTTTACCGGGATAATTTGACTGAACTCTACACCCTCTGTTCCTTAATATAAGACGTTTTCGCAGTTCAATTTAAAGTACCCAAACATCTATTATTTAGAAAAAAAATAGGTAGTAGTTTTCTTCAGCACATATCTGGGAAAGCATGCCACACTTTATATATGTCCATACACTAATGCAACACTAATCCAGTGGCTAGTGCAACAATAGAGTAGTTTTTTATTACGGGGTATAGTACAATGGTTTTACTTAACAGATTTCCAGAAGCTAGCACTAGAAGATTTCTATAAGCATTAACAATACAAAATGTAAAGGTAACAAGTTTCGGCATTGGTATACTAGCTGTGCAATAGCATTAAACCAAATACAAAAGTCTGGAGGTGAGGGAGTCATGGACTAAGGGGTCCTCGGGCGTCCGGTCTATTCGATATGGGCCGGACTAATGGGTCGTCAAGATACAAGGAAGATGACCACCTCTCGTGTCCAGTTAGGACTCCCGTATGCGTGAACGGCAAGTTTAGGTGTCCGGATATACTGTTTCCTTTCTGTTAAACCGACTTTGTACAACCCCAAGCCCCTCTGGTATCTATATAAACTGGAGGGTTTAGACCAAAGACAGGATCATAACATTGATAGGCTAGCCATGCTAGGGATTAGCCATTACGATCTCGAGGTAGATCAACTCTTGTAACCCCTATACCCATCGAATATAATCAAGCAGGAGTAGGGTTTTAGCTTTATTAAGAGGGCCCGAACCTGGGTAAACATTGTGTCCCTTTGATCATTGTTACCATCGGTCCTCAAACATACAGTTTGGGCCCCCCTACCCAAGATCTGCCGGTTTTGACACCGACATTGGTGCTTTCATTGAGAGCCCCGATGTATCATCGATGAAAGGATTGATGGCTCGCCTCTTCACCGATGATGACTCTGCGTCCAATGAAATGTTTCTCCCCAGACAGGTCTTTGTGTTCGGCGGCTTCGTGCTTCTTGCCAACTCGACCGGCCACCTTGAGCAGGTCGACAGTTACGCGCCCGGCCACCAGATCAGGTTTGGAAACCTGAACTACATCACCGACATCCGAGGAGATCTGATCTTTGAGGGGTTCACAGCCTCAGTTGCCGCCCCTTGCCCCCATAAAGGAAGCTCTTCAGCTTCACTCTCAGATCCCGTTCAGGGGTCAACACTCACGCCCACCTCGGCCTTAGATACGGAGCAGGCTGTATCGTCCGAAGATGGGGGGATCAGCCCCGCTGGACTCTCTTTCATCATGGAACTTCTGACCGGAGACCCAGACGCAATCTTGGACTCGCCTCTGGACGAAAACTCCGAAATATTGAAGTCTGGGTCGATCGGGCCGGATCAGGTGTCTGTCACCGAACTCAGCCCTACAGATCCACAAACTCATGCCTAGCTTTCACCCTTAGACGAAGCACTGGGCTTAATGCGATCTCTCGCCATTACGGAAGCCTTGCCTCCGAACTGCACCCAGGATGGGCTAGCGGCTGATAGCGGGGAATTTTATGACCCGCCCACCACCCACTTAATAGCCACTGTTGAGGATCTAACCAACATGCTAGACTACATGTCCGAAGACATCGACAGTATAGACGACGATGCCGACGCCGAATCTGGCCAAGTCCCACCCATCACAAGGCGTTGGACGTCCACTTCAACCTGTGATGTATACATGGTGGACACTCCTGGGAAGAAGGACAATGATGGCATTCAAGATCCAGACAAGGACAAGCCGCTGATGAACCACCAAAGCATCGGCGCCAGCGGCGCCGCGCACGATCGCGTCGGGCGAAGGATAGTAATACTAGCACCGGAGATACTGAGACTCTGGATAATGCCGAAGATCCCGAACACCCCGTCGAGCCCACATCCGAACAAGATGCGAGGGAGGAGGGCCAGTATAGCCCCGAACACGCTGATCATGAAGATTGAAGACAACAATTATATGCCAGTCTCCGAAGAGGATGTTAGCCTCGGGGACGAAGATTTTATCGTCCCAGAGGAACCCCTCGAACAAGAATGCTTCAAGCGACAGGTCATCACCACAGCGCGGAGCCTAAAAAAGAAACATCATCAGCTGAAAGCTGAACAGGATACGCTCAACGAAAGGTTAACCAAGGTCCTGGCCACCGAAGAGTATGGCCTCGAGCGACCAGTAAAGAGGTACCCCAAGCATAAGCTACTGCCATAGTTCAACGACAAAGCCCTAGAGCCAATACCATCGAAATACAATTATGCAGATCAACCAGACCGACCACCACATGGACGGGACAAAATGACACATCAAGCCGAACACCGACCAGCGCCCCTCACCGAAGAGGCAAGGAGACAACAGCTGCAGGCTATACGTATGATTTGTATCAGGACCTAGCCAATAAAGTCGTCCAGATGTCGGGTGGTTGGTGCGACATATGCCAAAGGATGGCTAATCATAGTGGGAGCTAGTGAGATGTCGTCGGTGCCTGGAAACGGGATAAGGCGTAAACATGCACACCGACACATCTTACCCAGGTTCGGGCCTCTCCTAGGAGATAAAACCCCTAGTCCTGCTCTGCGGGGTCTCCGCATGGTCACTAGATCAACAAGTGGCTACAAGGTTGCTCCTTGAGCTCTTCAACTACATGAGGAAGAAAGGCAAGGCTAGCTCTACTCCTCTCTCTATATGTGTGTGTAATCTCTAAAAGTTGAACCCTTTGCATGGGTGCCCTGGGGGTTTATATAGGCCTACCCCCGGGAGTACAATGGTAATTCGGTCGGGTGTAGGCCTCGGCCGTCAGTGTCTAGGGTCGCCGGCTTCTCCGCCGGCTGCTGGGGCCCGCCGCCTGTTGGGTCCCGCCGGCTGCCGGGCTCTCGGCCGACAGGTAGGGCCTGCCGATTTGTGGGTCCTGTCGGCTGCTCATCACTGTAGCCCTGCCTCTAATGATGAGGGCTTGGTCAGGGAGGGCGTGCCTACAGTACCGCCGCCTGGTGGGTATTCACTGTAGCCACACCCCGTCTTATCTGGTTAATGGTGCACAAAATTCAAGGGAAGGGGAGGGCCGGCTATTGGGAGCCGGCCTCCCCCTTTGCCGACTGGTCTGGTCATGCCGCCTTCTGGTATCTCACAGACAGGTTGGGCCTGCTGCCTGCAGGCCGTACTGACAGCACATCGTGGGAGCATGGCCGCTCTGCCATGGATGATGTCATGGGCAACTTGGCAACAGTGCCACGGCGGGCTATGGGTTGGTCGTCCAGTACGCTGCACTATGGCCTTGCCTGTTCCGGGAATCAGGGGTGGCAGGTTGTACTGTAGCCACGCCCCGTCTCATCACCGTTATGTGGGTGCAAACTTTGAGGGTGCAAGGGTGGGCCGCCTGCTAGGAGTTGGCCGCTCTGATGGCCGCCTGCTAGGAGTCGACCCATTCCGAGGCCGCTCTTTTGGCCTTGCCGCTTTCCTGCAGCCGGCCGCTCAGACCAGCCGGCCATAAGAAGGAGGGCCTTTGTCTTTGATGCTTGAGGGGCGCAACCGGCCCTGATGTCTTGAAACGTCATGGGGAGCAGATAGGGCTACCCGTGGTAATTTACTCCGATAGTAGTCCACGAAGCTGGTGGGGCATCGCGGTTGAAAAGGCGACAGGCCTCAGCAGCTTCCTAGTCTGAAGAGCGGACAACTAGGAGTAGGCCGCGACCAGGAACGCTGTCTGGTGATTTCGAAGTGCGAAGGCGGGAGTTAGGTGGCACGCTCGCCGGCCGCCGAGCCGCCCGCCCGGTGTCCACGTGCCACTCAGCGCTAGCCGGCTGGAGCAGCCTGCCAGCCCACATGCACGACGAGACGTCGCCGCAGGCTAGGGCCCGCCACTACCGTGCCTCGGCACGCGCGCAGATCCGCTATGGCCGAGGTGGACTGTTGGCGTTCCAGGCGCAGTAAATGCACGTCGTTATGGCGCGGTAAATGCGGGGCATGAGATTGTGGGCGTAGTTAATTCCATGATCACCATGCCCCGCCCCCTCGGCTCTGCCGCCCTGGGCTATAAGTAGGGGGTGGAGGGGGCGGCAGACGCACACGCGCCCTCCTCCTCCTTCGCCATCTTCTTCTTCCTCTCTCTGTTGTCGCGGGAGTTCGTCGCCGCCGTCTCCAGCCACCGCGCAGCGCTGTTGCTCCACCGCGGGCTCGCGTACTGACCACCGCACCGTGCCTCCGTCGAGCTTCCAAGTGCTGATGGCGTGCGAACGGCCGAGCTCCGAAGCTTGGGATGGCTTCGACGTCCACGAGGATCACCTTGCCTTCCTCTGCCAAACGCGGCGGCTGCCCGGTGAGGGTTTTGTAGAGGTACGCATGCCGCCCAAGAGGGAGATCTCGCCGGTGGCGGAGGAAGGCGAGCGCGTCATCTTCCGGTTGCACTGCTTTTGCGGCTTCGGCCTGCCGGCGAGCGGCTTCTTCCGCTACTTCCTCCAATTCTACAAACTCCAGCCGCACCACCTCACGCCAAACACGATGGTGCTACTGTCGGCCTTCGTAACTCTCTGCGAAGGCTACCTCGGCATCCTCCCCACCCTCGAACTCTGGGGGGGTTCCTCTACACCAAGTTCGGCACCTACGCCAAGGGGAAGGCGGCTCAGTGCGGCGCCTTCGTCGCGGTGCGGCGGTCTGGCGCCTAGAACTGCTTCTCGACCATCAGCTTGACCCAGTCGGTCCAGCTGTGGCAAAAATCCTACTTTTATGTCAAGAACATCCACTCAGTGGCCGACTTTGTCAGCCTGCCGGCTTATGTAGCCGCCCCGCCGGCTGAACCCCGCACCAATTGGGTGTTCCGCCCGAAGAATCTGTCGGCCGCCTCCTCCACCGCCATCACATGGCTCAAGGTGCTGATAGAGGTAGAAGGCCTCAAGGGGTCGGATCAGCTAACCACCTTCATGGTGCGCCGGGTGCTCCCCCTGCAGGGCCGGCCTCACATGATCAACCAGATGAACGGGCACCAAGACCCGTGCCGGATGTGCACCAAGGAGATGCCGCGTGCGGAGGTGGCTTATCTGGTGAACTACGTCTCGAACTGCAAGCTCCCGAAGGAGAAGTGGCAGTTCGGCAAGGAGCCATACTCCCGCGCGCACCTGCCGCCTGCGGTGAGTCCTTAACTTTTTCTCTTTTCTTTTTAGTCGTCGGGTTCTCCTTTGCCGCCTGAGCAGTCGGCCATGTGGCAGATCTCCACCACCCAGTCGGCAGCCGACGCCTTAGAGCAGGGCCATGAATATCTCGCCGACCGATTGGTGAGTGATGTGGATGACCCCGACTTGGGGGAGGCCGCCCTGGAGGAAGACGACGCCACAAGCGATGGTGGCGGAGCAGGCGGCTCTGGAGGTGGAGCTGGCCTTGACGACTGGCTGGATGATGATGAGGAGGAAAATGCGCCGCGCTGCTAGGCGGCCTCCGACCAGGCGGGCGCGAGCCCATCCGTTGTGCCGACTGCCCCAAGCGGCGCATTAAAGTGTCGTGTCGCACCGTCGATGTACGACAGCTGGCCGAAGATGTCAAAGAGCTCGGCGGTGGCGACCAAGCAGGAGGCCGCCCGTCGCGAAGGCGAACCGTTTCCGGAAGGCAGTGAAGCAGGCCCCGACGATGCCTTCATAGGTATTTGGTTTCTTCTTGCGCCCTTTCTTCCCTTTCCTTGATAGTGTCCTTCTGAACTTTTTTTTACTTTGCTTGATCAGGGCCCCGCTGTCCCTTGAGTGATCTGGCGCTGCCTCCATGGTCGGGATGGCGGAGGGCTCCGTCAACACCCGCCATGTGGACCCGCACGCCGAGCTCTAGGTGGCGATGGAGAGGAACGCGCGAGAGGCGCGCGAGGAGCGGGAGGAGGCGGCGACGGTCAAGGCAGCGCAGGAGGAGGAGGACGAGGCCGCGAAGGCACAAGCCGACGCTGCAACCCAGGCCGAAGCGAACGCTGCGGCCAAGGAGCAAGTGGAAGAGGCCGCACGCGGCCAGGCCCCCCAACTCTTCATCCCCCTCCACGTCGTGCCACCCGTACCCGAGGTCTCGGTGCCTCCTGGAGGAGCCGGCGATGACCGGCTGGTCATGGAGAGGGAGGGGGCGATGGCATCTCCCTGGGGGCGGAGATGCCTCTGCCGGTGCCGAACGTCGAGGACTGAGGCGGTCAGCCTGACACACCGCTGGTGCCCGCCAGCCGGTGGTGAGCTGGCAGCGGGGGCGACCATTGCTGATCGCTCTCCGGCATGCCGGCGTGCGGCGAAGGCGGCTTCAGCGCCACGGTCGTAGGAGGCCGGGCCGCGAGCTCGTCGGCCCTGGAGGTGGAGGCCACCAGCATCGGCTCGCCGGAGTGGACGCCTTGGAGCGGAACGGCTGTTCTGAACACGGCAGCGCAGGACGTCCGGGCTAGGCTCCAGGCTCAGGCGGCCACCCTCCAGCACTACACGCAGGAGTTCCTGGCGTCGCATGCGCTCATCCGGGTCCGGGAGCTAGCCCAGAGGACTCTTGACTTATCCGAGAGCCAGAGTAAGCACTCCGCCTTCTCTCTCTTGCGGGGGTGTGTCAGTGCACCTGCTGGGTGTAGTCCTCAAGATTCGGGCCGACTGCTGCGCCGTCGATGTACGACAGCCGGCCGAAGATGTCCAAGAGCTCGGCGGCGGCGACCAAGCAGGAGGCCGTCCGTCGCGAAGGCGAACCGTTTTCGGAAGGCAGTGAAGCAGCCCCCGACGGTGCCTTCATAAGTATTTGGTTTCTTCTCGCGCCCTTTCTTCCCTTTCCTTGCTAGCGTCCTTCTGAACTCTTTTTTACTTTGCTTGATCAGGGCCCCGCTGTCCCTTGAGCGATCTGGCACCGCCTCCATGGTCGGGATGGCGGAGGGCTCTGCCAACACCCGCCATGTGGACCCGCACGCTGAACTCCAGGCGGCGACGGAGAGGAATGCGTGGGAGGCGCGCGAGGAGCGGGAGGAGGCGGTGGCGATCAAGGCAGCGCAGGAGGAGGCGGACGAGGCCGCGAAGGCACAAGCCGACGTCGCGACCCAGGCCCAAGCGGACGCTGCGGCCAAGGCGCAAGTGGAAGAGGCTGCACGTGGCCAGGCCCCCCAACTCTTCATCCCCCTCCACGTCGTGCCACCCGTACCTAAGGTCTCGGTGCCGCCTGGAGGAGCCGGCGATGACCAGCCGGTCATGGAGAGGGAGGGGGCGACGGCATCACCCTAGGGGCGGAGATGCCTCTGCCGGTGCCAACCGTCGAGGACTGAGGCGGTCAGCCTGACACACCGCCAGTGCCCGCCAGCCGGTGGCGAGCTGGCGGCGGGGGCGACCATTGCTGACCGCTCTCCGGCATGCCGGTGTGCGGTAAAGGCGGCTTCGGCGCCACGGTCGCAGGAGGACGGGCCACGAGCTCGTCGGCCTTGGAGGTGGAGGCCACCAGCATCGGCTCGCCGGAGTGGACGCCTGGGGGCGGAACGGGTGTTCTGAATGCGGCAGCGCAGGACGTCCGGGCTAGGCTCCAGGCTCAGGCGGCCACCCTCCAGCACTACACGTAGGAGTTCCTAGCGTCTCATGCGGCCATCCGGGTCCGGGAGCTAGCCTAGAGGACTCTTGACTTATCCAAGAGAAGGAGTAAGCACTTCGCCTTCTCTCTCTTGTGGGGGCGTGTCAGCACACCCGCTGGATGTAGTCCCCGAGATTCGGGCCGACTACTGAGCAGTCAGGCCGGATCTCTCCGGCAACTTGTTGTTTCCTTTCTTGCTTATTGACCATCTTTCTTTGCTGTTTTTGCAGAGGCCAATGCCGCCTTGGAGCAACAGCTGGGCGAGGCCCAAACCATGTTGTGTGCCAAGGAGGAGTGCAGCAAGGTGGCCCAGGAGCGCCACCGCCTGCTCAAGGAGCTGGCTGATCAGGCGGAGCTTCACAAGGCGGACCTTTAGGCGGCGAAGGACAACGAGGCCACTCTCCAAGCCAAGTTCGAGACTTAGTGATCAAACTGGGCCGACACGGAGAGGGCGTTGAATGATGGCTACGGCCGGATCGAGGACATGGTCGATGGTGAGTTGCCTTCTTCTTTCCTTCGTCCGGCGACTGTTATATGATCCGGCTTCTGACTTCATATTTCTTTTTTCATCTTACGTGGAGTACTTCCGTGGCTACACCGTCATGGCCAGCCAAGCCATCGAAACTCGCCACAAAGAGCGGAGGCAGGATGGTGCGGCATTCGCACCGAACGCCCGTCGGTCGCTCGACGAGCAGCTCCTTGCCATCTAGGCTCGTCTCCAGCCAGCTCATCGGATACTCCGCCGGCTGCAGCGTGTCGGAGCCCAGGTGATCTCTGCCCTTTGGCCAGGCATCCAAGCTTCATGCACCCCCAGTCGGACTGCCGACTGGCTGGACATGGCTGTCGGCCGCTTCGAGGCGTGGACGGGCTCCTTGGCTATAACACCCACAATGTGGCTATATCTCCCACGTGTCGAGGCACGACTTCGAGGCATAACCGCATGGTGGTTTTGTCGCAAGAACGGTCATCTTCACACAATCCCATGAACAAGAGTGGGATAAAGAGTTGGCTTACAATCGCCACTTCACACAATGAACATATAATTCATACATCATTAAGAGCACACACATAGTCCGATTACAGACGAAGCCAAAAGAAAAGAAGATAACCCAACTGCTAGATCCCCGATCGTCCCAACTGGGCTCCACTACTGATCAACATAAAACGAAACATAGCAATGACCAAGATCTTCGTTGAGCTCCCATCTGAGCTATGTTGCATCACCTACACTAGTACCATCGGCACCTGCAACTGTTGTGATAGTATCTGGTGAGTCACGAGGACTCAACAATCTCAAAACCCGCGACATCAAGACTATTTAAGTTTATGGGTAGGAAGTGGTAATGAGGTGGAGTTGAAGCAAGAACTAAGCAAATATGGTGGCTAACATACGCAATTAAGAGCGAGAAGAGAAGCAACGGAACGGTCAAGAAGCTAGAAGTGATCAAGAAGTGATCCTGAAACTACTTACGCACAATCATAACCCAAAGTCCGTGTTCACTTCCCGGACTCCGCCGAAAAGAGACCATCATGGCTACACACGCGGTTGATGCATTTGAATTAAGTCAAGTGTCAAGTTCTCTACAATCGGATATTAACAAATTCCCATCTGCCACATAACCGTGGGCATGGCTCTCGAAAGTTTATACCCTGCAGGGGTGTCCCAACTTAGCCCATTATAAGCTCTCACGAGCAACGAAGGATATTACTTCTCCTGGGAAGACCCGATCAGTCTCGAAATCTCGGTTACAAGACATTTCGACAATGGTAAAACAAGACCAGCAAGACCTCCCGAATGTGCCGACAAATCCTGATAGGAGCTGCACATATCTCGTTCTCAGGGCACACTGGATGAGTCAAGCTATGAGTAAAACCAACCCTCAAGTTTCGCGTAGGTGGCCCCGCAGGCTGCTTGGTTCGGACCAACACATAGAGATGCACTGGCCCCGGGGGGTTAAAATAAAGATGACCCTTGGGTTGGCCTGCCCAGGGAAGGTTATAGGTTGTTAGGCAAATGTAAAACCAAAGTTGGGCCTTGCTGGAGGAGCTTTATCCAAAGTGAACTGTCAAGGGGGTCCCATACACCCGGCCATGTAAGCAACGCAAAATCAAGGAACATAACACCGGTATGACAGAAACTAAGGCGGCAAGAGTGGAACAAAACACCAGGCATAAGGCCGAGCCTTCCACCCTTTACCAAGTATATAGGTGCATTAATTAAATAAGAGATATTGTGATATCCCAACATAATCCTGTTCCAACATGGAGCAATCTTCAACTTCACCTGCAACTAGCAACGCTATAAGAGGGGGCTGAGAAAAAGCGGTAACATAGCCAAACAACGCTTTGCTA
Organism: Triticum dicoccoides; assembly: GCF_002162155.2. NCBI lineage: Eukaryota > Viridiplantae > Streptophyta > Magnoliopsida > Poales > Poaceae > Triticum > Triticum dicoccoides. Next base: position 305,048,586 of record NC_041391.1, read on the forward strand.
GGAAGGGTAAAAAGGTTAGAGGCTGACATGGCAATTTGGGAGGCTTGATAAACAAGGGATAGGTAGTGCAACACAGCGATAGAACGAAGCAGCAAGCAAGCAAAGATAGAAGTGATATCGAGGGTAATTGTCATCTTGCCTGAGATCCCGATAGGAAGAAGAACGAGTCCATGAAGTAGAAGAGCCAACGTAGTCGAACGAATCCTCACAATCGCAACGTAACCAGGACTACCAAGGAGAAGCGCAACCGGAAAGAAGCAAACATCATGGTAAACGCACAAGCACAATCATGGCATGATGCACAATCAAGTATGATGCATGTACGGTTTAATGAGGCATGGCATGGCAAAGTGCACAAACAATACTACAAATTAAGTGGAGCTTAATATGCAACAAGTTGCATATTGACAAAACACCACATCCAAACATTTAGTTCTTTCTCGTTTAGGTACACAACAATATTAAATGTTGTTAAACATGGCAAGAGGTGAAGCATAATTAAACTAACTATTTAGGCACGTTTAAATGAGGCAGGAAACAACAAACAACAATCCCGGAAAGTCCTCATGTCCATATTTCGAATTTGGTACTGTTCTGCCCTAAAACATATTTTGTTGTTGTTAAACATGCAAAGTAATGCTACCATGTTAAACTAGGCATTTTTCCACCCCATTTACATATAAAGTTTATTAAACTCAGCGCTATGGTTAATTAGTTATGAAATAAATAATTTTAACATGGCATTTGAGTAAGTTTAATCAAACATCATTTTAAACATATCAAACATGGTTGAAAGTAGCATATTATGAAACTAGATGAAATTCTAAGCATCTTACATATATAAAACATTTTAATACGATGCATGGTTTGTTAGATATTAAATGCATGAACTAGAGGGACTAATCTGTAAAATAGTAAACTCCTGGATAAATAGCAAAATCGTTCCGCGGAAAAAACATGGATAGGGCCGACTCTGGTCGGCCCAAAAGTGCACAGGAGAGGGGGCGGGGCAGCTCACCCTGGGCCAAGGCCCGGTTGGTGGTGCTGGGCTGCAGGAGGTCTCGTTGGGCTGGCGCAGGCCAGTGGATCGGTCATTGCGGGGCGGCTGGAACGAGCAGGCGCCCGTTGCAGCACGGTGCAGTGGTGGGAAACAGAGGCAACGGTGGCGGCTTGGCATAGGACTCAGACGCGGGCGATCGGCGCGAGAGGAACCGGGTGGAGGCGACCCAATCCGGCGGCAGAGAATTCCTACGGGGCAGCCAAGGCTGTGGCGGCCATGGCAGCTCCTTCTTCTGTTCTAAGAGAAAAGAGGGAGAGCATGATAGGTCAGAGCGGCCAGAGAGAGAGAGAGAGAGAGAGAGAGAGAGAGAGAGAATCAGGGGCGCATGGCGGCGAGGCCTCATCGGCGAGGTGGAGGTGGCCGGAGGCAGCGGATCCAGCGAGGGGTAGTAGCCTCTTGAGCTCCTGGTGGCCGACGGGTTGTTGGTACCTGTCCATGGCAGGGAGAGAGACAGGGACATGAGAGAGAGGCGGATCGAGAGTAGGTAACAGAGGAGACATGAAAAAAAAGGCGGCGCTGGGACCTGCTTGTCACTGGCGATAGAGGAGCTCAAGCTAGGCAGCAACGTCGGGGAAGAGGAGGTCTTGAGCGCGGGATCAGAGACAGGGGCTCGGTCTCGCTGCTAGGCTGGTGGATTCTGGCAGAGCTGCAGGAGAGTCGGCGATGCGATGGACGGCGGAGTCGAGCAGGAGCACGGGCTTGAGGATGCACGCCTCCATGGGTGCTTGCGCGGCTGCGGGGACGGGAAGGCGTCGGGGTGTGCTGCTCGGGAAGGAGCACGGGCGACGGGAGAGAGCCTCGATCCCAACGAGATCGAGCAGGGATGTGGCTGGAATCGAGGAAAGGTGGGGATCGATGGATTTGGGAGTTCGGTGGTGGCTGGTTGGTGCGAAGGGGATCTGGGAGGATCCCGAGGTGGGATTAGTGTGCGGTGGTGGCGTCAGGGACAAACTACCTAGGTTTTAGGGTTAGGCTAGAGTTTGGTCTGGTGTATAAATAGCAGGTGGACTAGGCTTAGGGGCTTGATTTTAGGGATTGGACTAGGGTTGGACTATTTATATAGGTAGGGGATTAGGGTAGGGGTTAACGTGGTCCGTCCGATCGTAATCTGGCGGTCAAGAATAAATAGGTAGGGAGTCGACATAAAAAAAGGAGATATTTTATAGATATTGGGAGATGATCCGAACCCATTGGTCATGACAACCCGGGTCGGGTCCGAGAGAAGTTTTAGGACTAGGTTGCGGAGGTGGTCAGTGGCTGTGCAGAGAGGCTCAAACGGTCGGATAACAAATGAACAGTTGGTCTCGAAAGTGATAACGAAGGCAAGGGGGAATGCGGCAACTACGAATGGATGCAAGCTTTATGACAACATGTAGATGCAATGCGCATGATGCTATGAGATGAGATGTATGACATGAAAAAAATGCAAAACAAAGACAAAAACCCAACCACGAAGAAAATAATATATCACATAGCCGGAAATGGCAAGAGTTGGAGTTACAAATATGGAAAGTTACATCCGGGGTGTTACATTGGCCCGGGCAGGTGCAAGGCGGGCCTTGGAGTTTGTCAGGGCGTGGTACCCTGGGCTAGATCTAGCCTAGTTGGCCACAGTCCGGCAGGAGGCCAACGAAGAGCTGGTGGCGGTGAGGCCTACTCTCATTCATCGTGCCATGGCGATCGCCGAGTACACCGACACGAGCTTCTTCATTCGTGAGCTGAACGAAGAGGGTGCCGAGGTGCCGGCGGACTTGTTCGGTCTGAAACCGGAAGACGGTGAAGACTCGGTGGAGGAGATTGCCTCCAGCGATGAGGGCGAAGACGAGGAGAGCGAGGATGGTGAATACGCCACGCAGGAGGGCAGAGCGGACGACAAGCCTCAACTCGACCGTGCCTCGAGCAACGAACCACATGCAAGTGCGTCGACTGTTGCTGGAGACTATCAAGCCGAGATCCGCCAGCCGACCACTCCACCTGCCGGCGCCGCTGACTCCACCAACCTTCCGGACCCGCCTGCTGCTCCCTTGGCCTAGGCGGCCAACTTTTCTTTAACTTTCCCTGCTCTATAGTCTTTTGAACAATGTCATTAAACTTGCGCAGTTCCACCCACTAGGGGTGTATTCAAACTTTATTGATTTCCGGCTTGAAAGCCTTGCTTATGTAAATATTATTTCGCACGTGCTATGATTGAGCTCAGTTCCGACTTTTCTTGCTTTTTGATCCTTTTTGGCTTTTTCCTTTGCCGCCTTCCCTTGGCTGTCGTCTTGCCAACCAGGCAGCCGCTCTGTGGACCATGGCTGGGTCAAGTACTTAGTTGTTTGGGAGGACAAGGAGTTCGGCCGCCTTGGACGTAGCAAGGTAAGTAAGAAGCCGGCCAGCCGGCTGCTCAGCAGTCGGTCAGCAAGGCGAGAAGCCGGCCTATCTTATGTAAATGCTTTGGTCCTTAGCCATGTGGGCATTGTTTCCTGCCTTTGAATCTTGCCAGCCGGACAACTGCTCTGTGAGCTGCGGCTTGTGGCAAGAGTGGGCTTAGATGTCGGCATATTACTTGTCCGACTGCACGTAGCATTGACATAATACAAGGCGGCAAGCCCCCGGGCCGACTGGTCGAACCTGGTGCCAGGCGGAAAAATGAAGTAACACATTCATAGGCATGAAACTTATCATATAGATAAAAGGGTAGTCGCCGAGGGCTCCTCGGGGGACCCGATGTCTCGTACTTAATACAAAAGGTAGTGTGGTACATACTGCATCAACTGTAAAATCTTCGAAGGAGATTTGCGTTCCATGGGCGTTCTGATTCCTTGCCAGAGTCATCCCTGTTGCGCGCCCTGTGCTTCTATGCGTCAATCAGGTAGTAGGAGTCATTGCCCAAGGCCTTGTTGATGAAGAAGGGGCCTTCCCAAGGGGCCGAGAGCTTGTGTTGGCCGGATGTTCGATGGATCAGCCGAAGCACAAGGTCTCCCTCTTCGAAGGATCTTGGCTTGACCTTCCGACGGTGGTAGCGGCGCAAGCTCTGCTGGTAGATGGCGGACCGGCTGAGTGCCAACAGCCGGCCCTCTTCCAGCAGATTGATGTCGTCTTCTCACGCTTCCTTCGCCTCCGCCTCCGTGTACATGGTGACGCGAGGTGAGTTGAACTCGATGTCAGTTGGGATGACAGCCTCGGCCCCATATACAAGGAAGAAAGGAGTGGATCCGGTTGACTTGTTTGGAGTAGTGTGTAGGCTGCAGAGGACGGCCGGCAGCTTGTCAATCCAGCAGCCGGCCGAGCGCTCCAGTGGCTCGACCAGTCGGGGCTTGATTGCCGAGAGGATAAGGCCATTTAACTACTGATGGGCAACGGATGCTAGGTCTAGTCAGATGCCCTGCGTCGCGTAAAAACGGGCCAATGCTCCTTTGGCAAAATTTATGCCGTTGTCGGTGATGATGCTGTGTGGTATGCTGTATCGGACGGTGATATCTGCGATGAAGGTCACAACAGTCGGCCCATTCAGCTTCTTGATTGTCTTGGCTTCAATCCACTTGGTGAATTTGTCGACGGGGACAAGCAGATGAGTCATGCCGCCGCATGCCGTCTTGAATGGGCCCACCATGTCCAGCCCCCAGATGTCAAAGGGCCAAGTGGGGTGGTCTTGAGTGCAGAAGCTGGTAGATGTTGCTTGGAGCTGAATTTCTGGCACCCCTTGCAATGCTTGACCAAATCTTTTGCGTCTTCCAAAGCAGTCGGCCAGAAGAAACCGTGGCGGAAAGCTTTGGTAACAAGTGATCTCGAGGCCGCGTGGTGGCCGCATTCGCCTTGATGGATAACTTTGAGGATTGCCATGCCTTTCTCTGGCTCCATGCAACGCTGGAAGACTCCAGTCATGCTGCGCCTGACAAGCTCTCTGTTTACTATCGTGTAGGCTCCTGCTCGGTGTTGCACCAGTCGGGCAGAGATCTCATTAGCCAGCAGCTCTCTGTTCACCAGAAAGTTGAAGATGGGCTGCACCCATGATGGAGCTGCGACTTCTTCTACCATCATCACGACCACTTCAACTAGGGCGGTTGGGCTGGGAGGTGGTGGGTTGGAGTCGGCCACCGCCTGTTGTGTCGTTGAAGTCCCCGGGTCGACTGTTGCAGTCCACGGGCCGGGCTCTAAAGTCCCCGAGCCGCCTGCCGAAGTCCCCGAGCCTACTGCTGAGGTCCCCATGCCGGATCCGACTGTTTCGGGGGTAGCCGACACAAAGATGGAATCTGATTCCAGCGAAGGCTTGATAGACGGATTGAGGAGACACTGAAGGGAAACACCAGTTTGTATGGCTTGCCGGGTGGAGCCGATCCGTGACAGGGCATCAGCTTGCTCGTTGTCGGCCCGTGGCACGTGAAGGAACTCGCACCCTTTGAAATATTCACTGAGTTGCTGGACGAGGAAGAAGTAGCTTGCCATGTTTGCATCCTTGGTGTCCCAGTCACCGAACGACGGTTGGACCACCAAGTCCAAGTCACCGTAGCACAGGACCCGGCCGATGCTGAGTTCTTTGGCCAGCGGGAGCCCATGCACGAGCGCTTCGTACTTGGTCACATTATTGGAGGCGGTGAAGTGGATTTGCAATGTGTATCTGAGCTTGTCGCCTTTGGGAGAGGTGAGGACGATGCCGGCTCCTAGTCCGGTGCACATTTTTGAGCCGTCAAAGTGCATCCGCCAATGGGTGCAGTCCAGCGCTGGCGGCAGGTACTGGGTCTCAGCCCAGTCGACGAGGAAGTCGGCCAGCGCTTGGGACTTGATGGCGGTGCGAGGCTGGTAGAAGATGGTGTATGGAGCCAGCTCGATGGCCCACTTGGCCACCCGGCCTGAAGCATCCTGGCTCCCCATGATCGCGGTAAGTGGGGTAGTGCAAACAACCATGATGGGGTGCTCTTGAAAGTATGGCTTGAGCTTCTTGGCGGCAAAGTACATGCCGTAGCACATCTTCTGATAGTGGGGATAGTTCTGCTTTGAGGCTGACAGCACCTCCCTCAGATAGTACATAGGCCTCTGGACTGGCTGTGCCTTGCCGTCTTCTGGGCGCTGCACCACAATGACTATTTTTACCACCCGGCTGATTGCGGCGATGTAGAGAAGCATGGGCTCTTTGTCGGAGCCACTAGGACAGGCGGCATGGTCAACATCTTCTTCAGCTAGAGAAAGGCTTCGTCCGCTTGGTCATTCCACTCGAAGTGAGTGGTCTTCTTCATGAGTTGATACAGGGGAAGAGCCTTCTGTCCCAGCTGACTGATGAAGCGGCTGAGGGACGCCAAGCACCCGGTGAACTTCTGGATGTCTCGCAGTCAGGTGGGTATCTCTATCCTCTCGATGGCCTTGATCTTCACAGGGTTGCGCTCAATGCCGCGTTCAGAGACCAGGAAGCCCAGGAGCTGGCCGACTGGTACTCCAAAGACGCATTTCTTAGGATTGAGCTGGATTTGAAAGCGGCGCAGGTTGTCAAATGTTTCCTTGAGATCTTCCAGAAGGGTGTCGCGCTTCTCCGTCTTCACCACAATGTCGTCTACATAGTCGTGGGCATTTTTGCCGAGCTGTTTGAGGAGGCAGTTCTGCATGCAACACTGAGAAGTGGCCCCGGCGTTTCTCAAGCCGAATGTCATGGTCAGGTAGCAGAAGGCTCCGAGTGGTGTGATGAAGGCGGTGTTCAGGCGGTCGGTCGGGTTCAACTTGATCTGATGGTACCCTGAGTAGGCATCCAAGAAACTCAATAGCTCCCATCCGGCTATGGAGTCTATCACTTGATCAATCCGAGGCAAAGCAAACGGATCTTTGGGGCAGGCTTTGTTGAGGCTAGTATAATCAATGCACATGCGCCACTTGTTGTTCTTCTTCAGTACAAGGACTGGGTTGGCTAGCCAGTCTGGAAAGAACACTTCCATAATAAAGCCGGCTGCTAGGAGCCGGGCTATCTCTTCACCAACAATTCTTCTCTTCTCTTCCGACAGTTGGTGGAGGGATTGCTTGACTGGTTTTGCATCTGCTATGACGTGTAGCTTGTGCTCGGTGAAATTCGTCGGAACACCCGGAATGTCCTTGCGGGACCATGCAAAGATATCCCGATTCTCACGGACGAAATCGACGAGATCGCTTTCCTATTTGCTATCAAGGTTGGTTCCTACAAGAGCAAACATCTCCGGTTGGTCCGAGTCCAAAGGTATCTTCTTGGTTTTCTTGGCTGGCTCGAAGGAGCCCCGGGTCTCCGACTCCTTGGGGTCCGGTGACAGGTCCGGCTACTTGCCAACCATGGCCACAACCCGGTCAAGGAGGTTCATCTCTGCAGCAATCACAAGGGACTCGGCCAGCCGACTACTCGCTGCGGCACAGGCAGACGACTTCTTGTAGTCTCCGACTATGGTGATGATGCCCTTGGTTCCCGGCATCTTCATCTTGAGGTAGGTGTAATGAGGCACAGCCATGAACTTGGCCAGAGCAGGTCGGCCAAGTAATGCATGATAAGGGCTCTCCAGGTACACTACCTCAAACCAAATTGCTTCGCGGCGGAAGTGATCTTTGTCTCCGAAGAGGACATCTATCTTGATCTTGCCGATTGGTGAGCAGGAAAGGCCGGGCACAATGCCATGAAAGACAGCCCGACTGGGCTGGAGCTGCTTCATCTTGATGTTCAGCTTCTCCATGGTATCACGGTAAAGGATGTTGATGTTGCTACCACCATCTATCAGGACTCGGGAGAAACGAACAACTCGTCTCTCTGTTGCGAAGGTGGCATCCAACAATAGGGCATAGGAACCCGAAGAAGGCATCACTTCCGGGTGGTCAGCTCGACTCCAACTGATAGGCTTCTCAGACCAGTGCATGAACTCTGGAACCTTGGAGGCGACAACATTGACCTCTTGGTGCTGCTGGCGCTGGCTGCGCCTGCCATCAACTTGTCTTGTGAAGACAACATAGGCTCTGTGCACTTCGGGGAACTCATCTTGGATGGCTCCGACTGCTGGACGGGCCACTGGCTGCTGAAGAGCCAGAGGCAGCTGGCCAGCATGCGGAGGAGGCAGCAGCCCCTCGCCCTTGGATATTCGGGTGAGCCAGTGGCACTTCCGGGTAGTGTGATTGGATGGCTTCGCACCGCTGTGGAATTTGCAGGGTGCATCAAGGGTTTGCTCATAGGAAAAAGTAGGCTGCCAAGCCTTCTTGCTGCCTTTCTGACGCTTGGGTATGGGCTGCCCCTCTGGTTGCTGATCTTCGACTGTGGCCACCTGCCGGCTGGTGGAAGCCGGCATTGGGGCCTTGCGCTTGTTGTCGTTTTGCTGCGGGCGTCGACTAGTGTCACTAGCCGGCGTTCTAGGAGTTGGAGGGAGCACCTTCCTAGAGGCGTCCACCCGAAGCTCCTACTTCATAGAGGAGTCGGCAGTGGTGTATTTGTCTGCTATGATCAATAGCTCATCGAGTGCAGCCGGCTGGTCTAGAGGAGTCGGTGCTTGACGAGGATGCCTTCTCTGCACCCGGCGGTGAAGTACTCTATGGCTTGCACCTCATGCACCCCTTCGCAGGAGTTGCTGAGTTCAGCCCACCGTGTCAGGTAGTCGCGAGTGGACTCGGCTTGGCCTTGGATGCACAGAGAAAGCTGGTGAGGCTTGGGCGGCTGCTTGTAAGTGCTGGTGAAGTTGTGGATGAAGACTTCGGTGAAATTTACCCAGCTATTGATGCTGTACGGCTTGAGGCTGTTCAGCCAAGTGTGCGTCGTACCCTGAAGCATGAGGGGGACGTACTTCACGGCAACACGCTAGTTGCCGTTTGCTATGCTGACTGCGGTGGAGTAGTCGACCAGCCAGTCTTCCGGCTTCACCGAGCCGTTGTATTTGGTCGTGTCTCTTGGGAGCGAGAACCCTTTGGGTAAGGCCTCATCGTGAATGCGGGGGCCGAAACAAGGCGAACCGATTGCATCTTCTTCTTCTAGCACCGAGGATTGCGCCACACGGTCGATCCGGTGATGGGTGTCGTTTTCTCCGATTACTTCATGGCGGCCCAGCTGGCCGCTAAGCGTCGGGTGCTCAACAGGCGGCGGGGAGGCGTACCTCTCCCTGTGTGGTGGAGGGGGAGGCGGACAGTTGTCCCGCCGTTCCACATCACATGGGCGGCCATCTCGGCCGCGCTCAATGGTGTGGCGCGTCTGACTGCAACTAGCAGCCGGCTCTCAGTCTCTTCGATCACGGGCGCCGCCTGTAGTCGGCGTCTAGGAGGTCGCGCCTTGCTCTCGGCGCGGGGAGGATTCTCGGCACGCACGTCGGCTTCTTGCTGCACGGCCGCCGCGTCAATGAGCTGCTGAACGTGCTCCGTCATGCAGCATCGCTCGTCGCCATCCAGGTTTTCTAGCTCGTCGGCTGCTGCCTGGGCAGCATGCAGGTTCTCGATGGGTGTGGCATAGATTTGGCGGTCGGCCCCCAACATGTTGGCGATGGTCGCGCCGTGCTGCTTGACAACGCCCACACGGCTAGGCCCGCCAGCAGCCGGCGTGCCATAGATGGCATGGTCAATGTCATGCTGATAGGCCTCGATGAGGCGTCTCATAGTGGCTAGCGTCTTGCCGCTCTCGATGAGAGTGAGGTGGTGGCCTTCCAGTGTCTCGGCCTCGGTAGCGCCTGTGATGGGTGCAGATAGGTCCCGCATTGTTGCTTGTAGTGGGTTGTGAGCGTCCGCGCCGGATGCTCCGCCGTGGCTGATGATGAGCACCTCAGTGACGGTGCTGCCGCCGTTGTCGGCACAAGGGAGCGGGTCGTCAATGACCACCACGTTGGTGGGGAAGGCGTCGAGGGATGCCGTGTCGGAGTCGACAAGCATCGGGTCTGTGGAGCCGAGCGCTCCAAGTCATAGGCGGGCTCGTTGGCGATGTCGAGCTTACCAAGGAGGTCGATGAGGCAGCTCTTGGAGCTGGCTGCGCTCGCACCTGGCACGGGCTTGTCGGAGAGGTGGATCTCATTGACGAGATCAGTAAGGAAGATCGCCGCGCAGGCGACTTCCACGCCATGCAGCGCGTCGGTCCAAACGCCATCGGGCATGCTGGGCTGGCTGCGCTTGCCAGGGAGGAACAAGGTTCCCGTCTAGAGCAGGTGTCCGGACAACGGTGCACCTAGCCCCATGGTGGGCGCCAAATGTTGGGTGGTTGGTGTGACATATGCCAAAGGATGGCTAATCATAGTGGGAGCTAGTAAGACGTCGCTAGTGCTTGGAAACGTGATAAGGCGTAAACATGCACGTCGACGCATCTTACCCAGGTTCGGGGCTCTCCTTGGAGATAACACCCCTAGTCCTGCTCTGTGGGGTCTCCGCATGGTCACTAAATCAACAAGTGGCTACACGGTTGCTCCTTGAGCTGTTCGACTAGAGGAGGAAGAAAGGCAAGGCTAGCTCTACTCCTCTCTCTATATGTGTGTGTAATATCTAAAAACTGAACCCTTTGCATGGGTGCCCTGGGGTGTTTATATAGGCCTACCCCCCCCCCCAGGGGTACAATGGTAATCTGGCCAAGTGTAGGCCCCGGCCGTCACTGTCTACGGTCGCCGGCTTCTCCGCTGGTTGCTGGGGCCCGCCGCCAGGTGACTCCCGCCGGCTGCTGTGGTCTCGGCCGACAGGTAGGGCCTGCCGCTTGTGGGTCCTATCAGCTGCTCATCACTGTAGCCATGCCTCTGATGACGAGGGCTTGGTCAGGGAGGGCGTGGCTACAGTACCGCCGCCTAGTGGGCATTCACTATAGCCACACCTCGTCTTTTCTGGTTAATGGTGCACAAACTTCAAGGGAAGGGAAGGGCTGGCTGTTGGGAGCCGGCCTCCCCCTATGCCGACTAGTCTGGTCATGCCGCCTTCTGTTATCTCACAAACAGGTAGGGCCCGCCACCTGCAGGCCGTAACGACAGCCCGTCGTGGGAGCATGGCTGCTTTGCCATCGATGATGTCATGGGCAACGTGGCAATAATGCCACGCCGGGCTAGTGATGGCCGTCCGGTACGCTGCACTGTGGCCACGCCCGTTCCATGATTCGGGGGTGGTAGGCTATACTGTAGCCACACGCCGTCTCATCGCCGTTATGTGGGTGCAAACTTTGAGGGTGCAAGGGTGGGTCGCCTGCTAGGAGTCGGCTGCTCTGATGGCCGCCTGCTAGGAGTCGGCCCACTCCGGGGCCGTTCTTTGGGCCTTGCCGCCTTCCTGCAGCCGGCCGCTGGGACCAGCCGGCCATAAGAAGGCGGGCCTTTGTCTTTGATGGTTGAGGGGCGCAGCCGGCACCAATGTCTTGAAACGTCATGGGGAGCAGATATGGCTACCCATGGTCATTTACTCCGATGCCAGACCAGATCAATCTACAGATCAAGAGGCCATGCCCCGGCGAGAGATAACGGCTATGAAGCCTGATGCGATGAACACTACAATATTCGGGATCCACACCAAACACAAATTTCATCCGACCTCCGCCGTGATGTTGCACGGTATAGAGGTGTTGCACACCCTATGTGTTTTACCGATTAGGTAATGCAGCACCAGTTTCTGGAAGGGTTTAAACCCGTAAACATCGAACAATACGATGGAACGACAGATCTGGCCGTCTGGATTGAAGATTTCCTTCTCCACATTCATATGTCTTGTGGAGATGATCTCCACTCCATTAAATATCTTCCTCTAAAGCTGAAAGGACCAACACGGTATTGGCTCAACAGCCTCCCAGAGAACTCAATTGGAACCTGGGAAGATTTAGAAGATGCTTTTCGGGCCAAATTTCAGGGCACTTATGCCTGGCCACCGGATGGGGACGACTAGAGTCACATAATCCAGCATCCAGGCGAATCATCTCACAAGCTTTGGAATCGGTTCCTAATTAAAAAGATCCAAATCATGGATTGTCCGAATGCCTAAGCCTTAGCGGCCTTCAAACACAGCGTCCAAGATGAATGGCTCGCCCGACACCTAGGGCAAGACCAAGGCAGCTCTAACTGCACTCATGACCCATTTTTGTGCGGGTGAAGACAGCTGGTTGGTTCATAGAAGCAATAGCTCCAGCGACCCTGGCACTTCTGAGGCCAGGGATGGCAATGGTAAACCACGCCGTAGTAGAAACAAACATCGAGCAATAATGACGACGTAGATGATACGACAGTCAATGCCGGATTCAGCGGCTCTAAATCCGGTCAGCGAAAGAAACCTTTTAAAGGCAACAGGATGGTCCATCCAATTTGGACAAAATCTTTGAGAGGCCCTGTTAGATTCATGGCACACCCGATAAGCCTGCTAACCACACCAACAGAAACTGTTGGGTTTTCAAACAGGCCGGTAAGATAAACACCGAACACAAGGGAAAGGGACCTCCAAGTGAAGGATTTTTTGAAACTTATACATGACTTTTATGATGGCAGACTATCTCTGGAGAATATCAATGGCTCTTAGATCACCTTGATACCAAAGATATTGTCTCCTGCAGGACCTAAGGATTTTAGGCCAATTTCTTTAACAAACACATGTCTAAAGTTCCTTACTAAACTCTTGGCAAACAGGCTACAAAAGGTCATTCTTCAATGAATTCACAAGAATCAATATGGGTTTTTGAAGAGTAGAGCTATCCAGGACTGCCTGGGTTGGGCTTTTGAATATATACATCAATGTAAACAGTCAAAGATGCCCATCATCATTTTGAAGCTGGATTTTGCAAAAGCTTTTGATACTGTGGAGCATGAACTTATCTTGTAAATCCTCCAGCACAAAGGTTTTGATGCAAAATGGATTGCTTGGATTAAAGAGATCCTTCCCACTGGATCATCTTCTGTGCTTCTAAATGGTCTGTTTGGTAAGCAGTTCAAATGCAAATGTGGTGTCAGATAGGGTGACCCTCTGTCCCCACTTTTGTTTGTCATAGCTGCTGGTCTCCTTCAAACTGTGGTCAATGATATGCTGGCTAGGGGCGTCCTCACTCTCCCAATCCCATCTCATGACCCTGATTTTCCTATTATTCAGTATGCAGATGATATAATAATTATCCTTTTTGCAATGGAGGATCAATTGGTTTCTCCCAAGAACATGCTCCATATTTTTCAGCAGTCAACTGGACTGAAGGTAAATTTTGCAAAGTCTTCAATGGTGCCACTCAACATTGAGCCAGCTGAGGCTCTGAGGCTATCCAACATTTTGGGTTGTAAGTTGGAGCAGTTGCCTTTCACTTATCTGGGTCTGCCTCTTGGAACTACAAGACCGAGAATAATTGATCTTACCTTTGGTGAATAACATTGAAAGAAGGTTATCTGTCAGCTCAGCCATGCTTAATCAAGGGTCCAGGTTGCAATTGCTCACATCAGTGCTTATGTCAATGCCTATATATTTCCTCTGTAGTTTGCATATTCCTCTTTGTATGATCAAGCAGCTAGATAGGATTTTCAGGCAATGCCTCTGGAGGGGAAAATCTGATGTGCCCAAGCAGTCTCTAGCTGCCTGGGACCTAGTTTGCAGACCCAAGGATAAAGGAGGCCTAGGTATTCTTAATCTGAATATTCAGAACCAAGGTCTCCTTCTCAAGTACCTGGACAAATTCTATAATAAAATGTAGGTCCCATGGGTTTAGTTGATCTAGGATAGCTATTATGATGGAGTTGTGCCCCATGCCACCATACTCACTGTTTCATTTTGGTGGAAGGATATTCTCAAGCTTGTTGATCATTATAAGTCAATTGCCTCAGTGCAGGTTAATATGGGGGATTCTGCTCTGTTCTGGCTTGATGCTTGGCATGTGTGTGGTTCTTCTAGGCCCTTGAGTCTCAGATTACCAAGGCTCTTCTCCTTTGTTTTGCATGACAAGGTTTCTGTTAGAGATTTCATAAAAAAGCAGGATTTGTTCTCCATGTTCCACTTGCCAATATCCCAGAGGCAGCATCTGAATTGGAAATCTTGGAAGGATGGTTGTTTCATCTGCAGAGAGACCCTTCATTGCCTGATGTTTGGATATGGCCTGGAAAGTCTGGACAATACTCTGCTAAGAGCTTTATGACATCATGCATACATACCTTCCAATTGTCCAACCATGTAAGTGGTTATGGCAGAGTAGATGCACTATGAAAATCAAAGTTTTTGGCTGGCTTCTTTTCTTTGACAGGCTCAACACGAAGGACATGTTGGTCAGGAGGCATTGGAGGTCCCCCCTGGATGATAATCTATGTGTCATCTATAATGCCTATGTTTATGAAGGTAGGGCTCATCTCTTCTTCGAATGTAACTTCAGCTGTAGGGTTTGGAACTATTTGTAAATTGATTGGAGTCATGGCTCCAATATTCAGCAGTGTATCACCCAAGTAAGGAAGAGATTTGGTCACCTTTTTTTAGGTGATGCTCACAGCTGCTTGGAATATATGGATCTTGAGGAATGGGAGAACCTTCAGGGGCGCAAGGGCTACTTTTGCTGGATGGAGATGTAACTTTGTACATGATATTCTTCTGCTATCTCATAGACTCAAAGATAGCACTAAGCATAGGCTTGTAGATTGGGTTAACTCCCTCATGTAAATGTAAGTTTTTCTTTCTTAGTTTAGGATTGTAAGTTTCTAAACTTCTCTGTACAGTTTTGTTTGGCTTTATGCTTGAATAAAGGGTTGTGGGGGTTTTTGCCCTACAGTATATATTCAAAAAGAAGTGAGGATGATGATGAGCTCCATCAGCCGAATACCGGGGGCCAAAAGAAGTTTCCCCCTGAGGTGAAAATAGTGAACATGATCTATGTCACTCACATTCCCAAAAGGGAACGCAAGCGCACACTTAGGGACGTCTACGCCGTAGAGCCTGTCGTCCCAAAATTCAATCCATGATCAGCTTGTCCGATCAACTTCAATCGCAACAATCACCCAACCAGTATCCCTCACGGGGGTTTGGCCGCCCTGGTACTTGATCCAATCATCGACTGATACCACCTCACTAGAGTCCTTATGGACGGCGGCAACAGCCTCAACTTGATTTATCAAGACACTGTCCGCAAAATGGGCATTGATCCATCAAGAATCAAGCCCAGTAACACTACCTTTAAAGGTGTGATACCCGGCGTAGAGGCCCGTTGTACGGTCTCATTAACACTGGAGGTAGTATTCGGCTCCTCAGACAACTTCTAAAGTGAAGAATTGATCTTCGACATCGTCCCCTTCTATCGTGGATTTGTCACGGCAGATGTCCTAGTGTGAGGACTTAGTCGTGAGGCCAACGCATCTATGTGGTAGCTTGAGAGGGGTTGATCGGGACGAGAGATGCGAGGCGGATCAACACACAAGACAAGGATTGAGACAGCTTCGGGCCCCGGGAAACATCATCCGGTAATAACCCTACATGATGTTTGTGGCTAGGTCTCATTATGATCATGAGGGAGTCGTCGGCAAGCCGGCTCTTTGTGTCTAGCCCTAGAGATTGTTTCTTGTTTTCTCTTGGGGTGCCCTGCCCCTCCTTATATATGTTGAAGGAGCGTCTTACATGACTAGTCCTAGTAGGATTAGGATTACTCTATTACAAGCGGAGTCCTAGTCTTGCTTCCTTTGTAAGGGAATATTCCTTATGCCTTCCTCTTAAGCCGGTCCACCATAACATGAGCCGTCCTTCTGGGCCTTGGGCCTAGTCCTCTATATGACCCGCCATCGGGGCCATTAGTGAGTCGCCAGGCTCGTGAGTCATCAGACCAGTGAGCCGCCAGACTCATAAGTCGCCAATCCTCTGACGGGTTACCAATGAAACGCCAAGTCCGGCCAGGTCATACTTTCGGCCGGGTCATACCATGGGGTATATCCCCGACATTAGCCCCTAGTTTAATTTGGATTTATCCATGTTAAACTGATCCTGTAAAATAAACACAAGAACAAACTTGATAGGTTATGCTCCGGCTTAAATATTTTCCTGAACCGGCACCTAACCATCCTTAAGTCCTTGGCATTTGCTCCTGGCTGTGCATTCCTTATCTCATAGCAAATCTCCTTTAGCGGATGTGTTCAAACATTACCAATGCAAAAAATCCAAGCACTTCTTCTGAAAAATCCGGGTCAATAGGCCAGCCTCATAACCAATTTGCTGACGTTGGCTCTTGTAGAGAAATATTAAAAGAAATAATCCATTTGAATCAATTTCCAAAGTGCCGGCTTAATAAATATTGGTCTTGAAATACTCATCGGATTTTCAGCCGGCTTGAAGATGTAGAAACTTGCCAATTTATGATTACCAAAATTTTCGGGTTATAATAGATGATGCCAAGTCATAATTGTTGCCGACACCGGGTCATGATTGTTGCAGATACTGGGTTAATCTGGTCTGCTCAAAACTGATAATTTGAAGATTTTTCTCCCTTATATGCATATCACTTGTAGCCCCCAAGTGTGGGGTTGTCATGCTTGTAGCAACCTAGGACTTGTAATTGCCTTATGCTCATAAAAACTTCAACCAGTGTAGCCCCCAAGAGCCGGGTCATTATGCAATAATGAGCAGGGACTTTTGTATATAATTCATTGATAATAACATCAGATGATGTAATCTCCACTATGGGGCTTGAACCCATGTCCACAAGGTTAAGAGCTTTGTACTCTACCAACTGTGTAGTGGACCTTTCAATATAATGGATTAAGACTTGTGTACCTTGAGGTTTTGATAGGAGCAATTGGTAATCCCCAAGGGCCGGCTCATTATAATGTGATGAGTCGGATCTTCAATAAAATGAGCCAAAAAATGACTTTGCATTAGCCCCCAAGTGCCATGGTGCATGCTGGCAGTGACATGGGACTTGCATATTTGATGTAATCTCAATTTGAATAACGTAGCCCCAAGTGCCGGGTTGTAAGCCTGCAGCGACTCGGGACTATTCCTTCCATTGTAGAATAAATCATATCCATTGATAAAAAATAGCCATTGCGCTAAAGCATCTTTCAAAACCTCAATCATAACACTTATCAGTTGACAAGTAAATCTGGAGTTTAAATACTCGGCGGCTCTTGGCCGATGGCGACTTAATGCGCATTCATTGTAAGACGGAATTTTTTATTACCCGACGGCTAATAGCCTTTGAGAAAATCCAGAACGGATAATCATTTTGAAGCATCAATTTTGATAATGAGCTTGAACTTAATCATTTATATAAGTCATATTTCTTCAAATCCTGCACAGAGTTTAAACAACACATGCCCTGGTGACTTAACGTCAAAGCCAGGGAGGGTAACCACCCAAACTTAATATAGTCTTTATGCAATTATGGAAAAGACTAGGATTAAGGCCATTCAAGCCTAAACATACTAGCCACTTAATGTCAAAAGCGAGGGTGGGTTATCCAACCTCGCATATTCATATAATCAGGACAACATACCTGTAGAAATTGGCTCATACTGCCGGCTTACATCGCCGTATCCAATAAGGGCAATAATCCATTGATTGATAAGCGCATGATTCGAATGGCACAATCCAAAATAGACCAGCGACTTAAAGTCCGTAGCCATGGCCGGTTTAAACATAATCATGTATAAACAATATCATACCCGTGATATTGAATTGTACTGTCGGTTTATGATACATGTGAAGTGAGGGTGATAACCCGAAACTTAAAAGCCAAACCATCCAAGTATTAATATTGACATATGCTGGCGACTTATCATCCGAAGTCGAGCCTGGTTAAATAGAAACCACACATATATGCTACAGATATGAACAAAAAAGTCTCAAGACAAACCTAAAAGATTGTTTTCAAAAATCTTAAGCTAAACAGAGAGAAAAAGCGAGGCTTCTGATTCGAATACGATCAGTAAGCCGGACTGAAAGGGGTTAAGCTATGATTCGAATACAATCAAGAAGCCCCCTAGTGGGTTTGGCATTGCGCCGATCAAGAGGGTACCGACAGCTATGTTCTCTTTGGTTCGAATACGACCTATGTTTGAACAGGAAGCCCCCAAATGACCTTGAGACATTTTTAACGACTCTGATTCGAATACGATCAGGGTCGGACCCAAAAGGGGTTAAGCTATGATTCAAATACGATCAAGAATCCCCCTACTGGGTTTGGCATTGCGCCGATCAAGAGGGTACCGACAGCTATGTTCTCTTTGGTCCGAATACGACCTATGTTTCAACAGGATGCCCCCAAGTGAGCATTGAAGCAGGGTACCCACGTTTGAATTGTCCTTTGCAACAGACTCTCTTTGGTTCCTTTAATTTTTCCTTAGAACTCAAACATTGCGAGAGATAAGTTCTTCTTGAGCCGGAATTTTAAACCGGATATTGAGAGCTTCAAAGCTTTGTGAGAAACATATTTGTCTTGAACCGGATTTTAAACTAGCATTCTTCATTTTCAGCCAGAAATTTTCTGACGACCTTTAAATTTTCATCAATATAGCAGTAGCCTCCGAGACCAGCTTATCTTTCCTCCAATGACCCGGAGTTCTTGAATTTACTGAAACCGACCAATTCTGCCGAGTCATGCCATTGTAGTCCCCGAGTCTCAAGATGACTCAAGGAGTTGGCTTGAGATTCTTCATATTTAACCATGATATAAACTAGTATGAGTCATTCAACATCTCAGTGATATAATTGTCCCTTTTGCAATAGACAACTTATCCTGCATTGGAGAACTTGCAAGCCAGAGTAATTGCTCTTTTAAAGAAAGCAATATAATATAATAACATACTGGAGCAATTTCACCTGATATGTCAGACCAGAAATTATGCACCGTGGAGTTGATGATCACCAGGTGAAGCTGAAATCAATCGCGGCCGAGTCGGCCGTGGGAGTAGACAGATGAGTCGACTGCGGCATTGTAAGCTGGTGCAGACGGGAGAGTCGGCCACGGGTGCGGACAACAAGTCAGTCGCGTGCGTTGATGTAGTGGGGGTGGCGATTTACTCATGTATTCGTCTAGCAGCACGCCACAAACAAACACTAATGCAAAAAATGATGTTGTCGCGCGCCACTTATGCGGCCCCTTTGTAATGAATAATAGGCATGCGGAAAAATATCACAGACCAAAGTAATTGTTCTTTGATAAAAACAGTACGTGTTAATAAAACAAAGCTGACTTAGATGGATAACACCTGGTATTTTTATGTGATGTCGAGCCAGTTGTCATAACAAGGCAACCAAAAACATGAGTTGGTAAGTATAGTGAACCGGCCGAGAAGAAATTCTTGTTGAGTATCACCGGTCTGCCGGTCCATTGCTTCCTTCATTAGATTTGCCTGCTCGTGGCAGACTCCTCTCCTCAATTGGAAAAATGAGGCTCTGATGGATAGTTCCATGTTTATCTCCTTAAATCAAATCCTCTAGGAGTCCCACGTACTTGCAAATCTAGCCAACTTCTGAAGCAGTGACAATAGGACAGATGGATCTTCTCCTGAGGGGAACTCTTGGTGTCTTGGCAAAACGAGAGATAGCGGAAACATAGTGAAACGGAGGTAGGCAAGCTCGCGTGGGATGCGGAGCGCCCAGGGCTGCAGCTGCTGCTGCGCCCAGGGTACACAGAGGCAGGCGGCCGCTCACAGCAGCGGCTTTGGCCACGGCAAGGCGGGCAGTCGGTGGCGTCCGGTCAACTCAGCGTGCGGCAGCTAAGGCGGCCGCGGCAGCAAGACCCGGCGAGCGCACCACAACGTGATGAAGTCCGTGGGTGGATCAGCATAAGAGTAATGTGAAGCCGTGACCACTCAACAGCAGCGGTCAAGAAGGCCGCCGGCAAGACGGCTCTACGGTAGAAGGAGGTGCTCGAGAACGTCTTTGACGTCCGGTTGAGCAAGGCGAGCAGGGCCTGCTCATGAGGCGCGACGGCTCAAGGGCAATGACACGGAGCGACATCGTAGGCAGCTTGGAATTGCGCCAGCGTGTATGCGATGGCGAGGCAGAGTCGAAGTTAGGAGACTAGCAAACCTGTGATTCAGATCGATGAAGGCGAGGCTGTGGCAGTGGTTTCAGGCGCCTCGATCACAACGGGGATGGACCACGGCCATGGTGGCTCAGGGTGAATGAGGCCATCAGGGGAGGCTTGGTGCAGTGGTTCAAGGCGCAGCGACAGAGGACGCAGGAGCCGACGGCGCACCCGAGACAACAAGCGCGCGGGAGGCAACCGATGGAGATAGAGGCGGTTCGATGCCTCGAAGGCGGGTCGACGAGGCGGTTTGACCAGGTGGCTTCTCTGCGGGGCACAGCGGCTCATAGTAGTAAGCGACGGCGGGGGTCGGCGTCTTGCAGGGCTAGCAAGCGGCTTGAGACCGCAGCGGGGTCGGCCTGGTGTGACCACACAGGAAGGGCACAACTGGAGAAATCCCGACGGCTCGGAACAGAGGCACGACCTGCTCAGAAGCGAGGCACGGCGTTTGTAAGCCAGCACGGACGGGCGAGTCAACCACGTCATGTTGATGTAAATTGGGATATAAAAATGGCGGCTTGCACATATATTCGTCGAGTATCACGGCACGCTCAGATACTAGTGCATGATAATAGTGGCGCGAGCTATACTTCCATGACACGACCATCACTCTTGTAGTGAACAATTGTCCTGCATAAACAATATTGCACACCAAGGCAAAAAATAAATTGTTCTTTGACAAAAACAATATGTTCTAATAAAAAAATTAGATAGATATCACCTGATTTGCTCGGACGACGGATGATCCGTTCACCGTGACAGAGGCGGCTCAGGCAGACCGGCAACTCGATATAAACCCCGACGGCTTAGGCAAAACAGCGATAGCAGCACGCCAGAGTAGCCTTGGCGACTCAACGGGCGGCTTGGGCAACAAGCACGTGGTCGCGTGGGTGGTACATCCGAGCCAGCGAGCGGGCGGCTCAGTGACGCGGGGGACTTGATGGGGCGGCTCGGTGCACCTCCGTGGTGATGTCCGCTTGGACCATGGTGAAGACCCGTCGGCCGCTCACGGGAAACAGAGGACAAGGCGGAGTTGGTCCTGACGGCGGCGGCTGCAGCCGAAGAGGTCCGTGGTGAGGCAGCTGCTCGCAGAAGTGGAAATAGCTCGCAGGCAAGTCGGGAGTGCATGCATGTGCAGTGGTCGTACCTCATCGGTCTTTTGTTGGCAAGGAGTATTAGTTGAGGGTTCTTCACGTGGAGGAACATGGAAATCCATCAGGTTTGGGTTTTTTCTTCGATCAGCCAATGTGGATACTAGATTCACATGCATGTGCCAGATTGGTTCGGTGACCTCACATGTGCTAGGACAAGCAGTACGGGCAGATGATGCACGTGACCCGTGTTGGGCGACTCGGTGGATCAGAGAAAACGGAGCACAACTCTTGCCAGCTATCTCAGTTTCCTACAATGGTACCCCCAAAGACCGACTCGGTCTCCAACTGATGATCGCCTGGTAGTAGTTTCCCATGGTAGACTCAATTGGCTTGCTCGAAATCCGTGCCATGCTAAACAATTCCTTTGTGCATGGCTGCCATGAATCGATCTCACCGAGGCATGGCTGGAGGCCATGAGATTCGAGTTAAAGTCCATGGATGAGAATCAAGTCTGGGACTTGGTTGATCTGTCGCCTGGCGTAACGGCCATTGGTTGCAAATGGTCTTTAAAAAGAAAACTGATGTGGATGGAAATGTTCAGATCCACAAAGCTCGGCTTGTCGCTAAGGGTTATGGACAAGTTCAAGGAATTGACTACGAAGAGACTTACTTTCCGGTAGCGATGCTAAAGTCGATGAGGATCGTACTAGCTATAGCTGCATATTTTGATTATGAGATATGGCAGATGGATGTCAAAACGGCTTTCCTTCACGGAAATTTAACCGAGGACATGTATATGATACAGCCTGAGGGTTTTGTCGATCCGGCTAGCACTAGTAAGGTATGCAAGCTCAAGAGATCCATTTATGGGTTGAGGCAGGCATCTCGGAGCTGGAATATTCGTTTTGATGAGGTCGTCACTGGTCTCAGTTTCATCAAAAGCGAAGAAGACTCTTGTTTATACAAGAAGTTAAGTGGGAGCTCGATAGTGTTTTTGATCTTGTATGTGGATGACATATTGTTGATCGGGAACAATGTTTTGATGCTAAACTCGGTCAAGGAATCATTGAATGTCAAGTTTTCGATGAAGGACCTTGGTGAGGCAGTCTATATTTTAGGCATTAAGATCTATAGAGATAGATAGAGGAGGCTGCTCGGCTTAAGCCAGAGCATGTACATAGATAAAGTGTTGAAGTGGTTCAACATGAGTGAAGCGAAGAAAGGGTTCTTGCCACTCTCACATGGTATAAGGCTAAGTGAGACTCAGAGTCCTTCGACATCTGATGAGTGAAGCAGGATGAGTAGGATTTCATATGCCTCGGCAATCGGATCCATCATGTATGCCATGATATGTACAAGGCCTGAAGTTCCTTTTGCAATAAGCCTAACAAGCAGATACCAGGCCAACTCAGGTGAGAATCACTGGGAAGCGGTAAAGACTATTTTGAAGTACCTGAAAAGGACTAAAGAGATGTTCCTAGTTTATGGAGGTGAGGAAGAGCTTGTCGTAAGGGGTTACGTCAATGCTAGTTTCCAAACCAACAGAGATGATTGTCAATCATAGTCGGGATTCGTGTACGTCCTGAACGGAGGAGCAGTGCACTGGATGAGTTCCAAGCAGTATACGGTGGACAACTCTACCACAAAAGCCGCATACATTGCGGCTTGTGAAGCTGCAAAGGAAGGTGTTTGGATCCGGCATTTTCTGGATAATCTTGGTATTTTCCCAGCCTCGGTGAAACCATTGGACCTTTATTGTGATAATTCTGGCACCATCGCACAAGCCAAGGAGCCGAGGAATCACCACAAGGTCAGACACATAGACCGGAAATATCACCTGATACGAAAGATCGTAAAGAATGGTGATGTAGAGTTATGCAAGATTCACACGGATGCAAATGTTGCAGATCTGTTGACTAAGCCGCTTCCACAACCCAAGCATGAGGGGCACGTTAGAGCTATGGGCATTTGATGTCTATTTGATTGAATCTAGTGCAAGTGGGAGACTGTTGGAGATAAGCCCTAGAGGCAATCATGTATGATGATATTTCCTATGTGTTTATGAATAAAGATAGTCCTTGGACATTATCAATTATGTGTATCAGCAAGTACGTGACTTGTTTGTGGGACTATGCATTGTATGATGACTGTCCTAAAAGGTCCCTAGTCGAAAGGGCTGTGTGGACGCGCGGCAGACTAGACTAGCATATGACACGGTCAATGGCTTGGTCTCACTAGCCATGGAGCATTGGATGCTAACCAGATATATGGACTTGGAAAGGTCTAGTAGTATTCGAGTAGTCGGATCCGAGTCGAGAAAAGGTCCGAGTCGGATATACCCAACTATGAGACACAGCGATATGTCATCTGTGAGTCTCTAGTACAACATACATTCTATGTCCTAAGACCTGAGCTGACGCATGTACCCGGGATGGTGACAGACTTGCTTTGGGCCGACCAAACCCTACTCCGTGACTGGGTAGTTACAAAGGTAGGTTTCGGGCTTCTCCAGACCCATGCCGCGAGACATGGTCGAGCAAGATGGGATTTGCCCCTCCAATCAGGAGAGATATACTCTGGGGCCCTCGTGTGATCCGACCAGGATAAGCATGGCCATGCGACAGGGATTATGAGATAATCTGGTTTGTGGTCGGTATCACTGGAACGAGAAGGAGGTAGGGATGGCACAAGGATGACAGTCTCGCCTTGAGCCCGACAACATATATTGTGCGGCAAAGGGAATAGAAGTGTGACACGTTGTACAGGTTCGCCTAACCAGCTTCATAGTCTGCTTGGTGGTCGGCATGCCATGCTAAACGCCGCTACCAACCGTGCAGGTCGGAGGTGATCCGAACTGTGACCAAGCCGACTTGAACCTAAGGGGTCGCGTGCTTAAGGTAAGGAACCTACGAGGTCGGTTCATAGGACACTGGTCGGATGTGATCCGAACTGGACTAGTTACGTGACCGAGTAGACTTTGAGCTTTAGGGTCCGTGCGAGGCCCAAGTGTTGAGCCTGCGACGAACGCCTATATAAAGTGGAGGTGCGGCACACTCATGAGGTTGATCGCTTCAGCGCCGTCGTTATGGTTTGCATGTGTTGCGAATAGCCACCTCCACTCGCTGCCGACTGTGTGATCGGACCTAGCAGTCCGCTGCACGGTGTTCCTCCTGCACGCGTGGATACCGTTAGAGGCGGTGCACTTGCTCTGCTTCAGCGAACTTGTACGTGGGATCGGACGACTGGCTATACGAGGGAGATCAGACA
This sequence comes from Triticum dicoccoides, assembly GCF_002162155.2. NCBI lineage: Eukaryota > Viridiplantae > Streptophyta > Magnoliopsida > Poales > Poaceae > Triticum > Triticum dicoccoides. Next base: position 305,072,872 of record NC_041391.1, read on the forward strand.
AGGAGGAGACGAGCCACACGGACACGCTGCCCCAACTCTTCTTCCGCTGCACGACACTGCACATCTAGTGGTAACGAACTGTGATCCATCTCCGGTAGCATGTTCTTGGTTGTTCTGCGCGTAGGAAATTTTAATTTGTAGTCGACGCACCCTACCGTAGATCTCAACACTTCGAGCCAAGCCGCATGGAGCGAGGGGCACTACGGCGAAGCTTTCAGGGCGGCGACCCCAGAGGCTTACATGCCCCACATGGTGGATCGGGAATACGCACTGGAAGAAGACCACAGCTCGTTCCTCGGGCCAGGCTGGGAGGAAGAGACGCCAGAGGCCGAGCCCTTTCAGGAGCCTCAAGGAAGCTTCGCCGACCGCCCTCGGTGGCAGAAGCCATCATGTACCGCTAATTCCTCAGGAGCAATCTTATGCTAACCATGGGTTGCAGGAAGTCCAGGTCACTGCAGTGGAAGGCTGCCCCTGCACGGCAGCCTCCCTCCCCTCGGGAGGAGGGCACTGGGGGCTGCAGGAGAGGGGCCGGGAGCCAGACCCCCCCCC